>NC_136334.1:5647002-5723728 GCF_964198595.1 Lampetra fluviatilis | reverse complement strand
CATGGGTCTCTATTCAAGTGTAGGGGTCTCTGTGCTGAGTCTATGGGTCTCTATGAGAGTCCATGGGTCTCTGTGGGTGTCCCACGTTGCTATATTTTTTTTATCGTCGTTACTTTAACACGCAGCAGTAAACTTTCGCGACCAACATCATCCACAACTTCTTGGTTCTTTCGGTAAAGTCACGTAGAAGGGAAGTAATAAAATAAAAAATGAAACATAATAAAATAATTCTCACGACGTTTCGGCCACAACGCAAGCAGCCGTCCTCAGGTGAAGAATGAAACACCACCAAGCTTGGAGCGTATATTTAAGCTGGGTTGGAGGGGGGGGGGAGGAAGAAGAGCGCCTTGACAAAATAATTTGCATATCAAGACGAATTTAGCATATGGAAAATGCGTAGGAGGTGGGCGGGGGGGGGTTCAAATTAATATTATGCCCGTGAAATATGCAAGATTAGCAGCATCTACGTGACTTTACCGAAATAACCAAGAAGATGAATCCCTGCAGTCACGAAAGCTTTAAATCGAAATTATCCACAACGTAGGGGTTCATCTTCTTGGTTCTTTCGGTAAAGTCGCGTAGAAGGGAAGTAATAAAATAATAAAAATAAAACATAATAAAATAAAATAATTCTCATGAAATTTCGGCTACAACGCAAGCAGCTACAACGCAAGCTGCCGTCTTCACCTGAAGACGGCTGCTTGCGTTGTAGCCGAAACGTCGTGAGAATTATTTTATTTTATTATGTTTTATTTTTATTATTTTATTACTTCCCTTCTACGTGACTTTACCGAAAGAACCAAGAAGATGAATCCCTGCAGTCACGAAAGCTTTACATCGAAATCATCCACAACGTAGGGGTTTTTCTTCGGGTTTATATCGCGTTGCGTGTGGATGTGTGTGCGTCGTTATCACCGCCGTCCACACGGACCATCAGTAAAAGGTTCGTCGTCACGCACGCGACACGTTGCGCAATTGATGACCACGTCAGCACCACCGGTTTCGAGTCACGTGACGTTTCGCCGGTAATTACGACGACAACAACCACAATAACAACAATCAGCCTCATCAGGCAACAGACGGAATTGTTACTGCGCCACTGGTTGGTGGGTGGGAGGGTTGGGTAGGTGGGGGTGGGTAGGTGGGTGGGGAGGTGGGTAGATGGGGGTGTGGGAGGGTAGGGGGGTGGGTAGGTGGGGGTGGGTAGGTGGGTGGGGAGGTGGGTGGGTAGGTGGGTAGGTGGGGGGGTGGGTGGGTAGGTGGATGGGTAGGTGGGGGTGGGTAGGTGGGTGGGGAGGTGGGTGGGTAGGTGGGGGTGGGTAGGTGGGTGGGGAGGTGGGTAGATGGGGGTGTGGGAGGGTAGGTGCGGGGGGTAGGTGGGGGTGGGTAGGTGGGGGTGGGTAGGTGGGTGGGGAGGTGGGTAGATGGGGGGTGTGGGAGGGTAGGTGGGTGGGTAGGTGGGGGTGGGTAGGTGGGTGGGGAGGTGGGTGGGTGGGTGGGTAGGTGGGGGTAGGTGGGGGGGTAGGTGGGGGTGGGGGGGGTAGGTGGGGGTGGGTAGGTGGGTGGGGAGGTGGGTAGATGGGGGTGTGGGAGGGTAGGGGGGTGGGTAGGTGGGGGTGGGTAGGTGGGTGGGTAGGTGGGTAGGTGGGGGGGTGGGTGGGTAGGTGGGGGTAGGTGGGGGGGGGGTAGGTGGGGGTGGGGGGGGTAGGTGGGGGTGGGTAGGTGGGTGGGGAGGTGGGTAGATGGGGGTGTGGGAGGGTAGGGGGGTGGGTAGGTGGGGGTGGGTAGGTGGGTGGGGAGGTGGGTGGGTAGGTGGGGGTGGGTAGGTGGGTGGGGAGGTGGGTAGATGGGGGTGTGGGAGGGTAGGGGGGTGGGTAGGTGGGGGTGGGTAGGTGGGTGGGGAGGTGGGTGGGTAGGTGGGGGTGGGTAGGTGGGTGGGGAGGTGGGTAGATGGGGGTGTGGGAGGGTAGGGGGGTGGGTAGGTGGGGGTGGGTAGGTGGGTGGGGAGGTGGGTGGGTAGGTGGGGGTGGGTAGGTGGGTGGGGAGGTGGGTAGATGGGGGTGTGGGAGGGTAGGTGGGTGGGTAGGTGGGGGTGGGTAGGTGGGTGGGTAGGTGGATGGGTTGGTGGGGGGAGTACGTAGGTGGGTAGGTGGGGGGGGCTACGTGGGAGGGTAGGTGGGGGGAGGTAGGTGGATAGGTGGGGGGGTAGGTGGGGGTGTGGGAATGCAGTTGGTGGGTGGGTAGGTGGGTGGGTTGTTGGGTGTGTTGTTGGGGGTATATCTGGGGGGGGGGGGGGGAGATGGGTGGGTGGGTAGGTGGGTGAGTAATTGGGTGTGTTGGTGAGGTGGGGGGGGGGAGTGTAAGTGGGTAGGTGGGTTGATAGGTGGAGGGACATCTGAGAATGTGTGTAGGTGGAGGTAGATATGGGTGAGCAAGTGAGTGGGTAGGTGTGTGGGTAGATGGGGGTTGGTGTGTATATGGGGGGATGTATGTGTAGACGGGGGGGGGGGGTAGACTGGGGGGTCATCAAGAGACATCATCATGAGACGCTGTCTGGACTCACCCCTTATGGGAAATAACGGCGCATTGATCGATCTCCAGCCCGACTCAGCCGTCCGCGCCTGCGACACGCGCGGTTTTATTTGCGGTGGGAAGGTCTGGGTAGCAGAGGGAGACTCAATCGGGAGGTGGAAGGGAGGGGGGGGGGCAGAGGCAGTCACGTAGGGAATGGATTTCCAACACCGTGGCTATTGTAGCCGCTTGCTTTTATCCGACAGCCGGTGAAGTCTAACAAATAAGAAAGCTAAACTGAGACGGGTGTTTTTTTTTTGTGTCTGTGTGTGTTACAACTGAGCTGTGATTTGTCGTAGAAGCCAACCCGCCCCCTGGCTCTCACAAACGAGAGCGCGACAAAGTTGCCGTATCATCATCATCATCGTCGTCGTCATCGCGTGGAAATGTATAGCAGGCTAAACGTTAATGTGACGTTGATTCTAAACGTGGAGGGGAACAACCCACGTGACCACGGGGAGAGAGAGAGACACGCAAACTCCAAATATACAGCAGCAGGCGTCAGGGTCGGGATCGAACCCACGACCTCCTGTATACCAGGCGAGGTAGTTAACATCTCCTAGCCACCGTGATGATGATGATGAGAGAGAGACGCGCAAACTCCAAATATACAGCAGCAGGCGTCAGGGTCGGGATCGAACTCACGACCTCCTGTATACCAGGCGAGGTAGTTAACATCTCCTAGCCACCGTGATGATGATGATGACAAAGAGAGACACGCAAACTCCAAATACACAGCAGCAGGCGTCAGGGTCGGGATCGAACCCACGACCTCCTGCATACCAGGCGAGGTAGTTAACATCTCCTAGCCACCTTGATGATGATGATGAGAGAGAGACACGCAAACTCCAAATATACAGCAGCAGGCGTCAGGGTCGGGATCGAACCCACGACCTCCTGCATACCAGGCGAGGTAGTTAACATCTCTTAGCCACCGTGATGATGATGATGAGAGAGAGACACGCAAACTCCAAATATACAGCAGCAGGCGTCAGGGTCGGGATCGAACCCACGACCTCCTGTGTACCAGGCGAGGTAGTTAACATCTCCTAGCCACCGTGATGATGATGATGAGAGAGAGACGCGCAAACTCCAAATATACAGCAGCAGGCGTCAGGGTCGGGATCGAACCCACGAACTCCTGCATACCAGGCGAGGTAGTTAACATCTCCTAGCCACCGTGATGATGATGATGAGAGAGAGAGACACGCAAACTCCAAATACACAGCAGCAGGCGTCAGGGTCGGGATCGAACCCACGACCTCCTGCATACCAGGCGAGGTAGTTAACATCTCCTAGCCACCGTGATGATCATGATGAGAGAGAGACACGCAAACTCCAAATATACAGCAGCAGGCGTCTGGGTCGGGATCGAACCCACGACCTCCTGTAGACCAGGCGAGGTAGTTAACATCTCCTAGCCACCGTGATGATCATGATGAGAGAGAGACAGGCAAACTCCAAATATACAGCAGCAGGCGTCAGGGTCGGGATCGAACCCACGACCTCCTGTACACCAGGCGAGGTAGTTAACATCTCCTAGCCACCGTGATGATGATGATGAGAGAGAGACACGCAAACTCCAAATATACAGCAGCAGGCGTCAGGGTCGGGATCGAACCCACGACCTCCTGCATACCAGGCGAGGTAGTTAACATCTCTTAGCCACCGTGATGATGATGATGAGAGAGAGACACGCAAACTCCAAATATACAGCAGCAGGCGTCAGGGTCGGGATCGAACCCACGACCTCCTGTGTACCAGGCGAGGTAGTTAACATCTCCTAGCCACCGTGATGATGATGATGATGAGAGAGAGACACGCAAACTCCAAATACACAGCAGCAGGCGTCAGGGTCGGGATCGAACCCACGACCTCCTGCACACCAGGCGAGGTAGTTAACATCTCCTAGCCACCGTGATGATGATGATGAGAGAGAGACACGCAAACTCCAAATATACAGCAGCAGGCGTCAGGGTCGGGATCGAACCCACGACCTCCTGTGTACCAGGCGAGGTAGTTAAAATCTCCTAGCCACCGTGATGATGATGATGAGAGAGAGACACGCAAACTCTAAATATACAGCAGCAGGCGTCAGGGTCGGGATCGAACCCACGACCTCCTGCATACCAGGCGAGGTAGTTAACATCTCCTAGCCACCGTGATGATGATGATGACAAAGAGAGACACGCAAACTCCAAATATACAGCAGCAGGCGTCAGGGTCGGGATCGAACCCACGACCTCCTGTAGACCAGGCGAGGTAGTTAACATCTCCTAGTCAACGAAACCTGCAACGAAAATGGCAGCCCCCCCCCCTCCCCATACACTCGTATGAAGTAGCCGCAGCACTTGTGCCAGGCTAGGTGCACTTTGAACTAATTTGTTGAAAAAAAAACCACGAAGAAGAGGTCTTACCTTCCACCCCCTCCCCCTTTTCTGACAATAAAACTTGAGGTGCTAATATGTCCACATATCAAATGGCAACTCCGAATACCATTGCACCGAGTCTGTGATAACCACACATCATACTCGTGGCCCAAAAAAAACAGCATGCAAACAAACATGCTGCGATAACAACAATAGACGAATTGTCTTTGAAACTGAATGGACTACGGCAGATATCCCCTATTATTAAAATAATTATAAAATACGCAGTCTTTGAAACTGATTGGACTACAGCAGCGTTCACAAATTGTTAAACTAATTATAAAATACGCAGTCTTTGAAACTGTTTGGACTCCAGCAAAGATCGCCAATTGTTAAACTAATAATACAATAAGCATTGTTTTTGAAACTGATTGGACAACAGCGGAGGTCCACAATTTTAAAACTAATAATAAAATACGCAGCCTTTGAAACTGATTGTTCTACAGGAGAGATCGCCAATTGTTAAATGAATAATAATAATGATAGACGAATTGTCTTTTGAACTGATTGGACTACGGCAGAGTTCCCCTATTGTTAAACTAATACTACAATAACCATTATTTTTTAAACTGATTAGACTACAGCAGAGATCGCCAATTGTTATATTAATTATAATGATGATAGACGAATTGTCTTTGAAACTGATTGGTCGACAGCAGCGTTCCACAATTGTTAAACTAATAATAAAATACGCAGTCTTTGAAACTGATTGTTCTACAGCAAAGATCGCCAATTGTTAAACTCATAATAATAATAATGATTGACGAATTGTCTTTTGAAACTGATGGGACTACAGCAGAGTTCGCCAATTGTTAAACTCATAATACTAATAGACACATCGCCTTTGAAATTGATTGGTCTACAATCTTAATTTTGGAGCTTTCGTGACTGCAGGAATTATTCTTTGGTTCTTTCGGTTAAGTCACGTCTAAAGATAAAATAATAAATTAAATAATAGCATATTACGACGTTTCGATTGCAACACAAGCAATCATCATCAGGCATAAAAGAAATAGCAACAGAAATCTAACTAGAAAACTATAGACAGACACACAAGCAGACAGACATCACACGGACACACAGAGAGAGGACACATATCGGCACAAAGAGAGAGGTTGTTTCTGTGACGGTGCCTTTAAGTGTGTCCTTGTGATGTCTGTCTGCTTGTATGTCTGTCTATAGTTTTCTAGTTAGATTTTTGTTGCTATTTCTTTTATGCCTGATGACGATTGCTTGTGTTGCAATCGAAACGTCGTAATATGTTATTATTAAATTTATTATTTTATCTTTAGACGTGACTTAACCGAAAGAACCAAAGAATGATTGGTCTACAGCAGAGATCCACAAATGTAAAAACGAAAACCGGTCGCATAGAAGCCCGCCCGTTCACCACCGATACGACAGGTTGGAGGTGGGGCGGTTGTGCAAGGAGGGAGGGATGGGAGGGGGAGGGAGGGATGGAGGTTGCGATGGAGGATGACGGTGGGGGGGAGGAGACCTTCACGGATCGTGAGTGTCGGATGAATGAAGTTCCCACGTAAGTTGAGGTGCCGTGCCTCGAGACGCGCTCCCATTGTTCTACAGCTTCAGTTGAATGTCCTTCGAGTGAGAGTGAACTAATTCCTCATCCCTGTCACCCCCCCTCCACCACCACCCTCCACCCTCCGTTCGTTGCAAGACAAAAGGTGGAGCCTTGCATCTTCATATTGAACGTCAACTCGCACGGCACTTTCACCAGTCAGCAAAAAAACCCGACCACAGAGCTTAACAAACTCCGTTCCATTTCGATTTAAAGCTTTCGTGACTGCAGGGATTCATCTTCTTGGTTCTTTCGGTAAAGTCACGTAGAATGGAAATAATAAGATAATAAAACATCATAAAACTTCGATTTAAAGCTTTCGTGACTGCAGGGATTCATCTTCTTGGTTCTTTCGGTGAAGTCACGTAGAATGGAAATAATAAAATAATAAAAATAAAACATAATAAAATAATTATCACGACGTTTCGGCCACAACGCAAGCAGCCGTCCTCAGGTGAAGAACAGGTATGTCGGAAAGACAGCATCTCATTCAGACGTCTCATTCAGACGCTGTCTCCCCGACGGACCTGGTCTTCACCTGAGGACGGCTGCTTGCGTTGTGGCCGAAACGTCGTGATAATTATTTAATAATGTTTTATTTTTATTATTTCATTATTTCCCTTCTACGTGACTTTACCGAAAGAACCAAGAAGATGAATCCCTGCAGTCACGAAAGCTTTAAATCGAAGAAGAAAACTCCGTTCCCTTACAGAGCCATCGTCTCTCCCTCCTTATCGCAATGTCCTAAAACCCAATCATCGGATTTCGTGTCGTGCACTGCGCTGTTCCCTTGACCCCTGACCCGTGTCTGCGTGGTGTTTGTGTGAGGGGCCGTCCATAAATGACGTCACGCGATTTTGGACGATTTTTGACCCCCCCCCCCCCTTGTCACAAAAAGTCAGACCCCCCCTCACATATGACGTCACAAACCTCTGCCCCCCCCCCAAAAAAAAATAAACATGCTTCAAATCGCTTAAAATTATTGTCATTGTAGTGCGTGTTTAATGTGGCGCTGCACTCTGATGTTGTAGGAGAAAACATGTATTAGAAAGTCTATTTAATTAAGTAGAACGTGTTGTCTATGTTTATTTAAAGTTGCGCATTTTGATGTGTCGCAAAAAGTCAGACCCCCCCTCAAATATGACGTCACAAAGCTCTGCCCCCCCCCCAAACTATATTTTCATTTTGAAAATAAAACATGCTTCAAATCGCTTTAAACTATTGCCATTGTAGTGCGTATTTAACGTGGTGCTAAAACTGCAGATGTTCAGAATATTACATTTTAATGATCTTATAATTATAAAATATTAAAAGTAATTATAACTTTAAAAAAATACTTGAAACTTTGTAGTAGAACGACGCAAAACGGAGAGTACAATAATAATAATCATATATTCATTACACAGAATGAAAAGCCCCGGTAGAATCATTAGAATCAAAATGTTTAATAACAATCATTAAAAATTTGTTCAAAATGTATGCTTCTCCATTCTCCCATGGGGAAGCAAATGCTTCTTCATGGAATAAATAAAAGGTGACCTTAGTAAATTAAAAGAATCAAATAGTTAATAATGATAATTAATCAAAATTAGTGTGTGTTATAACAATTCTAAATTTATACTCATTGGATTTTTCGGTAAAGTCACGTAGCTAAAAATAAATAAATGAAAAAACAACTTAATTAAATCACGAGTTTTCCGGTGGAACCGTTACAGCCAAATTCACTGCAATAATCTTCTTCTTGGTTCTTTCGGTAAAGTCACGTAGAAGGGAAGTAATAAAATAATAAAAATAAAACATAATAAAATAATTCTCGCGACAGCGTCGCCTCGACAGACCTGGTTTTCACCTGAGGACGGCTGCTTGCGTTGTGGCCGAAACGTCGTGAGAATAATTTTATTATGTTTTATTTTTATTATTTTATTACTTCCCTTCTACGTGACTTTACCGAAAGAACCAAGAAGATGAATCCCTGCAGTCACGAAAGAAGCTTTAAATCGAAATTTTCTATTTTTTTATTTTTATGATTTTATTATTTCCCTTCTACGTGACTTTACCGAAAGAACCAAGAAGATGAATCCCTGCAGTCACGAAAGAAGCTTTAAATCGAAATGCAATAATCTTATTCATATTCTTAGGTTTGTTCGGTAAAGTCACGTAGGTAAAACACATTAAAAAGTAAAAAAAAAAATCATTGGAAAGATGTGATTAACCATGCAAAAAAGATTTAACTACACTTATTTGCCAATCGTATTTGACAGACAACCATCACAGTTTTACCATGTCTAGTGGTGGTCTCCCTGTTGCAGGTTGAGTCACAAACCGCACCTCTCCATAACAAAGGCTCAGCCTTTGTTATGTAGTCTATTTTTAGTCTTAAGCCTCACATTACCCTTGCCCCACCACCTTCTCCAACCATTATATAAACGGAGTGGTAGCTTCTGCAATCTCTCATTTACTTGATACAGCTGTCGTGGCTGTGACGGTACCACCTGAAGACGGAAGCTTGTGTTGCCTCCGAAACGTCGTGATTTAATGGAGTTGTTTTTTCATTTATTTATTTTTACCTACGTGACTTTACCAAAAAAACCCGAGTATGAATCCTTGCGGTCACGAAAACTTCAAATCTAGAATTATATATTTATTTAAAGTTGCGCATTTTGATGTGACGTCACATTTCTCAAAACCCCAACCCCCCTCATCACACATCGTCACAAATGTCTGACCCCCCCCCCCCCCTAGGTGCGTGACGTCATTTATGGACAGGCCCCCAAGTCACCGATGCCACCCACAAACACTTCACCCACTCAATTTAACACGTGGCAGGCTTTCGCGACCAATATTATTCATAACATAGGTTTTTTGGGTCAGATCGCGTTATTTATAAATGTGTCGTAACCCTCCACCACCCGACACGGCTAAACAAAAAAAAATGTAGTAGTAGGTTTTTACCCTTTTAAACTGGTACAAAACTGACACCTTTATTCAAGGCATCATGTTTGCAATAACCACAACACAAGCAGTCAAAATGCAAACAAAAAGAAACAACTCTGATAATGATGATAATGATATGCACTGTCCTTGAAGTTGATTGGTCCACACCCGAGACAGCTTTTCTTAGAGCCCAGTCTCCATTGGTGTTGGACCAGATGACACCAAAAGGCGTACAACTCAAAAACAGCGCACTATCAGAGTATTGAGAGCTCGGGGTAAGAATTTACACTATGAGACCTCTTTTACCAGTGGCAAAATATAGTAATAGGTTTTTACCCTTTTAAACTGGTACAAAACTGACACCTTTATTCAGCATTTTAAAATTGTCTCGTTTTTCAAATGACAAAATAATTCTTCTCTTCAGCACACCGGTGGGCTAAAGAAGTAACATTTGGGGCTCTTAGCGATCGCCCGAATCTGGGCTAAATGCGTCGCTCAAGTTCGTAGGGGGGGGGGGGGGTGAGGGTGGGGTTGTGGTTTCGGTATGGTGGGTCAGCCACTACGCCCGGCCGCATTTGTATCCCTCCCCCACATCCCCCCCCCCCTAGCGGCTGAGTCGACCTAGGGGGTGTTTGTGTGAGGGAATGTTTTATCTGTGTCAGCCTATAGGCCTCTATGTGAGTCTATGGGTCTCTGTGTGAGACTATGGGTCTCCGTGTGAGACTAGGGGTCTCAGTGTGAGTCTACGGGTCTCTGTGTGAGTCTATGGGTCTCTGTGTGAGTCCATGGGTCTCTGCGTGTCTGTGGGTCTCTGTGTGAGTCCATGCGTCTCTGCGTGTCTTTGGATCTCCGCGTGAGTCTATGAGTTTCTCTGCGTGAGAACATCGGATGCATCACACACACACACACGCGCGCGCGCGCACGTTGCTACGTTCCTAACCTTGCGCACGTGACCTCTACCAATGCGTCCTTCGTTCAGCGGCTGGTTGAGAGTTCGCGGAGGAGCGGTGCGTTAACCGCAGCACCACCGCTCCTCCCACCCCTCCCCCCCTCCAAAAAAGAAAAAATAAGAGACACCCACGACACTCAACGCAACGCCATTCCGAGAGAGAAGACAGAGAGAAGAGAGAGCGAGAGAAGAGAGAGAGAGAGAAATGCATTTTGAAAACAATTAAACGTAAATAAATAAATAACACATTTGAATTAGTTATCGACCACCGCGGACGGAGGAATATTTGGCGTCGACTTGTGAGCAATGGGGGGGGGGTGGGGTGATGGGGGTGGTCGGTGGGGGGGGGGTGTGATAGGTTTGGGGGGAGGGGGGATGGGTCCAGGCGATGTCCGTCAATATTGGTGACATGTAACGAGCGTCTTGGCAGTGTGCTTCGGTGTTTCTCTCCGGGCTCCTCCTTCCTTGGCCGCCTCCCTCCTGCTTCTGCTTCACGCGGGCCCCAGGGACGCAGGCGGTGAAACTGCGCGGAAGTCCACGAGGGGAGTGGGGGAGTGGGGGGGGTCTGCGAGGTGCGGAGGAAGTGAATGATCATTCTGATGGGGCGTTACGGTGTCTAGGCACGCTGAGGATAGGCTTGCGGAGCCCCAATGTGGTTTCACAACAGATGCAGGAGATTTCAACCCTAACGGAGCATCTTCGCCGGTGAGAAATATTCAGGCTGGCATGTCTACGATCCATCCTGGGTCTAACCCGGCTGGATTGTGTGGGGAGCTCATACATCCTCGAAAGATCTGGACAAAGTCCTTATCGGTGAGCTCCTCCGGCAGGCAAGGCTGCGTTGGCTGGGTCATGTAGCCCGCATGCCCAGCCACCGCATGCCTAAACAGCTTTTGTTCGGCCGGATCGAGGGGGCTAAACGGGCGCGGCACGGGCTAGAGAAGAGATGGAGTGATGTGGTACTGGAGGACGTGGAGCTAAGTGGATTTGCCGATGACTGGTACCAGCGGTGTCAAGATCGGCCTCTGTAGAGGAGGCTCGTGAAGGACGCTACTGGGCAGTTGGAGGCAGTCGCCCTCCAACAACAACGGAGGGCGGAGGAGCGACGCTCACAACAACGAGCGGTGCGCCGGGTGGCTAAAGCACAGCAAGTTGGCACAGTAGGGGCCACATGTGGTGCATCGGCCAGTCATCTCAGTCAGTCAACCCATGGCACCTGGGTCTGCCCCGTGACCTCCTGCCAGCGGGCGTTCGACGCTTCACGTGACAGCCTTAAAGTGCACCTAGCCTGGCACAAGCGCCGTGGTAACGTCACCGCCGCTTAGCGCTCGAATGACGATTGTTGTTATTCTAATTAATCTAGAGACGCTAATTCCAGTGACTCACGATTTAGAAGGCAATATGGAGCATCGCGGGCGACGGGAGATTTTTGACTTTTAAACAACTTTTATTGCCGCCGGCAGCAACAGCACTGGAGGCGATTCCGATACGAAACACACAAAGTCACCAACAAACAAATGAAAATAATCGCTACAAATCTACACGCTGTGGCGCTAAATGCACCGCGCACAACACGAAATAAAAGCCACGTGGTGGTGGTGGTTGTGGTGGTGGTGATGGTGGTGGTGGTGGTGTTGGTGGTGGGGGTCGTGGTTTTGGTGGTGGTGGTGGTCATCGCGCACGCCACGGTGACGAGCGAGCGCTTCAGAAGGTGAACACCACGAGGAGGGTGCCGTCCACGCTGGTGCAGAGAGGGGCTTGTCCGGCTCCCCAGCGTTCGAAGAAGACGCGTTGCACATCACCGACACGTGTGTGGTACATGGCGTGCTCCAGCCGGAGCCGCGCCTTGAGCAGGCCCCTGAACACTGGGGCGACGAGACAGAGCGAGAAGGGCTGGGTGCAAATGCAGCACTTGTTGTAAAACAAATATATAATATTACAAATATTACATAGAAAACATCGGGGGAACATAGACATGGAGTAGGGAGAGAGGGGGGTAGAGAGAGAGGGGGGAGTAGAGATAGGGGGTAGAGAGAGGGGGTAGATAGGGGGGATAGAGAGAGGGGGTAGAGAGAGGGGGGGTAGAGAGAGAGAGGGGGTAGAGAGAGGGGGTAGAGAGAGGGGGTAGAGAGGGGGGGTAGAGAGAGAGGGGGAATGGGTAAGGAGAGCAGAGAGTGAAATTTATCGTGAAATCTTTTATTTTTAAAAGGGAGCATTAAAAAACAAAACGAAATGATGAAGGAAGCAAAGTGCCGACTTCACCGAGCATCTTCTTGTTTCCTCTGTTCGTAAAAAAAATAATAAAGAGAAAGAAACAGAGAGGAGGGGATGGGTGGGGGGAGTTTCGCATTTCCGTTCTGAATTCGCACATGGAACGGAATTGTAACCGCGTGGCTTCTGCGCGCAACCCAAAAGATGCCACGCGTATCACACCCCCCCTACCGCCTCCTCCTCCTGTTCGCGTCTCTCTGCACCTCCTCCTGTCTCAGACCCTCACCTCTCTTCTGTCTTCATCGGAGTCCTCTGTCCTCCCTCCCGTGTCTTCTCGCCATGCCCGCCCGCTCGCCCGCCCGCTCCAGTCTTCTCGTGCCCTCTCTCTGCCTCCGCCCCCCCCTCTGTCTATTTAAGGCCACCCCACAGAGACGATCACCCCTCTCTGTTACCTGTGTTGCTCCCGCTATGTATATCTTGGTGATATCTGTCTGCTTATATGTCTATAGTTTTCTGGTTAGATTTTATGTTGCTATTTCATTATACCTCTAGATTTGAAGCTTTCGTGACTGCAAGGATTCATATTCTTAGGTTTTTTCGGTAAAGTCACGTAGGTAAAAAATCTAAATTAATAAAAAATAAAATAAAATAAAAATCACGACGTTTCGGAGGTACGAAACGTCGTGATTTTTATTTTATTTTATTTTTTTATTAATTTTCATTATACCTGATGATGATTGCCTTGTGTTGCAATCGAAACGTCGTAGTATGCTATTATTTAATTTATTATTTTATCTTTATACCGTGACTTTACCGAAAGAACCAAAGAATAATTCCTGCAGTCACGAAAGCTCCAAAATTAAGATTCATCTGTCTCGTGTCTCTCCCCGTCTCCTTCTGACTCGTTCTCGTCCCCCGCCTCCCTGCGTCTCAGCTCGCCGTTGCTACGGCGAGGTCGGCTACGTACGGTGCAAAAAAATTCTAGATTTGAAGCTTTCGTGACTTTTAATTAATAAAAGTAAAATAAATAAAAAAATTATTAATTTTTATTTTTTACCTACGTGACTTTACCGAAAAAAACCTAAGAATATGGTGCTAAGAAAGTTCGATGTACACAACACGAAGGGGTATTTATTTATTCTTTATATTTATTGAATTATAGCGCTGTCTGGATTCAGCTGACTGAGCCATCGTTGGGTACCCTTAGGTATTTGCCGTGGGGAGTTAGTGGGGGGGGTTAGTGGGGGGGGGGGGGGGTTAGTAGTGGGGGGGGTTAGTGGGGGGATATGATTGATATATGAGAGCGCGTGCGTGTGTGTGTGTCTGTGTGTGTGTCTGTGTGTGTTTCTGTGTGTGTGTGTGTCTGTGTGTGTCTGTGTGTGTGTGTGTCTGTGTGTATCTGTGTGTCTCTGTGTGTGTGTGTGTCTGTGTGAGTGTTTCTGTGTGTGTGTCTGTGTGTGTGTGTTTCTGTGTGTGTGTCTGTGTGTGTGTTTCTGTGTGCGTGTTTCTGTGTGTGTGTTTCTGTGTGTGTTTCTGTGTGTGTCTGTGTGTGTGTGTCTGTGTGTGTGTTTCTGCGTGTGTTTTTGTGTGTGTCTGTGTGTGTTTCTGTGTGTGTCTGTGTGTCTGTGTCTGTGTGTGTTTCTCTGTGTGTGTGTGTCTGTGTGTGTGTCTGTGTGTGTTTCTCTGTGTGTGTGTATGTGTGTGTCTGTGTGTGTGTGTCTGTGTTTCTGTGTGTGTCTGTGTGTCTGTGTCTGTGTGTGTTTCTCTGTGTGTGTGTGTCTGTGTGTGTGTCTGTGTGTGTTTCTCTGTGTGTGTGTGTATGTGTGTGTCTGTGTGTGTGTGTCTGTGTTTCTGTGTGTGTCTGTGTGTCTCTGTGTCTCTGTGTGTGTCTATATGTGTGTCTATGTGTGTGTTTCTGTGTGTGTCTGTGTGTCTGTGTGTGTGTCTGTGTGTGTGTGTCTGTGTGTGTGTCTGTGTGTGTGTCTGTGTGTCTGTGTGTGCCTGTGTGTGTGTCTGTGTGTGTGTTTCTGTGTGTGTGTCTGTGTGTGTGTTTCTGAGTGTGTGTCTGTGTGTGTCTGTGTGTGTCTGTGTGTATATGTGTGTCTGTGTGTGTGTGTGTCTGTGTGTCTGCGTGTGTCTGTGTGTATCTGTGTGTCTGTGTGTGTGTCTGTGTGTGTGTGTCTGTGTGTGTGTCTGTGTGTCTGTGTGTGTCTGTGTGTGTGTTTCTGTGTGTGTGTGTTTCTCTCTGTGTGTGTGTTTCTGTGTGTGTGTCTGTGTGTGTTTCTGTGTGTGTCTGTGTGTGTGTCTGTGCGTGTCTGTGTGTCTGTGTGTGTGTCTGTATGTATGTCTGTGTGTGTGTTTCTGCGTGTGTTTCTGTGTGTGTCTGTATGTCTGTGTGTCTCTGTGTCTGTGTCTGTATGTGTGTCTGTGTGTGTGTTTCTGAGTGTGTGTCTGTGTGTGTGTTTCTGGGTGTGTGTCTGTGTGTCTGTGTCTGTGTGTCTGTGTGTGTGTTTCTGTGTGTGTGTTTCTGTGTGTGTGTTTGTCTGTGTGTGTGTGTCTGTGTCTGTGTGTGTCTGTGTGTGTCTGTGCGTGTCTGTGTGTCTGTGTGTGTGTGTCTGTATGTATGTCTGTGTGTGTGTTTCTGCGTGTGTTCCTGTGTGTGTCTGTGTGTGTGTGTTTCTGTGTGTGTGTGTCTGTGTGTGTGTCTGTGCGTGTCTGTGTGTCTGTGTGTGTGTGTCTGTATGTATGTCTGTGTGTGTGTTTCTGCGTGTGTTCCTGTGTGTGTCTGTGTGTGTGTTTCTGTGTGTGTGTCTGTGTGTCTGTGTGTGTGTCTGTTTGTGTGTCTGTGTGTGTGTGTATGTGTGTATGTGGGGGGAGCGGTAGTGTAGTGGTTAGCGCTACGCTGCGCTATGATACCCGACCACCCGGGTTCGATTCCAGCTCAACACCAGTGAAGATTATCTGAACCGGTCCTGGGCCTCCCCTAGGTCGACTCATCCTCAAAATGAGCACCTGGTGCTATGTGTAAACATTACCACTGGGGAGACAAAGGCGGTCGGGCGTGGTGCTGGCCACCCACCCCCTCGTGCACCGTTCCCGCCTTCATAGGTGCTGCTCGCTAACGGCACTTGCCCCTACAGCCTGTTAAGGCTACACGGGGGATCTTTGTGAGAAACTGCTAAAGGGCCGTCCATAAATGACGTCACGCGATTTTGGACGATTTTTGACCACCCCCCCCCCCATCGTCACACGGCGTCACAAAAAGTCTGACCCCCCTGAAAAAAAATAAAACATGCTTCAAATCGCTTTAAACTATTGTCATTGTAGTGCGTATTTAATGTGGCGCTGCACTCTGATGTTGTAGGAGAAAACATTTATTACAAAGTCCATTTAATTAAGTAGAACGTGATGTCTATATTTATTTAAAGTTGCGCATTTTTACGTGACGTCACATTTCTCAACCCCCCCCCCCCCTCGTCACACATTGTCATAAATGTCTGACCCCCCCCCCCCCCCACTAGGTGCGTGACGTCATTTATGGACGGCCCCTAAGCTCGTGCACGCTGCTGGGCATAACACGGCGCTGATGGGTTGTGGACTGCCCCTTGCGGGAACAACCTCAGAGGTGAGACGTTACGGGCCTCCCCCTAGATCGACTCAGCATCGAATTTTTTTTTTTCATAAACAAAAATGTGTTAATAGTTCCAGCGATGCACCTAGGCATTTTGAACTTGTTAAAATAAAATTAAATAGGTGATTACATCTTGATTTGAGGCTTTCGTTACCGCAGGAATCCATAATTCTCTTTGGTTCTTTCGGTAAAGTCACGTGGGTAGAAAATGAAATAAAATAGCTGATGGCTAAGTCAATGAGAGAAAAAAAAACGTACTTGCACTTGCCCTGGCAGTGTACGCGGGCTATACGGTGGGTGTGGATATTTTGCCTTTGCTTTTTTTATTATTTATTATTTTTATTATTATTCATTATTATTTATTATTCCGCAGACGAATCTTGGGAAGTAGCCGTAACGTGCAACACTCCAAAAAAATAAACTAAAATAGATTCAGCGGACAGTGAGTAGAAGGTCAAGACGGATAGGAGGCGACGGTGTGCGAGAGCCTCCCGATTATTGCGTCTGGAGGAGGAGGAGGAGTGGGAAGAAGATCGTGCCTCGAGGCGTCATGCAGAAGACACGCGGGGGGGGGGGGGAGGGGGGTGGGGTGCAGAGAGTGGGCGGTGGGAGAGGAGAGAGAGGGGAGAGTGGAGGAGAGAGAGGGGGACATAGACATGGAGTAGGGAGAGAGGGGGTAGAGAGAGAGAGGGTAGAGAGGGGGGGGTAGAGAGAGAGGGGGGGGGGGGGGTAGAGAAAGGGGGTAGAGAGAGGGGGTAGAGAGAGAGGGGGGGGTAGAGAAAGGGGGTAGAGAGAGGGGGTAGAGAGAGAGGGGGTAGAGAGAGAGGGGGTAGAGAGAGGGGGAGTAGAGAGAGAGGGGGGGGTAGAGAAAGAGAGGGGGTAGAGAGAGAGGGGGTAGAGAGAGAGGGGATAGAGAGAGAGGGGGTAAAGAGAGGGGGTAGAGAGAGGGGGGTAGAGAGAGAGAGAGAGGGGGTAGAGAGAGAGGGTAGAGAGAGAGGGGGTAGAGAGAGGGGGGGTAGAGAGAGGGGGGGTAGAGAGAGGGGGGGTAGAGAGAGGGGGGGGGGGTAGAAAAAAGGGGTAGAGAGAGAGGGGGTAGAGAGAGAGGGGGTAGAGAGAGAGGGGGTAGAGAGAGAGAGGGGGTAGAGAAAGGGGGTAGAGAGAGAGGGGGTAGAGAGAGGGGGGGTAGAGAGAGGGGGGGTAGAGAGAGAGGGGGTAGAGAGAGGGGGTAGAGAGAGGGGGTAGAGAGAGAGAGAGAGGGTAGAGAGAGGGGGGGTAGAGAGAGGGGGGGTAGAGAGAGGGGGGGTGTAGAGAGAGGGGGTAGAGAGAGAGAGAGGGGGGGTAGAGAGAGGGGGTAGAGAGGGGGGGGGGGGTAGAAAAGGGGGTAGAGAGAGAGGGGGTAGAGAGAAGGGGGGTAGAGAAAGGGGGTAGAGAGAGAGGGGGTAGAGAGAGAGGGGGTAGAGAGAGGGGGGGTAGAGAGAGAGAGGGGGTAGAGAGAGAGGGGTTAGAGAGAGAGGGGGTAGAGAGAGGGGGTAGAGAGAGGGGGTAGAGAGAGAGAGAGAGGGGGTAGAGAGAGGGGGGGTAGAGAGAGGGGGGGGGTAGAGAGAGGGGGGGTGTAGAGAGAGGGGGTAGAGAGAGGGGGGGTAGAGAGAGAGAGGGGGGGTAGAGAGAGGGGGTAGAGAGAGGGGGGGGGGTAGAAAAGGGGGTAGAGAGAGAGGGGGTAGAGAGAAGGGGGGTAGAGAAAGGGGGTAGAGAGAGGGGGTAGAGAGAGAGGGGGTAGAGAGAGGGGGCGTAGAGAGAGAGAGGGGGTAGAGAGAGAGGGGTTAGAGAGAGAGGGGGTAGAGAGAGGGGGTAGAGAGAGGGGGTAGAGAGAGAGAGAGAGGGGGTAGAGAGAGGGGGGGTAGAGAGAGGGGGGGGGAGAGAGGGGGGGTGTAGAGAGAGGGGGTAGAGAGAGGGGGGGTAGAGAGAGATAGGGGGGGTAGAGAGAGGGGGTAGAGAGAGGGGGGGGGGTAGAAAAGGGGGTAGAGAAAGAGGGGGTAGAGAGAAGGGGGGTAGAGAGAGAGGGAAGGGGTAAGAAGGTGGAGAGCAGAGCGTGAACTATTTCGTGAAATCTTTCATTTAAAAAAGGGGGCGGGGCACATAAAGCAAAGCATTAAAAAAAACCCGAAATGATGAACGAAGCAAAGTGCCGACTACACCGAGCATCTTCTTGTTTCCTCTGATCGTAAAAAAGAGAACATGAATGGAGATGGGTTGGGGAGGAGAGGAGAGAGAGAAAGGACCACCGACCTCCTGTATGCAAGGCGAGGGAGTTAACATCTCCACGTGGAGAGAGAGAGATACGCAAACTCCAAATATACAGCAGGCGTCAGGGTCGGGATCGATCCCGCGATCTTCTGTGCACTAGGAGAGGTAGTTAACATCTCCTAGCCGCCGTGATTATGATGATGATGAGAGAGAGACACGCAAACTCCAAATATACAGCAGCAGGCGTCAGGATCGGGATCGAACCCACGACCCCCTGTAGACCAGGCGAGGTAGTCAACATCTCCTAGCCACCGTGATGATGATGATGAGAGAGAGACACGCAGCCTCCAAATATACAACAGGCGTCAGGTTCGGGATCGAACCCACGACCTCCTGCGTACCAGGCGAGGTAGTTAACATCTCCTAGCCACCGTGGGTAACGCACAGATGTTGATGTTTGTTATCGAAGCATGTTTCAATTTCCTCACTCGTACTAATTTTACTCAGTGCGAACATGAACCACGGATTGTTTGGTGGTGTTTGGTTGTGGTCGTGTTTGGTGGTGGTGGTGTTTGGTTGTGGTGGTGTTTGGTGGTGATGGTGTTAGGTGGTGGTGTTTGGTGGTGTTTGGTGGTGGTGGTGTTTGTTGGTGGTGTTTGGTGGTGTTTGGTGGTGGTGCTGGTGGTGGTGGTGTTTGATGGTGGTGGTGTTTGATGGTGGTGGTGTTTGGTGGTGTTTGGTTGTGGTGGTGTTTGGTGGTGGTGGTGTTTGGTCGTGTTTGGTAGTGGTGGTGTTTGGTTGTGGTGGTGTTTGTTGGTGGTGTTTGGTGGTGTTTGGTGGTGTTTGGTGGTGGTGGTGTTTGGTCGAGCTGGTGGTGGAGCTGGTGGTGTTGCTGGTGGTGGTGTTTGGTGTTTGGTGGTGGTGGTGTTTGTTGGTGGTGTTTGGTGGTGTTTGGTGATGTTTGGTGGTGGTGTTTGGTGGTGTTTGGTGGTTGTGGTGGTATTCGTTGGTGTTTGGTTGTGGTGGTGTTTGGTGGTGGTGTTTGGTGGTGTTTGGTGGTTGTGGTGGTATTCGTTGGTGTTTGGTTGTGGTGGTGTTTGGTGGTGCTGGTGGTGCTGCTGCTGCTGCTGGTGGAGGTGTTTGCTAATTCTCGCGTCTTACCGCTTCGTCTGCGCGTTCAACGCAAACACAAACCGCTCTGGAAGGGATTTAAAATTAAACGTGCCCACGGCTTGCGATGCAATTAAATGATACCGGCTCGACGTGCCAACGAAATGCGCGGCGGAAATGAGATGTCAGACGTAAAAACAATAAACAAACGAGTGGTTCTACTTGTTGATGTTGTTATCAATATATTTGCGTGTGAGTGTGCCTGTGTGTGTGTCTGTGGGTCTCTGTGTGTGTGTGTGTCTGTGTGTGAGTCTGTGTGTGTGTCGGTGTGTCTCTGTGTGTGAGTCTGTGTGTGTGTCTGTGTGTGTGCCTGTGTGTGTGTGTTTGTGTGTCTCTGTGTGTGTGTGTGTGTCTGTGTGTGAGTCTGTGTGTAAGTCTGTGTGTGTGTGTGTGTCTGTGTGTGTGTCTGTGTGTGTGTCGGTGTGTCTCTGTGTGTGAGTCTGTGTGTGTGTCTGTGTGTGTGTCGGTGTGTGTCTGTGTGTGTGTCGGTGTGTGTCTATGTGTGTGTGTGTTTGTGTGTGTGTCTCTGTGTGCGAGTGTGTGAGTCTGTGTGTGTGTCTGTGTTTGTGTGTCTCTGTGTGTGTGTTTGTGTGTGAGTGTGTGTGTTTCTCGGCGTGTGTCTGTGTGTGTGTCTGTGTGTGTGTCTGTGTGTGTGTCGGTGTGTGTCTGTGTGTGTGTCTGTGTGTGTCTCTGTGTGTGTCTGTGTGTGTGTCTGTGTGTGTGTTTGTGTGTCTCTGTGTGTGTGTGTGTCTGTGTGTGAGTCTGTGTGTAAGTCTGTGTGTGTGTGTCTGTGTGTGTGTCTGTGGGTGTGTCGGTGTGTCTCTGTGTGTGAGTCTGTGTGTGTGTTTGTGTGTGTGTCTGTGTGTGTGTGTGTTTGTGTGTCTCTGTGTGTGTGTTTGTGTGTTTGTGTGTGAGTGTGTGTGTTTCTCGGCGTGTGTCTGTGTGTGTGTCTGTGTGTGTGTCTGTGTGTGTCTGTGTGTGTGTCTGTGTGTGTCTCTGTGTGTGTCTGTGTGTGTGTCTGTGTGTGTGTCGGTGTGTGTCTGTGTGTAAGTCTGTGTGTGTGTGTCTGTGTGTATTTGTGTGTGTGTGTCTGTGTGTGTCTGTATGTGTCATAAAAAAAATCTCTCAGCCAGGATAACATCATGGCACAAAGTGGGGATAACCCTGCTGAGGCTGCGGTGCCTCAAATATTGGAGGAGGTCACCCCCTGTGAGTGGCTGGCTGAGGTACCGGCTGTTGAGGAAGTACTGAGGGCGATCCGGAGTCTGAGACCAGGGAAGGCACCGGGCAGAGATGATCTCCCAGGCGAAATGCTGAGGGAGGGTGGCGTTTGTGCACAGACTGCCCTATATGACATCATAACAACAGTCTGGACCACTGGACGGGTTCCGCAGGACTTGAAGGATGCCCTGGTGGTCCCCCTTTTTAAGAAGGGGGACCGTACCGACTGTAACAACTACAGGGGCATCTCACTCCTCAGTGTGCCGGGTAAGGTCCTGGCAAGGATTATTCAACATCGCCTTGCTAGGCATGCTGAGGAGAGGCTTGCGGAGCCCCAATGTGGTTTCAGGAAAGGGCGGTCCTGCACAGATGCCATATTTTCTGTCCGTCTGCTACAGCAGAGGTTTAGGGAATTCCAAAAAGACCTACATCTCTGCTTTATTGACCTGGTCAAGGCCTATGATACCATCAGTAGGACTGGGCTCTGGGTTGTTCTTCGTGCTTTCGGAGTCCCTGACCCTCTGCTCACGATCATTAAGGACCTTCATGATGGTGAGCGGGCCCGGGTAAAACTACGTGGCCGGGAGTCGGAGCCTTTCCCTGTACACCTTGGGGTGCGACAGGGATGTCCTCTGGCTCCCACATTATTTAACATCTATTTCGACTGCGTAGTTCGTGAAGCCTTCAATAGCTGTACCGGGGGAATTACCATTTGGTACAGATATAATGGGAGGCTGATCGACGCCCGGGTGCGATCAAGGGATGGCTCCCTATTGGTCAACCACGTTATGTATGCCGATGATTTGGTAATAGCTGCTCATTCAGAAGAGGAGTTGGAGACGCTGCTGCTGAGACTGGAGTGTGCCACTAAGAGGTGGGGCCTTACCATCAGCCCCACCAAAACTAAGCACCTGCCTGGGTATTTTGTACCATCGGGCACTCCGCCCCCACAACTCCCAATCGGTGATGGGGCAGTTGTGGAGAGAGTAGAGAGTTTCCCATACCTGGGCAGTGTGCTCATGACCGGCTCCAGTTTATCAGCAGAGGTCTCACTCCGAATCAGTCGAGCGGCAATATCTTTTCATCGGTTGCGTAACGCTGTGTGGAAGCTACCTGGTCTGTCGCTCCGCACGAAGCTTCAGGTATTCTCGGCCACGGTCATTCCCTCCCTTCTCTACGCTTGCGAAACGTGGACCCCCCTAGTGGAGCATCTTCGCCGGTTGGAAACATTTAGGCTGGCCTGCCTACGATCCATCCTGGGTTTAACCAGGCTGGATTGTGTGAGGAGCTCACAAGTCCTTGAAAGATCTGGGCAAAGTCCCATCAGTGAGCTCCTCCGGCAGGCAAGGCTGCGTTGGCTGGGTCATGTAGCCCGCATGCCCAGCCACCGCATGCCTAAACAGCTTTTGTTCGGCCGGATCGAGGGGGCTAAACGGGCGCGGCACGGGCTAGAGAAGAAATGGAGTGATGTGGTACAGGAGGACGTGGAGCTGAGTGGACTTGCCGATGACTGGTACCAGCGGTGTCAAGATCGGCCTCAGTGGAGGAGGCTCGTGAAGGACGCTACTGGGCAGTTGGAGGCAGTCGCCCTCCAACAACAACGGAGCGCGGAGGAGCGACGCTCACAACAACGAGCGGAGCGCCGGGTGGCTAAAGCACAGCAAGTTGGCACAGTAGGGGGCACAGGTGGTGCATCAGCCAGTCATCTCGGTCATCTCGGTCAGTCGACCCGTGGCACCTGGGTCTGCCCCGTGACCTCCTGCCAGCGGGCGTTCGACACTTCACGTGGCCTCAGGGTGCACATGGCCTGGCACAAGCGTCGTGGTGACGTCACCGCCACTTAGTGGCGAATGGCGGTTGTTGTTGTTGTTGTGTTATGATGTCATGTAGGGCAGTCTGTGCACAAACTCCACCCTCCCACA
Organism: Lampetra fluviatilis; assembly: GCF_964198595.1. Lineage (NCBI taxonomy): Eukaryota > Metazoa > Chordata > Hyperoartia > Petromyzontiformes > Petromyzontidae > Lampetra > Lampetra fluviatilis. The sequence goes on along the minus strand of NC_136334.1, from coordinate 5,700,867 downwards.
GCATTTCGCTTGGGATTGCATCTCTGCCCGGTGCCTTTCCTGGTCTCAGACTCTGGATCACCTTTAGTACTTCCTCAACAGATGGCACCTCAGCCAGCCACTCACAGGGGGTGACTTTCTCCTCCAATATTTGAGGCACCGCAGCCTCAGCAGGATCATCCCAACTTTGTGCCATGATGTTTTCCAGGCTGAGAAATTTTCCCTCCCCCAGGACCTCACAGAAATGCTCAGCAAATCTGCAAACCTGTTCCTGGGGGTCGGAGATTGGATCACCGTTCTTTCCTTTAATGATGGTAATGGGTGTGGCGCTGCAGGTTACTTTATTGATGGAGTTATATAGGGATTTGTGATCGCGGGCCACTGAGGCAGACTCAATCTGCTCAGCAACCCGCGACCACCACCCATCCTTGCAGCGCCTCACTGCTCTCCGAACCTCCGAGCGAAGGCTGTGGTAAGCCTCCTCATTCTCCGACGTGGGATGCTGTAGACGATTAGAGTGGGCCTGTCGCTTTTTCTCAACCATCTGGAACACCTCCTCTGTCAGCCAGGGTCTCTGGGGAGGTCTGGACCGGTTTAGCCATGTTTGTTTGTTGTAGTACAGAGTTAGACTGATGGCCTTAATCTAAGTTGTCTTGTGGTTGTTGTTGGTTGTTTGACTTGCATTCCATTGGGATTTTTGCACACAGCGTTGGTGTGCGGTGATTTTTTTCTGCAATATTTTGCTGTCTTTTTTTGGATTTTCTGTTTGCACTCAGTCACATATTCACTTTAAGATGTTTTCTTGTTCATGTTTTTGTTTTTTGTTTGTTGCGGTTGCACCCGATTCAAGAGCCGAATGGCTCACAGGGCTATACCTAATACATGAACTTGAACCACCCACCCACACCCACCCACATCCACCTATCCCACACCCACCCATCCACATCCACCCACCCCACCCACCCCACCCACACCCACCCACACCCACCCATCCACACCCACCCACACCACCCACACCACCCACCCACACCCACCCATCCACACCCACCCACATCCACCTATCCCACACCCACCCACACCCACCCACCCACACCACCCACCCACCCACCCACACCCACCCACATCCACCTATCCCACACCCACCCATCCACACCCACCCACGCCACCCACCCACACCCACCCACATCCACCTATCCCACACCCACCCACACCCACCCACCCACACCACCCACCCACCCACACCCACCCACACCCACCTATCCCACATCCACCCATCCACACCCACCCACGCCACCCAACACCTCCCTGTGTCGTGGCAATTCGCCACAAGAGGAGGAGGAGGCGGCAGCGGCTTCAGGGAGGGTGGTGGAGGCTACGGGGGCTGTGAGATGCATAGCGAAGGTGGTTATACTGATAGGAACCTCCTGGTTACACCAGCCCACAGGGGATTATTGTGTCCGTCCGTCCGTCGTGCAGGGAGGGGCTGGGTGGGGAGGGAGGGGTTGGGTGGGTGGGGAGGGGAGGGTGGGGTTGGGCTGGGTGGGGAGGGGCTGGGTGGGGAGGGGAGGGTGGGGAGGGGCTGGGTGGGGAGGGTGGGGAGGGGCTGGGTGGGGGTGGAAGGGGTGGGGCTGGGTGGGGAGAGTGGGGCTGGGTGGGGAGGGGAGGGTGGGGTTGGGCTGGGTGGGGAGGGTGGGGCTGGTTGGGGGGGTGGGGCTGGGTGGGGAGGAGCTGGTCACCCCGTGGTGCCCTTATAAAACTCAACGTTTAACCTACTCACGCCGGCTTGTGCCCGCCCGCACAGTCGGGCATATTTGCGGAATACACCACGCCGCCGTTGACCCTGCAGGCCATTGACCGAGCAACCCGACGTTCCTACCAGCTCCCTCCGCAGGACAATGTGTTCTCGTTGTAGGGAGGGTGGGGTGGTGGTGAGGTTCGGGCTTTGTTGTGTGGGTTTATGGGTCTCTGTGTGAGTCTATGGGTCTCTGTGTGAACCTGTGGGTCTCTGTGTGAGTCTATGGACCTCTGTGTGAGTCTGTGAGTCTCTGTGTGAGTCTGTGGGTCGCTGTGTGAGACTATGGGTCTCTGTGTGAGTCTATGGGTCTCTGTGTGAGCCTGTGGGTCTCTGTGTGAGTCTATGAGCCTCTGTTTGAGTCTGTGAGTCTTTGTGTGAGTTTGTGGGTCTCTGTGTGAGTCTGTTGGTCTCTGTTTGAGTCTGTGAGTCTTTGTGTGAGTTTGTGGGTCTCTGTGTGAGTCTGTTGGTCTCTTTTTGAGTCTGTGAGTCTCTGTGTGAGTGTGTGGGTCTCTGTATGAGTCTGTGGGTCTCTGTGTGAGCCTGTGGGTCTCTGTGTGAGTCTGTGAGTCTCTGTGTGAGTGTGTGGGTCTCTGTGTGAGTCTGTGGGTCTCTGTTTGAGTCTGTGAGTCTCTATGTGAGTTTGTGGGTCTCTGTGTGAGCATGTGGGTCTTTGTGTGAGTCTCTGAGTCTCTGTGTGAGTCTATGGGTCTCTGTGTGAGTCTATGGGTCTCTGTGTGAGTCTATGGGCCTCTGTGTGAGTCTGCGAGTCTCTGTGTGAGACTATGGGTCTCCGTGTGAGTTTGTGGGTCTCTATGTGAGTCTATGAGTCTCTGTGTGAGTCTGTGAGTCTTTGTGTGAGTCTGTGGGTCTCTGTGTGAGACTATGGGTCTCCGTGTGAGTCTGTGGATCTCTCTATCATGAGTATATGGGTCCATGGGTGTGGGTTTTCAGCGTGTATCTACGAGTCTCTGTGAGGCCTTGAGACTCGCGTGCGAGTTTAAGGGGTCTCTACGTGAGTCTGTGAGTCTCTATGTGAATCGATGATTCCGAACATTGGTGACCAGGCTGACAACCGTGCCGCCCTCTGCACTTTGAGAAGCCGGTCCGGTCACAGGGAGTTCGGCCGACACCCTGATTCGAACCCAGGTGCATCAGGGGTGGCGGCTCTGAGCCTCTGAGCGCTTGAACGACCCAACCAAATGTCGATTTCATTGCAACACAATCAGACGAAAACTTTACTTATTCATTAATTCGTTACCCAACATCGCAAAATTACTTTAGCACCACCACCACCACCACTCCTCAACAATCGATGGATTGCCAAGGTCAAACGCGGGTCGAGCGTTCACGCAATCCATCATCCCCGCTTGCCGGTCGTTAAAACTGGTACCAACCTTTGCGCGGGAGGTCAGCTTCAGGTTGTCGGCCTTTTCAGGACGGGGGGGGGGGGGAGTCAGCCGAATAGGAACGTGGAATTTCCACCAACATCCGCGCGTGTCTTGGAGTGCCACCGGCCGTGTGATTTGGCGAGGAGGCATTCTGAAAGGGCTTGCTGCGGTATTAATGTAGGCCCGCTGATACGTATCGATGTCCAGTGATAGTTAATGTGTTTTATTGATAAGGGCTGTGTTATTGATGTGCCTGTGCGTGTCTGTGCGTGGAGTGGGGGCGAGGCAGTGCGGAGCGAAAGTGACAACGGTGACTAGGAGATGTTAACTACCTCGCCTGGTGTGCAGGAGGTCGTGGGTTCGATCCCGACCCTGACGCCTGCTGCTGTATATTTGGAGTTTGCGTGTCTCTCTCTCCCCGTGGAGATGTTAACTACCTCGCCTGGTGTGCAGGAGGTCGTGGGTTCGATCCCGACCCTGACGGCGCCTGCTGCTGTATATTTGGAGTTTGAGTGTCTCTCTCTTTGTCATCATCATCACGGTGGCTAGGAGATGTTAACTCCCTCGCCTGGTGTACAGGAGGTCGTGGGTTCGACTCCGACCCTGACGATGCCTGCTGTGTATTTGGAGTTTGCGTGTCTCTCTCGCTCCGTGGCCGCGTGGATTTTCCTCCGAGTCTTTCGGTTTTTACCTCCACATTTAGAATCAGCATCGCGCGTTCAGAGTATTTGGCTGCTGCTATAAATGTCCATATGATGATGACGATAAGACAATACGTTGAGCTATCATTTGCGCCAAGGGCACTTCTGAAAAAAAACTTCGTAGCTCAAGTCGGCCTGACCTGGTGAAATAAAAAAAATCGTAAACGATTTTCACGTAAAAATAGTTTATAGGTTTAGTTCATGGTTCGCTCGTTGGGGGACGTCCATAAATGACGTCACGCACCTGGGGGGGGGGGGGGTCAGACATTTGTGACGATGTGTGACGAGGTGGAGGGGAGTTGAGAAAAGTGACGTCACATCAAAATGCGCAACTTTAAATGACGTCACGCGATTTTGGACGATTTTTGACCCCACCCCCCCCCTTCGTCACACGGCGTCACAAAAAGTCAGACCCCCCCCCCTCAAATATGACGTCACAAAGCTCTGCCCCCCCCCCAATACAAAATAAAACACGCTTCAAATCTCTTTAAACTATTGTCATTGTAGTGCGTATTTGATGTGGCGCTGCACTCTGATGTTGTAGGAGAAAACATTTATTAAAAATTCTATTTAATTAAGTAGAACGTGTTGTCTATATTTATTTAAAGTTGCGCATTTTGATGTGACGTCACATTTCTCAACCGCCCCCCCCCCCCCTCGTCACACATCGTCCAAATGTCTGACCCCCCCCCCACACCCACTAGGTGCGTGACGTCATTTATGGACGGCCCCTTAAAGCTAAACACGGGTTCGTTGTCTTTGTGGGTTGGGGAGAATTTGGCGGAGAGATTCTTGCGCTCATCGGCAATCGGATCGTTAAACCCATCACCCTGAAGGTTCAGTTGTAGCCATGGGTGGTTAAACATCCCCCGAGTGTCCAACTCAGAATCTCGGCCTTCTCTTACCCTCGGGGGTGCCGTGAGCCAGTAATTTAATGATACAATGAACCTTTTTATTTGTTTAAGAAAGGTGGAATTCAGTCTCGGTGCATTACGATATTTTTTTTTTCTTGGGCCAATTTCATGGCTAATGAGCATTCCTTTGCAAACGCCGTTTAATATTCGCCGGATTTTACGTCGGATTAATTAGCGCTTTTCGAGATGTGCTTGTGCCGGGGTGCGTCACGGTGGCGAGGAGATGTTGACTACCTCGCTTGGTCTACAGGAGGTCGTGGGTTCGATCTCGACCCTGGCAATGCCTGCTGCTGTATATTTAGAATTTGCGTGTCTCTCTCTCTCCGTGGTGAGATGTTAACTACCTCGCCTGGTATACAGGAGGTCGTGGGTTCGATCCCGACTCTGACGCCTGCTGCCGTATATTTGGAGTTTGCGTGTCTCTCTCCCTGTGGTGAGATGTTAACTACCTCGCCTGGTATGCAGGAGGCGAGTCCAGTTTACCATGGGATGTCCACTTCTCCACCAGAGTCCAGTTCACCATGGGAGTCCAGTTTACCATGGGAGTCCAGTTTAACATGAACAAGGGTTGGCAAACCTGCGCCTCAAGTCAAGGAACTGTTTTCGTGGCGTTCCGTATTTGAGAGCCCACGTGGTGCCTCGTATTCGCCACGTTGCTGCACTGCGCGTTTCTTGAAATATTGAGAGTGTGCTGCTGTTGATGTTGTTGTTGATGTTGTTGTTTTGGTTTGGCCGATCAAGCCCCCCCCCCCGCCCGCCTGTGCTGGGAGGTAAAAAGAGAGAAAAAAGAAGAGACACAGGATGTGGCAGCTGAAGGGGGGGGGGGGTGTGGGGAGAGGAGGACGTGTGTTTGTTTTGGTGACAAGCGCGCCGGTGTCTGTCACACTCACGAGTGAAACCGACGTCGAGAGAGAGAGAAAAATGAATAAACAACGCAAACCCTGCCACCCCCCACCCCCCACCCCCACGAATATTTGGCCCGAGGCAAATCCACGGAATGTATTTTCTACTTTTATTCACCGTTCAGAATTGATCGTCGTGCGAATTTTAAAAGGCGCCTTGCTAACAAAGACAAAGAAACCCCCCGTGTAGCCTCAACGGACTGTTGGGGCAAGTGCTGTTAGTGAGCACCTATGAAGGCCGGCACGGCACACGAGGGGGGTGGGTGGCCAGCACCACGCCCGGCCGCCTTTGTCTCCCCAGTGGCGATTTTTACTACACGCCGAACCGGGTTCTTGAGGCTGAGTCGACGTAGGGGAGGCCCACGTACCGATTCAGATAATCGTCACCGGTGTTTGTCCGCGAGCAGGAATCGAACTCGGTACAACCTGGTTCGTAGCGCAGGCGCAGCGCTGACCGCTACACAAACACACACGCGGTGAGTGAGTGGGTACCTCTGTGTAAGTTTGAGTGAGTGATCGAGACATTCCTCTGGGTTTAACACCGCGACCCTGCCAATTTAAACTCATTAACCACCCCCCCCCCCATGGCTAACAATGAACAGGCGCGTGATAGCCGCTCTATTGCCCGAGTCACAAACTAGATTCGAACCTCTTCTTGGTTCTTTCGGTAAAGTTACGTAGAAGGGAAATAATAAATTAATAAAAATAAAACATGATAAAATAATTCTCACGACGTTTCGGCCACAACGCAAGCAGCCGTCCTCAGGCGTCCATTCAGACGCTGTCTCCCCGACAGACCTGGTCTTCACCTGAGGACGGCTGCTTGCGTTGTGGCCGAAACGTCGTGAGAATTACTTTATTATGTTTTATTTTTATAAATGTATTATTTCCCTTCTACGTGACTTTACCGAAAGAACCAAGAAGATGAATCTCTGCAGTCACGAAAGCTTTAAATCGAAATTTAGATTCGAACCTTTCGTGACTGCAGGAATTACTCTTTGGTTTTTTCGGTAAAGTCACGTAGAAAATAAAATCATAATAATAACAATTGAATACGACGTTTCCATTGCAACACAAGCAACCATCATCAGGTAAGAATGAATGAGAAAAAAACAAACATAGTAAACTTAGAAACACAATGCAACACAACACAGAGCCGGCCAACACAACAGCCAACACCCCTGCCTGGCTGACCAACGCTCCTCCAAAGAATGACATACAGAAAGACAGTGCCACTGTGTCGAGGCCTTAAATAGAGAGAGGGGGGAGGAGTTGGGGCAGAGATGGGGGGGGGGGGTAGCAGCCCAGCCTCAGCCTACCAAGGTGCCACCTCGGCCGGCTGGACAATCTAGGCGAGGCCGGAGGCTCTGCACGGGACTAGGCCTCATCACGCCACTCTGTCAGGTGAGGACTTTGTGCTATGGAGTCGATAAAAACTGCTATAGAGTCATCATGTACTACTGTAGTGATAGCAGGTACCACCACAGTCGGTATGCACTGCTGTAATCATAGCAGGTACCACCACTGCCAGTATGCACTGCTGTTAAATTTTTAAGAGTAGGTTTGAAGTATTTTTATAGCAATTTTTGTTTGCATGTTTTGCCACAATCAAATGCAAGCTTGATGCCTTGCAAAAGGCATCTATTTGATGTTTGAACATCTCAACATCTCTCCAGTTGTATTGCCGGACAGGCTTAAACCTATTCTTAATTTCCATCACATTAAGAAACACGCGTTGCGAGCGCAATATTTGGCCGCTGCAGATTTCTCCACGGTAAGCCACTCCGTTGAGCTATCATTTGTGAGAGCGTAGGTCGATTCCGACAAGAAAAAAAAAGGACGGAGCGTAGTAGCTTTGCCGAGGTGGGATAAAAAACATAGTAATCGCAGCAGCAGCAGCAGCTTTGGCGGCAGTGGTAGTAGTAGTTGCATCGGGGATTCTCAGGTCAATTCTTCCTTTTGCAGAACGGTGGTGGTGGGGGGGGGCATGCCTTCTAGCCGAGACGAAATGGCTCGTGATGAGACTAATGATAGGCGGACGCAGTCTCAAACGGTCCGATCAATAGCGGGCCTTCTTTTAATGAGAATCTGGAGGTAGAGTGATCTGAGATGCTGTTGCTGCTGCTGTTAATGGTGTTGCTTCCATAATGAAGGTTTTTTTTTTTGGGGGGGTGGGGGGTTAGATCGGGTAAATATAAATGTGTCGTTAAACCCGCCACCACCCGACACAGCTAATTAGTACGAGGTTTGTCACGTAAACAGAACGTGGCCAATTCGTTACTAGTACAGCACATCGGTGTGTTGGAGAGTAAACGCAAAATATGTACAATACGAGTACGACTTTACTACACGTATGGACCGTATTGTAAACCCTTAGAGAGGCGTAGAAATACATGGGGGGGCTCATAGAGATACATTATAGACCAGTCACGGAAGTGGTGTGATCGTGGCCACGCAACCCAAACAATGGACTGTGTATCCATAATAGAGGTTTTTGGGTTAGATTGCATGAATATATATGTGTCGTTAAACACGCCACCACCCAACACAGCCAATTAGTAAGAGGTTTGTCACGTATACATGACGTGGCAAATTTCGTTACGAGCACAGCACCACCGGTGTGTTGGAGAGCAAACCCACAACATTTACAATCGGAGTTCGTGTTAAATTGGCGTTGCTTCATTAGAGAGTGGAGCGATGGGGGTGGAAGGTGTGAGAGGGTGGTGGGTATTAAGCAGAGGTGTGGACTCGAGTCATGTGACTTGGACTCGAGTCAGACTCGAGTCATGAATTTGATGACTTGCGACTCGACTTGGACTTGCATAACAATGACTTTGTCCCACCTATGAGATGTGGACTCGAGTCATGTGACTTGGACTCGAGTCAGACTCGAGTCATGAATTTGATGACTTGCGACTCGACTTGGACTTGCATAACAATGACTTTGTCCCACCTATGAGATGTGGACTCGAGTATTGTGACTTGGACTCGAGTCAGACTCGAGTCATGAATTTGATGACTTGCGACTCGACTTGGACTTGCATAACAATGACTTTGTCCCACCTCTGGTATTAAGATGAAACAAAATGTAGTTGTCTTCTTGGTTCTTTCGGTAAAGTCACGTAGAAGGGAAGTAATAAAATAATACAAATAAAACATAATAAAATTAAATAAATTTGTATTATGTTTTATTTTTATTATTTTATTACTTCCCTTCTACGTGACTTTACCGAAAGTACCAAGAAGATGAATCCCTGCAGTCACGAAAGCTTTAAATCGAAAAATGCAGTTGTGTTTCTATATTATCACGTCGCATTTCCAATACTTTGAACTCGTATCGCGACTTTTGTAATTTGTTTGTTTTTGTGACGTCCTGACCCCGTGAACTCTACCGGAGCATCTATTTAAAAATTAACCCGTAAAAACAAAGTTTTTCACTATAAATCCTTTATATGCGTGGCGGCTAGAGTCCTCTCGTCCTCTGGCTTGAGATGGCTGCAACCTATGGGTCAGATGATTGCCTGCCACCATTAAGCAATTGGGAATTAAATATAAAAAAATGTTTCTTAAAAAGTGTAAAATTTTGGAAAAATTTTTTCAGGAAATTCAATTGTCACGCACAACGAGTCTGTGTGCAAAATGTCAGCTCGATGGGATCACGGGAAGTGGGTTAAAAAACGACTGAAAGATTTGCACGGTCGTAAGCGCGCAAGCAAGCAAGCAAGTGAACTTAATATAAAGGATTTAAAAAAAGAGCTTCATAGCTCATCGGATTCCTTCAGTGTGAATAAATATTCTAATTCGTTTCGTGTCTCTCTCGGGGTTTCGTGGCAGCGAGGAGCAGGGACTGGACCATTATTTATTGTTTTATTTACCCCGTGGAGGTGTTGGGAAACATTCACTCGCCAATTCTCGAGTGGATGTTCGTCCCCTCTCTCCCCGCTCTCTCTCGTGGCACAAATGAGATTCACTTGGTGGTGAGAAGGGTGAAGGAGGAGTGGGGTGGGTGGGGTTGGGGGTCTCTTAAAGGGCTGTACTCTCCACAAAGGTTAAAGGTCGACTGACCACGGTGAGTCATCCCATGGCAACACGAACGCCGTCACCCACACGGATCGTTCTGATGTCATGTCCAAGCTCAGCTGAACAAGCGAATGGGCTCTCTCCATGCTCGCGAATGGGCCGGATCACAACTCTTATCCAGAGCTGCACAAACTCCCTACACACCAAGTCCTTTATTTGGATTTTCTGGTAGCACATAGTCACATAGTAATAGTACTAATAGGGGTTTTCCCCCTTTTTCTGGCCACAAAACTGAAAACTTTTTACAAGGACTCATGTCTGCATTAACCACAATACTTGCAGTCGAAATGCAAACAAAAACACACACTGTGACAATATCTATTTAAGGCGTTCGTGACTGCAGGGATTCATCTTCTTGGTTCTTTCGGTGAAGTCACGTAGAAGGGAAATAATACAATTAAAACATAATAAAATGTGAGAATTGTATTTTATTCAGTTTTATTTTTATTATTTTATTATTTCCCTTCTACGTGACTTTACCGAAAGAACCAAGGAGATGATAATATATGTGGCATTGTCCTTGAAACTGATTGGTCCACACCAAGAGACGCCTTTTGGCGTCCTCTGGTCGAGCACCAATTGGGTCGAGGCTCAAAAGAAAGCCGTCCCTAGGTGTGGACCAATCAGTTTCAAGGACAATGCATTATATTATCACAGTGTGTTTTTCTGTTACATTTCGACTGAATGTATTGTTGTTAATGCAGACATGAATCCTTGTAAAAAGGTTTCAGTTGTGTTGCCTGAAAAAAGTGGAAAAACCCTATTATTATATTTTGGTACTGGCAAATGAGGTCTTATGACATAGTCACATAGTCACTTTAAGACGTTTTCTTGTTCATGTGTTTTGTCTTTTGTTTCTTTCGGTTGCACCCGATTCAAGAGCCGAATGGCTCACAGGGCTTGTACCTAATAAATGAAAACTGAAAAAACTGAAACTGAAATTGTTCTCCATTTGAATCTGATTTGCCAGTAAAAATTTATGATAATTGGTTTTTTACCCTTTTATCTGGCAACAAAACTGACACCTTTTTTACAAGGAGTCATGTTTGCATAGACCACAATACCTGCAGTCATAATGCAAACAAAAAACATAACTCTGATAATGTATGCACTGTCCTTGAAGTTGATTGGTCCACACCCGAGACAGCTTTCCTTAGAGCCTAGTCTGCGTCAAAAGAAAGCCGTCCCTTTTGGCGTCATCTGGTCCAACACCAATGGAGACTAGGCTCTAAGAAAAGCTGTCTCGGGTATGGACCAATCAACTTCAAGGACATTATCAGAGTTATGTTTTTTGTTTGCATTATGACCGCAGGTATTGTGGTCTATGCAAACATGACTCCTTGTAAAAAAAAGTGTCAGTTTTGTGTGCCAGATAAAAGGGTAAAAAAAAACAATTGTGAAATTGTACTCTTTGGTTCTTTCGGTAAAGTCACGTGGGTAGGAACAAAATGATACAAATCACGACGTTTCGATCGCAACGCAAGCTGCCGTGGCAAGAGGTTATATAGGTAAGAGAGGGGGGGGGGGGAGAGAGAGGGTGGTGTGTGTGTGCATTTGTCATGACGGGATGCATGATACAACGAAACTGCTCCCTGATCTTCATGATTCTTTGTGACCTCCCAATGTCTCGCAGCCAGGATCAATCGATGATAATCCTATTACCTGCAGATATTTAACGGATGAGATGCGTTGCACCGTTAATTCCTCCCGTTTGATATATTATCAAACGGGAGGAGTGTACTAATGCTCCACTTGTCCGTGTGCGTCTGTGCAGATAGGTATTTTTTGCATTTAAGCCATAGTCACCACATACTGCTCGTATCGATGCGGATACGAGGAGAGGCGATCCCACTAATCTGTAGAGTAACATTGGTGCATAAAACGCTTGCCATAATATGAACAGCGCATTGAAATCGCGTACCGTTTTATGTACTGTTTACAAATTAGTGCTCACAAAGCCACATCGAGAAACACGACGATTGACGGAGGGGTGTAAATTATTTTGTCGATAGTGTTCTTTAAACAGAGGTACTGCAGGTAAGAAGTTTTCATCATGGGACCTCCTTTGCTAGTGCCAAAATATGATAATAGGTTTTTCCCCTTTTTTCTGGCAATTAAACTGTTGTGTTAAAATGTTAAAACACCAAACTGAAACCTTTTACAAGGAATCCTGTCTGCACTAACCACCACGCTTGTGGTCAGAATGCAATAAAAAAAAACACATACTCTAAATAATATCTGTGGCATTGTCCTTGAAACTGATTGGTCCACACCAGAGACAACTTTCCTTTGAGCCTCGTCTAAAACGGTGTTAGCCAAAAGGCGTCCTCTCTCTCTCTCAGCTTTAAAGGCGTAGTTTAACAAGACAACACTTCGATTTAAAGCTTTCGTGACTGCAGGGAATCATCTTCTTGGTTATTTCGGTAAAGTCAGGTAGAATGGAAATAATAAAATAATACAAATAAAACATAATAAAATAATTTTCACGACGTTTCGGCCACAACGCAAGCAGCCGTCCTCAGGTGGAGAACAGGTCTGTCGAGAAGACAGAGACAGAGTCGTGAGAATTATTTTATTATGTTTTATTTTTATTATTTTATTATTTCCATTCTACGTGACTTTACCGAAAGAACCAGGAAGAAGACATCACTTGCCACCATCCCTCAAAACCACTGCTGAAAAAGGGAAAAGTCAATGAGAGTCATCGCTGTGGTGATGTCTTCTTCGTATTTGTGGATCGGGGGGGGGGTTGCGTCTTTTCTGGATGACCACAGACGCACACACACTGCTACAGGAGACTTTATTTTGTATTCATCAACCGATGAAAACCTTCGTTACGAATTGTCTGCCATTGTTTCTCCACATCGGCACCGGCCTGCAGGCTGCTGATGATGACGACGATGTTATAATGCGGCTGATGATGATGGTGGTGGTGATGATGATGATGTCGATGATGCTGATGATGATGATAATGATGAAAGGCGGGAGGAAGTAACCATCAGAGTGTATTAACCACGTGACTTCCTCTCTAAGCGGAGCGAGTTTATACGGAGCAAAAAATAAATAGCCATCTCTCTCTCTCTCTCATCTCTCATTTAGCCATTAATGACCTCTCAGCCGGATGGGCGCACGAGCAAATATCCATAAATCAGACCATCACTCAGAAACAACGCTCAATCTTGCGCGGCGAGCGATCCCTTCTGGACAAAGACCAAATATCCGCCTCCCCCCCCTCCGTATAGCCCGAACAGACTGTTGGGGCAAGTGCAGTTATGGAGCAGTGTTCATGAAGGCCATCCCAGACACGTGGGCAAGTGTAGTTATGGGGCAGCATCCATGGAGACCATCCCAGACACGTGGGCAAGTGCAGTTATGGGGCAGCATCCATGGAGGCCATCCCAGACACGTGGGCAAGTGCAGTTATGGAGCAGCATCCATGGAGGCCATCCCAGACACGTGGGCAAGTGCAGTTATGGGGCAGCATCTATGGAGGCCATCCCAGACACGTGGGCAAGTGCAGTTATGGGGCAGCATCCATGGAGGACATCCCAGACACGTGGGCAAGTGCAGTTATGGGGCAGCATCTATGGAGGCCATCCCAGACACGTGGGCAAGTGCAGTTATGGGGCAGCATCCATGGAGGACATCCCAGACACGTGGGCAAGTGCAGTTATGGAGCAGCATCTATGGAGGCCATCCCAGACACGTGGGCAAGTGCAGTTATGGAGCAGCATCCATGGAGGCCATCCCAGAGGAGGGTTTCCACACATCTGTTAGAGCTTTTAACAGACTGCGAGACAAGATGGCTGACCTGATCGAGTAGATAACCTTGCTCAAGAGATGCTGCGATAACAAGGTAATACCCCGTTTTAAAGCTTCTTTCGTGACTGCAGGGATTCATCTTCTTGGTTCTTTCGGTAAAGTCACGTAGAATGGAAATAATAAAATAATAAAAATGAAACATAATATAATTTCAATTTAAAGCTTTCGTGACTGCAGGGATTCATCTTCTTGGTTCTTTCGGTAAAGTCACGTAGAAGGGAAATAATAAAATAATAAAAATAAAACATAATAAAATTTCGATTTGAAGCTTTCGTGACTGCAGGGAGTCATCTTCTTGGTTCTTTCGGTAAAGTCATGTAGAATGGAAATAATAAAATAATACAAATAAAACATCATAAAATTTCGATTTAAAGCTTTCGTGACTGCAGGGATTCATCTTCTTGGTTCTTTCGGCAAAGTCACGTAGAATGGGAATAATAAAATAATAAAAATAAAACATAATAAAATTTCGATTTAAAGCGTTCGTGACTGCAGGGATTCATCTTCTTGGTTCTTTCGGTAAAGTCACGTAGAAGGGAAATAATAAAATAATAAAAATAAAACATAATAAAATTTCGATTTAAAGTTTTCGAGACTGCAGGGATTCAACTTCTTGGTTCTTTCGGTAAAGTCACGTAGAATTGAAATAATAAAATAAAAACAACATTATTATGTTTTATTTAGACTGTTGGGGCAAGTGTAGTTATGTTTAATTTTATTTTATTTCATTATTTCCATTCTACGTGACTTTACCGAAAGAACCAAGAAGAAGGTAACACCCATCGCATTTACACTCACATCAGCTGCTGTCACTTCTCCGAACGCTAAACGGATCTTGTCCAAGCCAGCCTATCGCTAATCTCAGCGAGTTATAAGATTTGCTCCGATTTGAACTTGATCATTCAGACGAGACTCTCTTACAATCCCACTTAAAAATTAACGGATGAGATGTCCACTTCTGATTGGGACCATGTAGATAACATGAGAGTTTCTTCTGTTACTTCCTCTCCCTCTTAGATCTCTCATGCTCACATGCCCTTTGGATTGCACCCGTTGGATTGCACTCCCTCGATTTAAAGCTTTCGTGACTGCAGGGATTCATCTTCTTGGTTCTTTCGGTGAAGTCACGTAGAAGGGAAGTAATAAAATAATAAAAATAAAACATAATAAAATAATATAATATAATGTTTTCTTTTTATTATTTTATTACTTCCCTTCTACGTGACTTTACCGAAAGAACCAAGAAGATTGCACTCCCTCGTCAAGGTGGTCGCTCTCCTATCTTACAGTTACATGCTAATTTCTCACATTAACATCATGCTAATTTCTCACATTAACATCATGTTAATCCATCACATTAACATCATGGTAATCCATCACATTAACGTCATACTAATTTATCACATTAACATCATGCTAATATCTCACATTAACATCATGTTAATCCATCACATTAACATCATGGTAATCCATCACATTAACGTCATACTAATTTATCACATTAACATCATGCTAATCCGTCACATTAACATCATGCTAATCCATCACATTAACATCATGCTAATCCATCACATTAACATCATGCTAATCCATCACATTAACATCGCCACTTCCGTGCCCTCGTCCAGGAGACTGCTCTCCTATCTCACAGTTACATGCTAATTTCTCACATTAACATCATGCCATTTTTTCACGTTAACATCATGCAAAATTTTCACATTAACATAGCCACTTCCGTGGCCTCTAATCTCTCACATTAACATCACTTCCGTGCCCTCATCCAGGAGGCCGCTCTCCTCCTATCTTACAGCCGCATGCTAATTTCTCACATTAACATCACTAGCCCCGGCCACTTCTTTATGACCCTTGGGCTACACCCATTTAAAACCTTTTACAGCAGTCTGCATCAGCAGCAGACCACGCTTTCCCACTTGATGACAGAGGCTTGCGTCGCGCCCGAAACGTCGTGAGCGATTTTATTTTATACCTAGTAATCTCTCTTATCTATTGCTCCCTCTATCTCTAACGCTACTCCCCCACCCCCCCCCCCCCAATTCTCTCTCCCTCCTGTCGCTTTCTCGCCAGAGACGAACAAAAAAAAAATCCAAACAGCCCCTGGCTCCATTTGTAAAACTCACGCGAGCGCAAACACCCTCGGACTCGGTCGCTCGGCAAAGAACGACCTTGGCTGTTTTAGTGCCGCTGCTGCTGCTACTGCCGCAGAGAGGAAGAGAGGATTGTAATCTTGAGTTGAACCTTTTGTGACTGCGGGAATCCATACTCGTTGGTTCGTTCGGTGAAGTCACGTGAGTAGAAAATGCATAGATCGCGACGTTTCGATCGCAACGCGGGCAAGCGTCTTCAGGTGGGACAACCACAGCGATGATGTGGACGCTGCGGATGTTAAATTTCGATTTAAAGCTTTCGTGACTGCAGGGATTCATGTTCTTGGTTCTGTCGGTAAAGTCACGTAGAAGGGAAATAATAAAATAATACAAATATAAAACAATAAAAAATATCAAAAAAACTTTTCATTGTTTATTTGAATAAAAATTCAACATAATACAATGAAATTAAATGTTATTATGTTATTATGTAAAAGCGAAATAATAAAATGATAAAAATTATAAAACAATAACATTTCTCACGACGTTTCGACTGCAACACAAGCAATCATCATCAGGTGTGAAATCCACAGCAAGAAATTTTATTGTTTCATATTTTTATTATTTTATTATTTCCCTTCTACGTGACTTTACCGAAAGAACCAAGAAGATGTTGTGGATGTTGTGGATGTCCTCTGCAACACGCGGGTGAACTGGGGAGCACATCCGCAGATTGTGAATGTTGTGAATGTTGTGGATGTGCATCCCACCCAATCGCTCTTCTCCGAGTGTCTCTCTCTCTCTTTGGCTCTCGCTCTCTCTCTCTCTCCCACTCTCACTCTCTCACTTCACTCTTTAAACCCCCATTGGCCAATCCACTGCTGGATGCAACCGAGCCCCCCGCTTCCCCCCCCCCCGCCCCCCACCATACGATCGGCCCCACCCGTTCGTGGTAGCCCATTTGACCATACTTCACCACTCCGGTGCAGTGCGGGTGGGTTGAGATAAAGAACAGCGCTCCCTCCTCAAGTCCGTCTCAGATATCGGATGCCCACTGACGGTGAAACCGTGGCTCGGGAATCGAACTCAGATCACCGGCCAGCCAGCCAGCCATCCAGCCTTGCGGACAGCCAGGCAGCCAGGCAGCCACCCGGCCGAACGACCTGCCAGTCATCCGGTCATCTGGTCAGCCAGTGGACCAGCCGGCTCTCTGGCCAAACGACCTGTCAGTCATCCGGTCATCCGGCCAGCTAGCCAGCCAGCCAGGCAGCCAGTCAGCCAGCCGGCCACCCGGCCAAACGGCCTGCCAAGTCATCCGACCATCTGGTCAGCCAGTGGACCAGCTGAATATTCTTAGTTTTTTTCGGTAAAGTCACGTAGGTAAAACATGAAAATTAATAAAAGTCAAATAAAATAAAAATCACGACGTTTCGGCCACAACGCAAGCAGCCGTCCTCAGGTGAAGAAGCAGCCGTCCTCAGGTGAAGAACAGGTCTGTCTTCTCGACAGACCTGTTCTTCACCTGAGGACGGCTGCTTGCGTTGTGGCCGAAACGTCGTGACAATTATTTTATCATTTTTATTGTTATTATTTTATTATTTCCCTTATAAACAATTATTTTATTATGTTTTATTTTTATTCTTTTATTATTTCCATTCTACGTGACTTTACCGAAAGAACCAAGAAGATGAATCCCTGCAGTCACGAAAGCTTTAAATCGATACATGCGAAAGAGTCCACATTATTATTATTGGAAGCTTTCGTGACTGCAGGAATCCATACTCTTTGGTTCTTTCGGTAAACTCACGTACTGTAAATGTATGGGCATATTTGTTCGCGACGACTACAGATTGAATAGTCGCAACCCCACCACCACCACCCGCCCCCCACTGTGGAGCTGAAAGGTCAATGACGAGGAGGGAGAGGCGACAGCCCTGTGATTGTGTTCACGCTCTGCCCCGTGCGTCTCGAACGGGGGGGTCAGTGGGGCGTTCACGGTGTCGAGGGCGGAGTGAGCGAGAGAGCGAGAGAGAGAGGGTGAGCGAGAGAGCGAGAGAGAGGGCGAGCGAGAGAGCGAGAGAGAGGGTGAGCGAGAGAGCGAGAGAGAGGGCGAGCGAGAGAGCGAGAGAGAGGGCGAGCGAGAGAGGGTGAGCGAGAGAGCGAGAGAGGGTGAGCGAGAGAGCGAGAGAGTGAGCGAGAGAGCGAGAGAGAGGGTGAGCGAGAGAGCGAGAGAGAGGGCGAGCGAGAGAGCGAGCGAGCGAGAGAGGGAGATAGAGGGTGAGCGAGAGAGTGAGTGAGAGAGTGACCGAGAGAGCGAAAGAACGAGCGAGAGAGTGAGCGAGCGAGCGAGCGAGCGAGAGAGGGAGATAGAGGGTGAGCGAGAGAGTGAGCGAGCGAGCGAGAGAGGGAGATAGAGGGTGAGCGAGAGAGTGAGCGAGCGAGAGAGTGAGAGAGCGAGCGAAAGAACGAGCGAGAGAGTGAGCGAGAGAGCGAGAGGGCGAGCGAGAGTTATTATTTAAAAAGGAATTTACGAAATGACGAACGAAGCAAAGTGCCGACTACACCGAGCATCTTCTTGTTTCCACTGATCGTAAAAAAAAGAGACGGGACGAGGAAGAGGAGGGAGGGAGGAGAGGGACGAGAGGAAATGAGGAGAGGGAGTGTAGTGTATAGTGTAGTGTATAGTGTAGTGTATAGTGTAGTGTATAGTGTAGTGTATAGTGTAGTGTAGTGTATAGTTTAGTAGTGTATAATGTAGTGTATAGTGTAGTGTATATATGTGTATAGTGTAGTGTATAGTGTAGTGTATAGTGTAGTGTATAGTGTAGTGTATAGTGTAGTGTATAGTGTAGTGTATAGATGTGTATAGTGTGGTGTATAATGTAGTGTATAGTGTAGTAGTGTATAGTGTAGTGTACAGTGTAGTAGTGTATAGTGTAGTGTATAGTGTAGTGTATAGATGTGTATAGTGTAGTGTATAGTGTAGTGCATAGTCTAGTGTATAGTCTAGTGTATAGTGTAGTGTATAGTGTAGTGTATAGTAGTGTATAGTGTAGTGTATAGTGTAGTGTATAGTGTAGTGTATAGTAGTGTATAGTGTAGTGTATAGTGTAGTGTATAGTGTAGTGTATAGTGTAGTGTATAGTAGTGTATAGTGTAGTATATAGTAGTATATAGTGTAGTGTATAGTAGTGTATAGTGTAGTGTATAGTGTAGTGTATCGTGTAGTGTATAGTAGTGTATAGTGTAGTGTATAGTGTAGTGTATAGTGTAGTGTATAGTAGTGTATAGTGTAGTGTATAGTAGTGTATAGTGTAGTGTATAGTAGTGTATAGTGTAGTGTATAGTAGTGTATAGTGTAGTGTATATAGTAGTGTATAGTAGTGTATAGTGTAGTGTATATAGTAGTGTATAGTGTAGTGTATATAGTAGTGTATAGTAGTGTATAGTGTAGTGTATATAGTAGTGTATAGTGTAGTATACTAGTACAGCACCACACCGGTGTGCTGGAGAGCAAATCCCCAAATCCCCAACATTTACAATCTGAGTAACGACGTTTCACCAGTAATTACAACCGGCATCATACATGCGGACAGCCAAATTTGTGGAGAAATCCTCCTGTTTTCGTTGCTTAAATCGAGGAGCAGATGTGATGACGTCACTTGTCACGTGCGAATTGTGGGGCAGGGGGGGGCGGGGTTTGTGTGAACACATTCCTGCGGAGGGAGCTGGTAGGAACGTTGGGTTGCTCGGTCAATGGCCTGCAGGGTCAACGGCGGCGTGGTGTATTTTGCAAATATGGCCGACTGTGGGCGGGCACAAGCCGGCGTGAGTAGGTTAAAAGTTGAGTTTTATAAGGGCACCACGGGGTGACCAGCCCCTCCCCACTCAGCCCCACCCCTCCCACCCCCCACCCAGCCCCACCCTCCCCACCCAGCCCCTCCTCACCCTTCCCACCCAGCCCCTCCCCACCCTCCCTCCCCACCCAGCCCATCCCCACCTTCCCCTCCCCACCCAGCCCCTCCCTCCCCACCCAGCCCCTCCCCACCCTCCCTACCCAGCCACTCTCCACCCTCCCCTCCCCACCCAGGCCCACCCTCTCCACTCAGCCCCTCCCCATCCTCCCCTCCCCACCAAGCCCCTCCCTCCCTCCCCACCCAGCCCCTCCCTGCACGACGGACGGACACAATAATCCCCTGTGACCTGGTGGAACCAGTGCGTTCCTACCAGTGTGAATGCACGAATGAATCTCCCAGTGTAGCCTGAACAGACTGTTTGGGCAAGTGATGTAGCGAGTAGCAACCCTATGAAGGCCGGACACAGCACACGAGGTGGGTTGTGGTGACCAATCACCCAGCCCGGCCGCCTTTGTCTCCCCTGTGTTGCGATGTACGGGGAAATAAAAAAAACAGAAATTCACTCATCGGAGGTGAACGGAGGTGCAGTGACCTCCTGCCAGACTAGCGACCTCTCGGAGAAAGTTCTCTTCAACGCAGTGTGCACCTAGCCTGGCACGGGTTGCGTGAGGGAATGGGTGAGTCAGCGAGTTGGTGAGTTAGTGAGTAGGTGAGTTAATGGGTGAGGAAGGGGGTGAGTGAGTGTATGGGTGAGTGAGTGCGTGAGTTAGTGAGTGGGTGAGTTAGTTGGTGAGTGGATGGGTGGACGAGTGAGTGGGTGAATTAGTGGGTGAGGGGGTGGGTGAGTTAGTGAGTGTATGGGTGAGTGAGTGGGTGAGTTAGTGGGTGAGTCGATGGGTGGACGAGTGAGGGGTGAGTTAGTGGGTGAGAGGGTGGGTGAGTGAGTTAGTGAGTGTGTGAGTTAGTGAGTGAGTGGATGGGTTGGTTAGTGAGTGAGTGTGTGAGTTAGTGAGTGAGTGGGTGAGTTAGTGGGTGAGTGGATGGGTGGGTGAGTGTATGAGTGAGTTAGTGAGTGGGTGAGTTAGTGGGTGAGTGGATTGGTGAGTGTGTGTGTGAGTTAGTGAGTGGGTGAGTTAGTGAGTGAGTGGATGGGTTGGTTAGTGAGTGAGTGTGTGAGTTAGTGAGTGGGTGAGTTAGTGGGTGAGTGGATGGATGGGTGAGTGTATGGGTGAGTTAGTGAGTGGGTGAGTTAGTGGGTGAGTGGATGGGTGGATGAGTGTGTGGGTGAGTTAGTGGGTGAGTGGATGGGTGGGTGAGTGAGTGTGTGTGTGAGTTTGTGAGTGGGTGAGTTAGTGGGTGAGTGGATGGGTGGGTGAGTGTCTGTGTGAGTTAGTGAGTCGGTGAGTTAGTGGGTGAGTGGATGGGTGAATGAGTGTGTGGGTGAGTTAGTGAGTGGGTGAGTTAGTGGATGAGTGGATAGGTGGGTGAGTGAGTGGGTGTCACCTGAGTGGTCGATGAATGTGAATCCGTGGGAGGAAATAATTTAAACTGCTTTTTTTTATTTCACGTAAGACCCCAATGAGCCGTGTTGCCCTTTTTTCAGAAGCGACTTGGCCACAAATGGCTTCTCGCGTCGAAATGCACAGCAGCCCAATGCTCTAAACGCGTGGTTGTTGATTCTAGACTTGTATGGAACAAAGGGAGAACCCGGAGAAAAATCCACGCGACCACGGCGAATGAGAGAGGGAAAGAGAGACACGCAAAATTCAAATTTACAGCAGGCATCGTCAGTGTCGGGATCGAACCCACGACCTCCTGCATACCAGGCGAGGTAGTTAACATCTCCTAGCCACCGTGATGATGATGAGAGAGAGACACGCAAACTCAAAATATACAGCAGCGGGCATCGTCAGTGTCGGGATCGAACCCACGACCTCCTGTATACCAGGCGAGGTAGTTAACATCTCCTAGCCACCGTGATGATGATGCTGAGAGAGAGAGAGAGACACGCAGACTCCAAATATACAGCAGCAGGCGTCAGGGTCAGGATCGAACCCACGACCTCCTGCATACCAGGCGAGGTAGTTAACATCTCCTAGCCACCGTGTGTAGGTGAGAACCAAGGCCCCCCCCCCCACCAACTCCCTACTCCCTCGCCACCCTCCGCCCCCCCCCCCCTACCGCACCTCTGTGCCCCCCCATAGCCCCCCAAGGCCGGATTGGTAACGCCAAAATTTCACGCCCGTTCGCTCAAAACAACGAGCTGCATCAATCATCCTGCCCTCCACTGTCCTCTCTCCCGTCGCTCTCTCCCTCTCTTTGGATACGAGTCCAGTCTGATTCGGGACCCACTCTCGATCTCTCTCTCTCTCGTGCTCTCCGTATCTGGCGAGCGTGTGGTCGAGTGAGTGAATGGGTGAGTGGATGGGTGGGTGAGTGAGTGAGTGGGTGAGTGAGTGAATGGGTGTGTGGATGGGTGGGTGAGTGAATGGGTGAGTGAGTGAGTGGTTGAGTGAGTGAATGGGCGAGTGAGCGAGTTGGTGAGTGAGTGGGTGAGTGAGTGGTTGAGTGAGTGAATGGGTGAGTGGATGGGTGAGCGAGCGAGTGGGTGAGTTGCTGAGTGAGTGGGAGAGTCAGTGAGTGAGCGTGTGGGTGAATGAGTTAGTTAGTGAGTGAGTGGGTGAGTGAGTTCGTGAGTGAGTGAATGGGCGAGTGAGCGAGTGGGTGAGTTAATGAGTGAGTGGATGGGTGGGCGAGTGAGCGAGTGGGTGAGTTAATTGGTGAGTGGATGCGTGGGCGAGTGAGTGGGTGAGTTAGTGAGTGAGTGGGTGAGTTAGTGAGTGAGTGGGAGAGTCAGTGAGTGAGCGTGTGGGTGAATGAGTTAGTTAGTGAGTGAGTGGGTGAGTGAGTTCGTGAGTGAGTGAATGGGCGAGTGAGCGAGTGGGTGAGTCAATTGGTGAGTGTATGGGTGGGCGAGTGAATGGGTGAGTTGGTGAGTGAGTGGGAGAGTCAGTGGGTGGATGATTGAGCGAATGGGTGAGTCGAGTTCGGAGTGGTTTGGATCCCCATTAGAACAATAACAATTGACAGGGCCCATGACGTATGATCTTAACTGCGGAGCGGCTGCTGAGATGCATGCACACATCATCTGTGTCCGTCTTTATCACCATCGCCAAGCGAATAAGCGTGTTTTTAAATAGCAATTAACACGGACGCAACGTAATTAATCGGCGCGAACACCTACAGACGCAAAACAAAACCCACTACGGAAAACACAAATCCCCCGCGGGGGTTTTAAGCAAACGCGTTCGGAAATCAGAAACCTCTCCCCCTGACACCTCCCACCCCCACCCCGCCAATTAGCGCGGTTGGCTACGTACGGTGAGAAAGAAGTTCAACACACACACACACAGAGACCCAACAGAGATCAACAGATTAGCATGGCTGGATACGTACGGTGAAAAAGAAATCCCCCCACACACACAGAGACCCACGGAGACCCAACAGAGACCCACAGATTATAACGGCTGGATACGTACGGTGCAAAAGAAGTCCCCCCACACACACAGAGACCCACAGAGAACCACAGAGACCCAACAGAGACCCACAGATTATAACGGCTGGATACGTACGGTGCAAAAGAAGTCCCCCCACACACACAGAGACCCACAGAGACCCACGGAGACCCACCATAGACCCATAGATTGTCACGGCTGGATACGTACGGTGCAAAAGAAGTCCCCCCCCCCACACACACAGAGACCCACAGAGAACCACAGAGACCCAACAGAGACCCACAGATTATCACAGCTGGATACGTACGGTGCAAAAGAAGTCCCCCCCACACACACAGAGACCCACAGAGACCCACAGAGACCCAACAGAGACCCACAGATTATAACGACTGGATACGTACGGTTCAAAAGAAGTCCTCCCACACACACAGAGACCCACAGAGACCCACGGAGACCCACCATAGACCCATAGATTGTCACGGCTGGATACGTACGGTGCAAAAGAAGTCCCCCCCACACACACAGAGACCCACAGAGAACCACAGAGACCCAACAGAGACCCACAGATTATCACGCTTGGCTACGTACGGTGAAAAAGAAGTCCCCCCCCAACACACACAGAGACCCACAAAGACCCACAGAGACCCAACAGAAACCCACAGATTGCCACGGCTGGATACGTACGGTGCAAAAGAAGCCCCCCCCCCCACACACACAGAGACCCACAGAGACCCACAGAGACCCAACAGAGACCCACAGATTATCACAGCTGGATACGTACGGTGCAAAAGAAGTCCCCCCCACACACACAGAGACCCACAGAGACCCACAGAGACCCAAAAGAGACCCACAGATTATCACGCTTGGCTACGTACGGTGAAAAAGAAGTCCCCCCCAACACACACAGAGACCCACAAAGACCCACAGAGACCCAACAGAAACCCACAGATTGCCACGGCTGGATACGTACGGTGCAAAAGAAGCCCCCCCCCACACACAGAGACCCACAGAGACCCACAGAGACCCAACAGAGACCCACAGATTTGCACGGCTTGATACGTACGGTGTGAAAGAAGTCCCTCCCACACACAGAGACCCACAGAGACCCACGGAGACCCAACAGAGACCCACATATTATCAAGGCTGGATACGTACGGTGCAAAAGAAGTCCCCCCACACACACAGAGACCCACAGAGAACCACAAAGACCCAACAGAGACCCACAGATTTTCACGGCTGGATACGTACGGTGCAAAAGAAGTCCCCCCACCACACACAGAGACCCACAGAGAACCACAGAGACCCACAGAGACCCACAGAGAACCACAGAGACCCAACAGAGACCCACAGATTATCACGGCTGGTTACGTACGGTGCGAAAGAAGTTGAACGTCACAAACGTCAACAAAATGATCCACCCCACAAAACTCAGACGCGTTGCCTCCCCTCGCCGCCGCTTGGAGGGAAGGAGGCGAGTTCAAATAAATCACAGCCGGCCATGACGAGCAATACCAAAGACGGAATGTTTTATTATGCTCATGAAGCAAACAAAGAATGGGGGTGGGTGGGGGTGGGGTGGGGGGTGGTGTTTGCCATGGAGCGGGCGACCAGGAAAAATACAAATTTCGCCGCCCGAATGTTTTAAATCCCCCAAAGATATTGTCAGGATGGTCACGTGTTGGTCACATCATGGCACCTTCTTTGCAGGTTTCAAAATAGAATGGGGGTTTTCCCCCTTTCTGGCAATGAAACAGGTGTGTTAAGATGTGAGCTGCTCACCCCGAGCTCTCGATGTCCTGATAGTTGTAGATTTGAAGTTTTCGTGACTGCAAGGATTCGTGCTCTTTGTTTTTTTCGGTAAAGTCACGTCGGTGAAAAAAAAAATAAGAATATTTTTTAAAGTTATTTATATTTGTATTTTTTATTTTCTTAATTTTATTTTAGTATTTTTATTCTTATTTTATTTTTTATTGCATTCTAATTTTAGTTTTTATTTTCACCTACGTGACTTTACCGAAAAAAGCAAAGAGTTTGTCCTGAGAGTGGCATTGTCTTTGTGCTGTCCGCCTTTTTGGCGTCCTTTGGTTCTAACACCGGTTTTGAGACGAGGCTCAAAAGAAAGCTGTCTCTGGTGTGGACCAATCAGTTTCAAAGACAATGCACAAGACTGTCAGAGCATGTTTTTTTTAAACTCTTTGGTTTTTTCGGTAAAGTCACGTAGGTGAAAATATTTTCTTAAATAAGAATAAAAATACAAATAGAAAAAACTACATTTTTATTTAATTCTTATTTTATTTTTTATTTTCCACCTACGTGACTTTACCGAAAGAAACAAAGAGTATGGATCCTTGCAGTCACGACAACTTGAAATCTAGAATGAATGTTTGTTTGTATGTTCACCACAAGCATTGCGATTCCTTGCAAAAGGTTTCAATTTTGTGTTTCAACATCTTTACAGAACCTGTTTTGTTGCCAGAAAAGAGAAAACCCCGATTCTTATACCCGTTAGCCACTCGGCATACGCAGCGAGCGAATGGGTTGTTGACGGTGGGGAGTCACTATTTAAAAAAAAAAACAATTTAAACATGTTTTTATATACCATTGGTACCTCATTTGCCAGTAAAAAATATGATAATATTTGCCAGTAAAAAATATGATAACATTTTTTTACTGGCAAATGAGGTTCCAATGGTGTGAATGCTTCAACCCCGAGCTCTCAAACTCTGATGGTGCATTGTCTTTGAGTTGTGCGCCTTTTGGCGTCATCTGGTCCAACACCATGTGAGACTAGGCTCTAAGGAAAGCTGTCTCGGGTGTGGACCAATGAACTTCAAGGACAGTGCATACATTATCAGAGTTGTGTTTTTTGTTTGCATTATGACTGTAGCTTTTGTGGTCTATGCAAACATGACTCCTTGTAAAAAAAGGTGTCAGTTTTGTTGCCAGATAGAAGGGTAAAAAAACAATTATCATATTTTTTACTGGCAAATGAGGTTCCAATGGTGTAAATGCTTTACCCTGAACTCTCATACTCTGATGGTGCATTGTCTTTGAGTTGTGCGCCTTTTGGCGTCATCTGGTCCAACACCATGTGAGACTAGGCTCTAAGGAAAGCTGTCTTGGGTGTGGACCAATCAACTTCAAGGACAGTGCACACATTATCAGAGTTGTGTTTTTTGTTTGTATTATGACTGTAGGTATTGTGGTCAATGCAAACATGACTCCTCGTAAAAAAGGTGTCAGTTTTGTTGCCAGATAAAAGTGTAAAAAAACAATTATCATGTTTATTTTCATTTTTTATAAGATAAATTCAACCGAGCATGTAGGTTAGCGCGTTTTAATAAAGTGCCCTGGCCAACACAAATGACAGCTCAACGAAGTGGCTCATCATCCGTCGTCGTGGTGGTTATCACGTGGGAAGCTATTGCAGTCAAATTACTGTAAACGCGTGACAATGATACTTCATGTGGAGGGGCCAGAGAGCCCTGGAGAAAAATCCACGCGACCACGGCGAGAGAGACACGCAAACTCCAAATATACAGCAGCAGGCGTCATTGTCGGGATTGAACCCACGACCTCCTGTATACCAGGCGAAGTAGTCAACATCTCCTAGCAATGGAATCCACGACCTCCTGTATACCAGGCGAGGTAGTTAACATCTCACCACGGCGAGAGAGAGACGCAAACTTCAAATATACAGCAGGTGTCAGGGTCGGGATCGAACCCACGACCTCCTGTAGACCAGGCGAGGTAGTTAACATCTCCTAGCCACCGTGATGATGAGAGAGAGAGACACCCAGACTCCAAATACACAGCAGGCGTCAGGGTCGGGATCGAACCCACGACCTCCTGTATACCAGGCGAGGTAGTTAACATCTCACCACGAAGAGAGAGATACACGCAAACTCCAAATATACAGCAGCAGGCATCGTCAGTGTCGGGATCGAACCCAACAGCATCTGGCCAAAGCCAGCGACAATTATCTGGTCCCGTCCTGGGCCTCTCCTATGTCGACAAAAAAAAACCCTCAATCGAGCAGCCAATGAGGTGCAGCGTTCAACACTGGGGGAGACAAAGGCGACCGGGCGTGGTGCCGGCCACCCCACCAATCTCATCCCACGTGCTCGCTTACAGCACTTGCCCCCCACGCCCAAACACAAACATGCGCAGGCTATACGGGTGATCTTTGTCTTTGTGCAGGCCTCCTCCGTGCTGCACGCAGCTGAGTGGGAGCTTATATATTTTTTTAGGCATCGCCCAGTCTTTTAATGCACGCGTTAGCAGCCATATATATATGCAAATCGCAGAGCACGTCTTAGCCTTCTCGTGAGGCTGTAATAAAGTGGAATAATTACGTGTTTTTTTTTCAAGAGAAGAACGTTAATGGGCAGAAAACGACGTGGCTATTTCACTTCAGCGGCGGTAGGGAATGTGTTTTTTTTTCCGTCTTTGTTGTCGTCGTCATTGCTGCTTTGGCTGAAGGCGTCCAAATTGAAATTCCTCGCGAGCCGCAGACGTGGACACTCACAGAGATCTACGCATTAGCAGCCGTTGGCAAGGTACGGTGCGAAAAAAGTTCAACACACTCACAGAGACTCACAGACACCCAGACCCACAGAGATGCCCATTGAGACACCCACAGAGATCTACGCATTAGCAGCCGTTGGCAAGGTACGGTGCGAAAAAAGTTCAACACACTCACAGAGACTCACAGACACCCAGACCCACAGAGATGCACATTGAGACACCCACAGAGATCCACGGATTAGCAGCCGTTGGTTAGGTACGGTGCGAAAAAAGTTCAACACACACACAGAGACTCACAGACACCCAAACCCACAGAGATGCCCATTGAGACACTCACAGAGATCCACGCATTAGTAACCGTTGGCAAGGTACGGTGCGAAAAAAGTTCAACACACTCACAGAGACTCACAGACACCCAGACCCACAGAGATGCCCATTGAGACACTCACAGAGATCCACGCATTAGTAACCGTTGGCTGGGTACGGCGCGAAAGAAGTTCAACACACACACAGACAGAGACTCATAGACACCCAGACCCACAGAGATGCCCATAGAGACTCACAGAGATCCACGGATTAGCAGCCGTTGGTTAGGTACGGCGCGAAAGAAGTTCAACACACACACACACAGAGACTCACAGACACCCAGACCCACAGAGATGCCCATTGAGACACCCACAGAGATCCACGGATTAGCAGCCGTTGGTTAGGTACGGTGCAAAAGAAGTTCAACACCCACACACACACATACCCACAGACACCCAGACCCACAAAGAAGCTCAAAGAGACACCCACAGAGATCCATGGATTAGCAGCCGTTGGCAAGGTACGGTGCGAAAAAAGTTCAACACCCAGACACAGAGACCCACAGACACCCAGACCCACAGAGATGCCCATTGAGACACTCAAAGACATCCACGGATTAGTAACCCTTGGCTAGGTACGGCGCGAAAGAAGTTCAACACACACACACACACAGAGACTCACAGACACCAAGACCCACAGAGATGCCCATAGAGACACTCACAGAGATCCACGGATTAGTAACCGTTGGCTCGGTACGGTGCGAAAGAAGTTCAACACACAAACTCCAAATAAACAGGCATCGTCAGGGTCGGGATTGATCCCACCACCTTCTGTATACGAGGCGATGTAGTCAACATCTCACCATCGCGGCGCACAAACAATGATCAAAGACAAAGATCCCCCGTGTAGCCTTAACAGACTGTAGGGGCAAGTGCTGTTAGCGAGCAGCACCTATGAAGGCCGGCACGGCACACGAGGGGGTGGGTGGCCAGCACCACGCCCGACCGCCTTTGTCTCCCCAGTGGCGATGTTTACACACCTCACCAGGTACTAATTTGAGGCTGAGTCGACCTAGGGGAGGACCGGGACCGATTCAGATAATCGTCACTGGTGGTGTTGGCCGTGAGCGGGAATCGAACCCGGGTCACCGGTGAGATATCAATTACCTCGCCTCGTATACAGGAGGTCCCGGGGTTTCGCGATCCCGACCCCGTGACGCCTGCTGTACATTTGGAGTTTGCGTCTCTGTCTGTCTGTCTGTCTCCCCGTGGCCACGAGGATTTTGCTCCGGGGTCTTCCGGCGTTTTATTTTTTATTTCCCCGCTCCACATCTAGGTTCGACCGCGCATTCAATCGCGTTTGGCCCGCTGTCAATGTCCACTTCGTTGGGGCTATCATCTGTGGTTATGTCGAGTAAAGAACGTCACGCGTTTCGAAGATTTTCGGCTGATTTAAATTTCCACGTGGTGATGATGATGATGATCATAAGCCGGCTTCGTTGAGCGTTTCATTTGTGGCCGTGTCGAGTCAAGAACGTCACGCGTTTCGAAGTTTTTCAGCTGATTAAAATTTCCACGTGGTGATGATGATGATGATCATAAGCCGGCTTCGTTCAGCGTTTCATTTGTGGCCGTGTCGAGTCAAGAACGTCACGCGTTTCGAAGTTTTTCGGCTGATGTAAATTTCCACGTGGTGATGATGATGATGATGATCATAAGCCGGCTTCGTTCAGCGTTTCATTTGTGGCCGAATCGAGTCAAGAACGTCACGCGTTTCGAAGTTTTTCGGCTGATGTAAATTTCCACGTGGTGATGATGATGATGTTCATAAGCCGGCTTCGTTCAGCGTTTCATTTGTGGCCGTGTCGAGTCAAGAACGTCAAGCGTTTCGAAGTTTTTCGGCTGATTAAAATTTCCACGTGGTGATGATGATGATGATAATAAGCCGGCTTCGTTCAGCGTTTCATTTGTGGCCGTGTCGAGTCAAGAACGTCACGCGTTTCGAAGTTTTTCGGCTGATTTAAATTTCCACGTGGTGATGATGATGATGATCATAAGCCGGCTTCGTTCAGCGTTTCATTTGTGGCCGTGTCGAGTCAAGAACGTCAAGCGTTTCGAAGTTTTTCGGCTGATTAAAATTTCCACGTGGTGATGATGATGATGATCATAAGCCGGCTTCGTTCAGCGTTTTATTTGTGGCCGAATCGAGTCAAGAACGTCACGCGTTTCGAAGTTTTTCGGCTGATGTAAATTTCCACGTGGTGATGATGATGATGATCATAAGCCGGCTTCGTTCAGCGTTTTATTTGTGGCCGTGTCGAGTCAAGAACGTCACGCGTTTCGAAGTTTTTCGGCTGATGTAAAATTCCACGTGGTGATGATGATGATGATGATCATAAGCCGGCTTCGTTCAGCGTTTCATTTGTGGCCGTGTCGAGTCAAGAACGTCACGCGTTTCGAAGTTTTTCGGCTGATGTAAATGTCCACGTGGTGATGATGATCATGATAATAAGCCGCTTATTTGAGATATAATTTGCGTTAGCCAGGGTCGCTTCTGAAAGAAATAGCTATAATTTTTTTGGTTTAAAGGAGCTACGATACACCTCGCTGGAGCATTACCTGGTAAAATAAAAAAATATGATTATAGTTTTTTCATTATAGCTTTTTTGCTGTGTATGTCTGTGCCGTTCGTGGAACAAATAAATACATATACACTCAATCATAACGAGAGAGAGAGAGCGAGAGAGCGTGCGCTAGAAAGCCACTCTGAACTTAATGAGAAAAGTAATTCACTGCAGACCTACAGAGCCAAACTTTAAACAGCCGCTACTTGTTATAATGACATTTGTCTGGGATATTCAATTTTTTTCCTCCTGATGCTTTGCCGCTTAAATACTGAGTGGCTGGCTGCACAACCTTACCTAAAGCGTACTCGTATGAGGATGAAAGCGATCAGAAATTGCCTTCAATGTGTGGTTCGTGACCTTGAGATTTTTAGCAAACTGTTGATGTCTGTATGCACGTGCGTTGAACTTGTATCACGCTCTACCTCCTGCAAATCATACAGCAAGCGTTTGCACCTTTGTTATACATCGTCTTATTCTTCCTCGTTCTTGTCAAACAGGTAGTGTTGAGTCTATGGGCAGTGTTGAGTCTATGGGCAGTGTTGAGTCTATGGGTAGTGCTGAGTCTATGGGTAGTGTTGAGTCTATGGGTAGTGTTGAGTCTATGGGCAGTGTTGAGTCTATGGGCAGTGTTGAGTCTATGGGCAGTGTTGAGTCTATGGGTAGTGTTGAGTCTATGGGCAGTGTTGAGTCTATGGGCAGTGTTGAGTCTATGGGTAGTGTTGAGTCTATGGGCAGTGTTGAGTCTATGTGCAGTGTTGAGTCTATGGACAGTGTTGAGTCTATGGGCAGTGTTGAGTCTATGTGCAGTGTTGAGTCTATGGGCAGTGTTGAGTCTAAGGGTAGTGTTGAGTCTATGGGCAGTGTTGAGTCTATGGGTAGTGTTGAGTCTATGGGCAGTGTTGAGTCTATGGGCAGTGTTGAGTCTATGGGTAGTGTTGAGTCTATGGGTAGTGTTGAGTCTATGGGTAGTTTTGAGTCTATGGACAGTGTTGAGTCTATGGGTAGTGTTGAGTCTATGGGTAGTGTTGAGTCTATGGGTAGTGTTGAGTCTATGGGCAGTGTTGAGTCTATGGACAGTGTTGAGTCTATGGGCAGTGTTGAGTCTATGGGCAGTGTTGAGTATATGGGTAGTTTTGAGTCTATGGACAGTGTTGAGTCTATGGGTAGTGTTGAGTCTATGGGCAGTGTTGAGTCTATGGACAGTGTTGAGTCTATGGGTAGTGTTGAGTCTATGGGCAGTCTTTTGGCGTCATCTGGTCCAACCCATATGAGACTAGGCTCTAAGGAAAGCTGTCTCGGGTGTGGATCAATAAACTTTAAGGACAGTGCACATTATCAGAGTTATGTTCTTTTGTTAGTATTATGACTGCAGGTATTGCGGTCTATATGCAAACATGACTCCTTGTAAAAAAGGTGTCAGTTTTGTTGCCAGATAGAAGGGTAAAGAACCAATTATCTATGGGCAGTGTTGAGTCTATGGGTAGTGTTGAGTCTATGGGCAGTGTTGAGTCTAAGGGTAGTGTTGAGTCTATGGGCAGTGTTGAGTCTATGGGTAGTGTTGAGTCTATGGGCAGTGTTGAGTCTATGGGTAGTGCTGAGTCTATGGGTAGTGTTGAGTCTATGGGTAGTGTTGAGTCTATGGGTAGTGTTGAGTCTATGGGCAGTGTTGAGTCTATGGGTAGTTTTGAGTCTATGGACAGTGTTGAGTCTATGGGTAGTGTTGAGTCTATGGGTAGTGTTGAGTCTATGGGTAGTGTTGAGTCTATGGGCAGTGTTGAGTCTATGCGCAGTGTTGAGTCTATGGGGCAGTGTTGAGTCTATGGGCAGTGTTGAGTCTATTGGCAGTGTTGAGTCTATGGGGCAGTGTTGAGTCTATGGACAGTGTTGAGTCTACGGGCAGTGTTGAGTCTATGGGCAGTGTTGAGTCTATGGACAGTGTTGAGTCTATGGGCAGTGTTGAGTCTACGGGCAGTGTTGAGTCTATGGGCAGTGTTGAGTCTATGGACAGTGTTGAGTCTATGGGCAGTGTTGAGTCTATGGGGCAGTGTTGAGTCTATGGACAGTGTTGAGTCTATGGGCAGTGTTGAGTCTATGGGCAGTGTTGAGTCTACGGGCAGTGTTGAGTCTATGGGCAGTGTTGAGTCTATGGGCAGTGTTGAGTCTATGGTGCAGTGTTGAGTCTATGCGCAGTGTTGAGTCAGCCCATAGACTCAACACTGCACAGCAGTCACGACAGTGCACTTTTTGTCGTACGGCTGCTGATGTAGCTGCAAAGCAGCACGACTACAGTGCCACATTCAGGTGGTCAAGCCAAAGATAACCGCGTCAGCGGAGGCAGTATTTTGTGGATCGGGCGCCATCGCGTCGATCAACGGTGCTGTTCTGGATGACCGCAGTCGCAACACCACTGATGCAGCCTCTTGCATGTTCCCATTTGTGCATCGTCACGGGTGTCCGCATCTACTGCTGCCATCGATTGCGCAGTGCGATGCGGTTGACGGTGGACCGCAGAGGTCGCAAAAGGGTTTTGATTCCTTACCCGTACCCGGCCGCACCAGGGTCGCAAATGGGTACCCGTACTCGTACCGGTACGGGTACCCGTTCCCTACCCGTACCCTTCCCGAAATGAGTTACAAACGGTTACTCGCCAGTGACTCACGGCCTACCCGTACCCGTACCCGGCCGCACCAGGGTCGCAAACGGGTACCCGTACCCGGCCGTACCCGGCCGGGTACAGGTAGGGTACGGGTATCGGGTACCCGATTGCGACCTCTGGGATGAAGCCACGTTGCAGGCGCGGGTGGGTCGATTCTAGGAACTTGAATTGTGAGAAGAGACAAGACGTTGGGAAATGAGTGACAAACGGTGACTCACCAGTGAGTCACGGCCTACCCGTACCCGTAATGACTATAGCCAGAGTTATTTGTGATGAGACATTGTTACATAGGTTAAGAGGAGGAGGGGGAGGAGCCAATGAGGACGGGCGCCAGAGGTCGCAACCGGGTACCCGATACCCGTACCCTACCCGATACCCGGCTACCCGTACCCGGCCGGGTACGGGTACGGGTACCCGTTTGCGACCCTGGTGCGGCCGGGTACGGGTAGGGTACGGGTACGCGCCGGGTACCGGTACCCGTTTGTGACCCTGGTGCGGCCGGGTACGGGTACGGGTAAGGAATCAAAACCCGTTTGCGACCTCTGACGGGTGCAGAATGGGGGGGGGGGGGGGGGTTGGGGTGTGGGTGGAGCCAGGAAGGTGAAGGAGCTACTACACGACGGAGTCACGGATGGGAGAGGGGGGACACAGTGCAGGGGAGAGTGGCGGTTGAGGTTTAACATGTCATTAACATGTCATTAACATGTCATTAATATGGTTAATCACATCTTTCCAATGATTGCTCAATTTGAATCCATCTTCTCGGTTGAAGTTATGTTTCTATATCTGTATGGCCTCATGGACAAATCTTTGTGTGGTATCCAGACGGCTTGCAGAGTACCTTGGTATCGGAGAAAACAATATCATGATCACCCACAGAGTTGTAACAATGATACTGTTCATGCATGACAGGTTACTACAGGGCCACGTGACGAGCAGCAGAGGGCCAATGCGCATCTGTGCTCCCCAACCCCCGCTCGCCCATGTACCGGCGTGGCGAAGTATGGTCATACGACATTGCGAGTTAATTAAATGCGTTAAACCGAGCTCCGTTTAAGTCCAGCTGTTCTTCTTAACCTGGGGGTTGTATGGACAATGTTAGTCTCTAGCAGTGGTTATTACGAAGGCCGTAGCCATGGAGGCAACATTGGGGAGGGGGACCAAATCTTCCAGGGTGTCTGGGGGTTCCAACCCAGAAAAATTATCTACATTTGAAAACTAAATTCCTTCTAGATTTGAAGATTTCGTGACTGCAAGGATTCATATTCTAAGGTTTTCGGTAAAGTCACGTAGGTAAAACATTTAAATAAAAATTAATAAAAGTAAAATAAATCGTTTTTTACTTTTATTAATGTTAAAATTAATAAAAGTAAAATAAAAATAAAATTTTACTTTTATTCATTTTAATTTGAATTTTTTTACCTACGTGACTTTACCGAAAACCTTAGAATATGAACTAATTTCCTGCCTAAAATTTTGAAAAATGCACTAACACGTGGGATCGACTTGTTTTTTCCACAATACTTTCTAATAGTGTATTGTATTACATCACAACACTGACAACAACGCGGACGTGGGATGAATAAGTATAGGTAATAAAGGCTACCCCCCCCACATTTAGATTAAGATGGCCTTAATCTAAGTTGTCTTGTGGTTGTTGTTGTTGTTGTTTGACTTGCACCCCACTGGGATTTTTGCACACAGCGTTGGTGTACGGTGTTTTTTTCTGCAATATTTTGCTGTCTTTTCTTGGATTTTCTGTTTGCACTTAGTCACATATTCACTTTAAGATGTTTTTTGTTCATGCTTTTGCTTTTTGTTTGTTGCGGTTGCACCCGATTCAAGAGCCGAATGGCTCACAGGGCTATACCTAATAAATGAACTTGAACTTGAACATCCCTCCAACCCCACCCCCATCTCTTATAGCCTTAACAGAATTATAGGGGCAAGTTCTGACACTCGCCATGAAGGCGGTCTCGAAACACGGGGAGGTGATGGGTGGGCCAGCACCACGTCAGACCGCCCGACCGCCTTTGTCTCCCCTAGTGGTGATGTTTACACATCGCAAGCGGGGACTAGGCACACACGCGCACACAAAGACAAAGGTCCCCCCGCCTTCCGTGTAGTCTCAACAGACTTGTAGGGGCAAGTGCTGTTAGTGAGTAGCGGCAACTGTGAAGGCCGGCACGGCACACGATGGGGTCGTGGGTGAACAACACCACGCCCGGCCGCCTTTGTCTCCCCGGCGGCGATAATTTTACGGACTCCACACCACTGCACACACACGCACGCACATTCAATGTAGCCAGTTTTGGCCAAACTGTTGATAAATTATCCGCGAATGACTCAATAGGGATTATACAAGGCTATATTATCACGTTTTATGCGTCCAATGTGGCTTGCCTGCAGAAATAAGCCATCATCATCGTTATGATTGCAATTATTATTGGGGCATTACCATCATGAAGTGCATGAGAGACTCCGGACTCAGCCACTTACTCAGCCAGATACTCAGTCGAGTACTCAGCGAGACAAAATGTGCTTTCTTGCCGCACTGACCCAGAGTGGTGAAGTATGATCCACCCTCTCCATCGCTTATCCTGACGGTGAAGGCAACAACCGACTTCGGCTGGACACGTCTGGGAACAAGAGCTTTGTGGTTATTCGGATTCCTCCTCCTCCTGTTTAAATTAAGATTCTAAGAGCGAGAGAGCGAGAGAGAGAGAGAGACTTTTGACTTTAAACAACTTTTATTGCCGCCAGCAGCAACAGCACTGGAGGAAATTTCGATATGAAATACACAAAGTCACCAGCAAACAAATTAAAATAAACAAACGCTACAAATCCACGCGTTGTGGCGCTAAAAGCACCACGCATGACACGAAAGAAAAGTCACGTGGTGGTGGTTGTGGTGGTGGTGGTTGTGGTGGTTGTGGTGGTGATGGTGGTCATCGCGCACGCCACGGTGACGAGCGAGCGCTTCAGAAGGTGAACACCACGAGGGTGCCGTCCACGCTGCTACAGAGAGGGGCTTGTCCGGCTCCCCAGCGTTCTAAGAAGACGCGTTGCACATCACCGACACGTGTGTGGTACATGGCGTGCTCCAGCCGGAGCCGCGCCTTGAGCAGGCCCCTGAACACTGGAAGCAGCACAGAGCAGCCGTCAGTGTCACCTTGCAGCATCTTTTAAAATCCTTTATATTAAGTTCACTTGCTTGCTTGCTTGCGTGCTTACGACCGTGCAAATCTTTCGGTCGTTTTTTTAACCCACTTCCCGTGATCCAATCGAGCTGACATTTTGCACACAGACTCGTTGTGCGTGACAATTTATTTTCGTAAAAAAAATTTCCAAAAATTTTCCACTTTTTAGGAAAAAAAAAATGTCATATTTAAATTAAAATACCAATGTGATAAAAATGAAACTCTTACTCAAGAAAAACAGAAATGAATAATAAAATAAAACCGATGCCACGCATATAAAGGATTTATAGTGAAAAACTTTGTTTTTACGGGTTAATTTTTCTTCGTTCTGTACACCGCCATCATCGCCTGAGCACAGGCGAAGTTGGCGAGGTCATGGCGCTTGTTAGCCAGGTAAGGCACCACCCCATATACGAAGCTGCTGCTGTTGTAGAAGGGCACCCCCAGTTTCCTGAAGATGTCCCCCAAAAGGCGGAACGTTGGTTTGAGCCGCTGGCAGCGTAAGTTCTGGTGGGGCAGATCCTCCCTGGCACCGCAGGAAATGCACAAGTCTGTTACCCCTGGCGAGATTCGGCTGAGCCACACGGCCGATGGCAACGTGCAGTGTGCCAACCTCCACTGGAGGTCACCGCAGCGTTTGGCTAGAGAGCGAGAGAAGGCGAGAGAAGACGAGAGAGAGAGAGAGAACAGCTCTGCATGCAGATATGAGCTACCCATCGGAGGCCAAGGACTGCGAGACGGGCTTGGGTGCAGATGCAGCACTTGCAAAAAAAAAAAAATTTGTTACAAATATTACATAGAAAACATAGGGGAAACATAGACATGGAGTAGGGAGAGAGGGGGTAGAGAGAGAGCGAGAGAGTGAGCGAGAATTGGGAGTTTACATAAAGCAAAGTAAAAAACAAATACGAAATGATGAACGAAGCAAAGTGCCGACTACACCGAGCATCTTCTTGTTTCCACTGATCGTAAAAAAAGAGAGAGGGGGGGTAGAGAGAGGTGGTAGAGAGAGAGGGGGGGGGTAGAGAGAGAGGGGGGGTAGAGAGAGAGGGGGGGGGTAGAGAGAGGGGGTAGAGAGAGAGGGGGGGTAGAGAGAGGGGGTAGAGAGAGAGGGGGGGTAGAGAGAGGTGGTAGAGAGAGAGGGGGGGGGGGTAGAGAGAGGGGGTAGAGAGAGGGGGGGGTAAGAAGATTAGCTTGATATATTTGGTGAAATCTTTCATTTAAACAGGGGGGGGGGCACATAAAATAAATCATTGAAAAAAAATGAAAAAAACCGATATGATGAAAAAAAAGAGAGAGAGTGCACTGCGAGAAGGGCTGCGTGCAGAACCAGAGAGTGAGCGAGAGAGTGAGTGAGAGAGTGAGCGAGAGAGTGACCGAGAGAGTGAGTGAGAGAGTGACCGAGAGAGTGAGCGAGAGAGTGACCGAGAGAGTGAGTGAGAGAGTGACCGAGAGAGTGTGCGAGAGAGTGAGCGAGAGAGTGACCGAGAGAGTGAGCGAGAGAGTGAGTGAGCGAGAGAGTGAGCGAGAGAGTGACCGAGAGAGTGAGTGAGAGAGTGAGTGAGCGAGAGAGTGACCGAGAGAGTGAGCGAGAGAGTGACCGAGAGAGTGAGTGAGAGAGTGACCGAGAGAGTGTGCGAGAGAGTGAGCGAGAGAGTGAGCGAGAGAGTGAGCGAGAGAGTGAGCGAGTGAGCGAGTGAGCGAGAGAGTGAGCGAGAGAGTGAGCGAGAGTTGTGGGTTTACATAAAGCAAAGTTAAAGAAAAAAATTACGAAATGATGAACGAAGCAAAGTGCCGTCTACACCGAGCATCTTCTTGTTTCCACTGATCGTAAAAAAAAGAGAGAGAGAGAGCGAGAGAGATCGAGTGAGTGCTGAGATTTTTCGGTAAAGGATATGAATCATTGCAGTCACGAAAGCTTCAAATCTAGAATTAATGAGTGCTGAGAGTTGGTGAACTCCGGGTTCCATCGCGTCTCCGACTTTGACGCTGCAGTGTCGAGATGTCTTAGTTCCATCGCCTGCTATTACACGAGGTCGTGGGTTCGGCTCTAGACCCTGACGCCTGCTGTATGTGTGGAAGTGTAAATGTGTCGTGACCCTCCACCACCCGACACAGCCGATTAGTTAGGGATTTGTCACGTAAACAAAACGATAATTAGTTACGAGTATAGTGTAGTGTGTAATGTAGTGTATAGTGTAGTGTAGTATGTAGTGTAGTGTTTAGTGTGTAGTGTAGTGTGTAGTGTAATGTAGTGTGTAGTATAGTGTAGTGTGTAATGTAGTGTATAGTGTCGTGTGTAGTGTAGTGTAATGTAGTGTAATGTAGTGTAGTGTGTAGTGTAGTGTTTAGTGTAATGTAGTGTGTAGTGTAGTGTGTAGTGTAGTGTGTAGTGTAATGTAGTGTGTAGTGTATACATTATCAGGCGGAGAGATGAGGACCGCTTGTGTTGCGATCGAAACGTCGTGGGTTTTTTGCTTTAATTTTAAATTTCTAGTTTTACTTTTTATTTTCAATCTACGTGACTAAACCGAAAGAACCAAGAATATAAAGTAACACTTGTTTTATTATTTTACCAGGTAAGGCCCCACTGAGTTGCACAGCTCTTTCTTTCAGAAGCGACCCTGGCTATAGCAAATGATAGCTCAACGAAGTGGACTTATCATCATCATCGCGTGGGAATATATATCAGCAGCAAAAATAACTTTAAACGCGTGACCTTGATTCTAAACGTGGAGGGGAAACAAAACCAGAGCATCCGTAGGAAAATCCACGCGACCACGGAGAGAGAAACACCCAAACTCCAAATAAACAGCAGGTGTCGTCAGGGTCGGGATCGAACCCACGACCTCCTGTAGACCAGGCGAGGTAATTAACATCTCACCACGGAAAGAGAGAGACACGCAAACTCCAAATATACAGCAGACGTCGTCAGGGTCGGGTTCGAACCCACGACCTCCTGCATACCAGGCGAGGTAGTTAACATCTCCTAGCCACCGTGATGATGATGAGAGAGAGAGACACGCAAACTCCAAATATACAGCAGCAGGCATCGTCAGGGTCGGGATCGAACCCACGACCTCCTGCATACCAGGCGAGGTAGTCAACATCGCGCGAACACGCCGCAATCATCACGGTTTTAGCTACGTACGGTGCGAAAGAAGTTTCGACGCGCGCGTGGCACATACCCCGCTTAAATAAATATA
The DNA here is from genome assembly GCF_964198595.1 of Lampetra fluviatilis. Classification (NCBI taxonomy): domain Eukaryota; kingdom Metazoa; phylum Chordata; class Hyperoartia; order Petromyzontiformes; family Petromyzontidae; genus Lampetra; species Lampetra fluviatilis. The sequence continues at coordinate 5,661,288 of NC_136334.1, read as the reverse complement.
TTATTTTTTAAACCCCGCGGTGTTCATAAACGCGGCGTTCGCTAACCGCTGCGCCACCGCTCCTGCGCTCCGTCGCCTTCGCGCGTACGGTGCCGCGCAAATTGATTGGCCGGTGGTCCTGTCTCCGTTGTCCTTCCGAGCGTAGTAATGAGTTTTACACCCGATTTGCGTGTGCTCGATGATCGAGGTTGCCGTCGTGTTGATGGAGTGTCCGTGCCAAATAGGATCTGGCATCGTAGCAGCGTTGGTTTAACAAGACGCCCACCCCCCACTGCCACTGCCTGCCCCCCCCCACACACACGGCTCGCTGATGAGACCCCCACGTGGAAGGTGGATACTCGCACGGCGTGTCCGTGCGTCCAGAGATGCTCGTGTGGTGCTGAGATGCTCGACTCGGCTGAGAGATGGTTTTGAAACTGAACCCCTGTACCCCTTTGGGTCTCAATGGTTAATATAACGTTAATGTAACGTTAATATAACGTTAATATAACGTTAATAAATGCATTAGGGTTTGATGAAACAAAGTCAATTGGAACTTGCGTTTTTAAGCTGTGGGCTATGTTAGTCTATGGGCAATGTTAGTCTATGGGCAATGCTAGTCTATGGGCAATGTTAGTCTATGGGTAGTGTTAGTCTATGGGCAATGTTAGTCTATGGGCAGTGTTGAGTCTATGGGCAATGTTAGTCTATGGGCAGTGTTGAGTCTATGGGCAATGTTAGTCTATGGGCAGTGTTAGTCTATGGGCAATGTTAGTCTATGGGCAGTGTTGAGTCTATAGGCAATGTTAGTCTATGGGCAGTGTTAGTCTATGGGCAATGTTAGTCTATGGGTAATGTTAGTTTATGGGCAATGTTAGTTTATGGGCAATGTTAGTCTATGGGCAGTGTTAGTCTATGGGTAGAGTTAGTCTAAGGGCAATGTTAGTCTATGGGTAGAGTTAGTCTATGGGCAATGTTAGTCTATGGGTAATGTTAGTCTATGGGCAATGTTAGTCTATACCACATCTTCCCTATACTGCGTCTCCATATACCACGTCATCCGCTATACCGTGTCTCCCCTATAAAGCGTCTCCCCTATACCGTGTCTCCCCTATACCGTGTCTCCCCTATAAAGCGTCTCCCCTATACCGTATCTCTCCTATACAGTGTCTCCCCTATACTGCGTTTCCCCTATACTGTGTTTCTCCTATACTGCGTTTCCCCTATACTACGTTTCCCATATACTGCCTTTCCCCTATACTGCGTTTCCCCTATACCGCCTCTCGCCCGTGTACCTCCTCACCCCCGTGTACCCCCTCTACCACGTGTACCCCTCTACCACGTGTACACCTCTCTCTCCTGCCCTCTGTGGTGTTCCCCACGCGGCTGGGATCGTGGCAATGTCCCGCCACTGCTCTTAGCTGCGGGATGCGCCGAGGCGAGTAATGCGGCACATCGCTCACATCCGCGGATGACAGATGCGTGCCTCCCTCCCTCCCTCCCCTCCCTCCCCTCGCTCCCCTTCCTCCCCACCCCTCACCTCCTCCCCTCACTCCCTTCCCTCCCCTCCCTCCCTGCCTCCCTCCCCTCCTCTCCCCTCCCCTCCCCTCTCTCCCCTCCCTCCCCACCTCTCACCTCCTCCCCTCCCTCCATGCCTCCCCTTCCTCCCTCCCCCCTCCCCTCCCTCCCCTTCCTCCCTCCCTCCCCCCCTCCCTCCCCTCCCTTCCTTCCCCTCCCTCCCCTCCCTCCCTGTCCTCCCTCCCTCCCCCCCTCCCCCTCCCCTCCCTTCCTTCCCCTCCCTCCCCTCCCTCCCCTTCCTCCCCTTCCTCCCTCCCTCCCCCCCTCCCCTCCCCTCCCTCCCCTCCCTCCCCTTCCTCCCTCCCCCCTCCCCTCCCTTCCTTCCCTTCCCTCCCCTCCCTCTCCTCCCCCCCCTCTCCTCCCCTCCCTTCCCCTCCCTCCCTTCCTTCCTTCCTACCTCTCTACCTCCCTCCCTCCCCTCCCTGCCTCCCTCCCTCCCCTCCCTGCCTCCCTCCCTGCCTCTCTCCCTCTCTCCCTCCCTCATCCTCCCGTCCCCACCCCTCCCTCCCCTCCCTCCCCTTCCTCCCTCCCCCCTCCCCTCCCTCCCCTTCCTCCCTCCCTCCCCCCCTCCCCTCCCTTCCTTCCCCTCCCTCCCCTCCCTCCCCTTCCTCCCTCCCTCCCCCCCCTCCCCTCCCCTCCCTTCCTTCCCCTCCCTCCCCTCCCTCCCCTTCCTCCCCTTCCTCCCTCCCTCCCCCCCTCCCCTCCCCTCCCTCCCCTCCCTCCCCTTCCTCCCTCCCCCCTCCCCTCCCTTCCTTCCCTTCCCTCCCCTCCCTCTCCTCCCCCCCTCTCCTCCCCTCCCTTCCCCTCCCTCCCTTCCTTCCTTCCTACCTCTCTACCTCCCTCCCCTCCCTGCCTCCCTCCCTCCCCTCCCTGCCTCCCTCCCTGCCTCTCTCCCTCTCTCCCTCCCTCATCCTCCCGTCCCCACCCCTCCCTCCCCTCCCCTCCCTCCCCTTCCTCCCTCCCCCCCTCCCCTCCCCTCCCTCCCCTCCCTCCCCTTCCTCCCTCTCCCCCTCCCCTCCCTCCTGTTCCTCCCTCCCCCCCTCCCCTCCCCTCCCTTCCTTCCCCTCCCTCCCCTCCCTCCCCCCCTCCCCTCCCTCCCCTCCCTCCCCTTCCTCCCTCCCCTTCCTCCCTCCCCCCCTCCCTCCCCTCCCTCCCCTTCCTCCCTCCCCTTCCTCCCTCCCCCCCTCCCCTCCCCTCCCTCCCCCCTCCCCTCCCCTCCCTCCCCCCCCTCCCCTTCCCTTCCTCCCCTTCCTCCCTACCCTTCCTCCCCTCCTCCCCTCCCTCCCTTCCCCTCCCTCCCTTCCTTCCTACCTCTCTACCTCCCTCCCTCCCTCCCCTCCCTCCCTCCCTGCCTCCCTCTCTCCCTCCCTCATCCTCCCGTCCCCACCCCTCCCCACTGCCCCGTTACCGCTGTGACATTGAGGATGCGTTGTGTCGCGTCGCGCGGTGGGGCCGTGGTGACTTGTAACCTTCCAGCGCGTTCATTCATTCGTTCACTCATTCGTTCGTTCGTTCATTCATTTGTTCATTCGTTCGTTCATTCATTCGTTCGTTCCTTCGTTCATTCGTTTGTTCGTTCAATCGTTCGTTCGTTCATTTCTTCCTTCGTTCGTTTGTTTGTTCATTCGTTCATTCGTTCGTTCGTATGTTCCTTCATTCATTCGTTTGTTTGTTCATTCATTCGTTCATTCATTCGTTCGTTCATTCGTTCGTTCATTCAATTCATTCGCTGTGCCCAGTTGCAAGTGGCGGGTCAGCCCGCTGCGCAGCGACGATGACCTGAGTTCGATTCCCGCTCACGACCACCGCCAACACGGCTGTCTCTGTGACACTCTATGGGTCTCTATGACAGTCCCTGGGTCTCTCTGTGCGTGTCTGTGGGTCTCTGTGTGACTCTGTGGGTCTCTATGACAGTCCCTGGGTCTCTCTGTGCGTGTCTGTGGGTCTCTGTGTGACTCTGTGGGTCTCTATGAAAGTCTCGGGGTATCTCTATGCTTGTTTTTGGGTCTCTGTGTGACTCTGTGGGTCTCTATGAAAGTCTCTGGGTCTCTCTGTGCGTGTCTGTGGGTCTCTATGTAACTATGTGGGTCTCTATGAGAATCCCCGGGTCTCTGTGGGTGTCTGTGGGTCTCTGTGTAACTCTATGGGTCTCTATCACTGCTCCTATCACTATCCCAAGCCCTATCACCACCCCTATCACTACCCCAACCCCTATCACTACCCAAAACCCCTATAACCACCAATATCACCACCCCTATCACTACCCCAACCCATATTACTGCCCCTATCACTATTCCTACCCCTCCTTAACCACACTCACTTATTCCCCTATCACCATAAATAAACCACCACCACCTTAATAACAACCCATTACTCTTTATCATCGCATCTACATTGTTTTAATGGTTGTAATCGCGCCCTGGATTCAGGCGCAGCTATAACACATTGTCCTGCGGAGGGAGCTGGTAGGAACGTTGGGTTGCTCGGTCAATGGCCAGGGTCAACGGCGGCGTGGTGTATTCCGCAAATATGCCCGACTGTGAGGGCGGGCACAAGCCGGCGTGAGTAGGTTAAACGTTGAGTTTTATAAGGGCACCATGGGGTGACCAGCCCCCTCCCCTCCCAGCCCCACCCAGCCCCACCCCTCCAACCCCCCACCCAGCCCCTCCCCACCCTCCTCACCCAGCCCCTCCCCACCCTCACTGAGGGGGGCGTGTTAGATACGTCCCCCTCAGTGAGGCAGATGTGATAGCTGCCTCCCCTGGTGCTTTTCCATGGCAGTTTCACGACGCTACCAGCGAGCCGAGCCAAAATCCGCCGCCGCCGCTGCTGCTGCTGCAGGATGATTGTGGCAGTCCAAGCGATGATCGTGGTGCACGGGGTCCTTGACGAGCCGATGCTTTCGTGCGATGCGGAGAACGGCAGCGTTGGGGCGGTGAAGGCGTCACACTACAAAGCCGGCGAACTGAGTCTCGATGGGGGGGGGGCAGGGGGGTGGAGTGGGTGTTGGGGGAGAGGGGGGATACAGCAGTCTGTTGGAAGGCTGCGATAGAGGGGGCGGATTTATATTGTTAGGTTTTTTCGGTAAAGTCACGTAGGTAAAAAATTTAAATTAATAAAAGTAAAATAAAACAAAATAAAAAATTAAAAATTACGACGTTTCGGAAGCAACACAAGCCTCCGTCTTCAGGTGGTAACCGTCACAACCACGACAGCTGTGTCAAGTAAATGAGAGTAAATGAGAGATCACAACAAATACCACCCCGTATATATAACGGTTGATCACAAGAGGGGTGGTGAGGTGGGTGGTGGGAGCACGGGGTGGTGACAGACGGTCCCTTGCTGTGGTGTAAACGGCGCAGCAGCAGCAGAAGCAGCAGCAGTCCGCGACAATTCGACACGTGTAGGAGGCTCCATAATAGAGAGGGGTTTGTTTTGGAGGGGGTTAGATAGCGTAAGAATATATAAATGTTTCGATTTAAAGCTTTCGTGACTGCAGGGATTCATCTTCTTGGTTCTTTCGGTAAATCACGTAGAAGGGAAGTAATAAAATAATAAAAATAAAACATAATAAAATAAAATAATTCTCACGACGTTTCGGCTACAACGCAAGACCTCCTGTAGACCAGGCGAGGTAGTTAACATCTCACCACGAAGAGAGAGAGACACGCAAACTCCAAATATACAGCAGGCGTCAGGGACGGGATCGAACCCACGACCTCCTGTAGACCAGGCGAGGTAGTTAACATCTCCTAGCCACCATGATGATGCTGAGAGAGAGAGACACGCAAACTCCAAATATACAGCAGCAGGCGTCAGGGACGGGATCGAACCCACGACCTCCTGTACACCAGGTGAGGTAGTTAACATCTCCTAGCCACCTCAGCGCCCCCATTCGACGGGCAGTGGAGTGACCAAGCACCACGCCCGGCCGCCTTTGTATCCCCAGTGTTGATGTTTTACAGACCGCCACCCGGTTACAGACGTTGAGGCTGAGTCGACCTAGGAGACGGCCTTAGGCGGGGATAAATTATATCTTTATTATTATTAATTTTTTTTTTAATTTGAATTTCAAATAAGAAATAAAATGAAAATGAAAAATAAAAGAAAGAAAAACCAAATAAATAAAACATTCTTTTTTTTTCACCTACGTGACTTTGCCGAAAAATTAAGAGTATGAATCCTTGCAGTCACGAAAGCTACAAATCTAAAATTAATTATATCTGTTCGTCATCGATTGTTGAGGAATCGAACTCCGAGGTTGTTGATTTCATAAGCGCAGTGCTGCGTTAACCGCTGCGTCTGATGGAACACTCCTCAACTTACACGCATCTTACACACATCTTACACACATCTTACACCCATCTTACACACATCTTACACTCGTCTTAAACACAATTTACAGGCAGACCTCGCTTAGCGTGACCCCACAGAACGCTGACTCGTTCCAACGCCATTTGCCTTGGAGAACATTTTACAAAATAAAAAAAAATCTAATAAGCGCCCGCAGTACTTATACAGTACATAATACTTGCTGATGTATGTTTTTAATGATTACTTTCTGAATGTTTTTTATTTGTGATATGAACTCAGTGGGCTGCGTGATGCACCCATCACCCTCACCCCCCCCCCCGCCAGGTTAAGAAGAAGAGATTCTTAGGTTTTTTCGGTAAAGTCACGTAGGTAAAAAATTTAAATTAATAAAAGTAAAATAAAATAAGCGTTTACACTATGAGACCTCCTTTACCAGTGGCAAAATACAGTAGTAGGTTTTTACCCTTTAAACTGGTACAAAAACTGACACCTTTATACAAGGCATCATGTTTGCAATAACCGCAACACAAGCAGTCAAAATGCAAACAAAAAGAAACAACTCTGATGATGATAATGATATGCACTGTCCTTGAAGTTGATTGGTCCACACCCGAGACAGCTTTTCTTAGAGCCTAGTCTCCATTGGTGTTGGACCAGATGACGCCAAAAGGCGCACAACTCAAAAACAGCGCACTATCAGAGTATTGAGAGCTCGGGGTAAGCATTTACACTATGAGACATCTCCTTTACCAGTGGCAAAATATAGTAGTAGGTTTTTACCCTTTAAACATGATGCCTTGTATAAAGGTGTCAGTTTTGTACCAGTTTAAAGGGTAAAAACCTACTACTACTAAAATAAGAGTGTTTCAGCTGCACCGAACCTCACAAAATTAATATTCAGGGCCTACCTTGGCTTCTCCCACCCTCAACCAGTATATATACAAGAACTGTTTTCTCGGAATTTCTCTCACTTGATACAGCAATCGTGCTGTGACGGTTCCACCTGAAGACGGAGGCTTGTGTTGCCTCCGAAACGTCGTGATTTTTATTTTATTTTTACTTTACTTTTATTTTATTTACTTTATTTCTATTTAACTTTTATTTTATTTTTATTTTACTTTTTATTAATTTTAATTTTTTACCTACGTGACTTCACCGAAAAAACCTAAGAATATGAATCATTGCAGTCACGAAAGCTTCAAATCTAGAATTAAGAAGACTCTGGACGTCACGTTCAAGCCAGCAAAACTTTTTTTTTCGATTTAAAGCTTTCGTGACTGCAGGGATTCATCTTCTTGGTTCTTTCGGTAAAGTCACGTAGAATGGAAATAATAAAATAAAAAAATAAAACATACTTAAATAATAAAAATAAAACATACTTAAATAATAAAAATAAAACATAATAAAATAATAAAAATAAAACATAATAAAATTTCGATTTAAAGCTTTCGTGACTGCAGGGATTCATCTTCTTGGTTCTTTCGGTAAAGTCACGTAGAAGGGAAATAATAAAATAATAAAAATAAAACATAATAAAATAATTCTCAGACTCTGTCTTCTCGACAGACCTGTTCTTCACCTGAGGACGGCTGCTCGCGTTGTGTCCGAAACGTCGTGAGAATTATTTTATTACGTTTTATTTTTATTATTTCATTATTTCCATTCTACGTGACTTTACCGAAAGAACCAAGAAGATGAACTTTTAAAAAATATATCTATTTCACATGCTGTACCTGTCTAATTTTATTTTTTTTAACCACTAATACAATTCTACAGCGTCCCATGACGGCGTAACAAACACAAAAAGACGACATTGTGTTGTTGAAGACAGACGACAACAGCCGTTCGACTTATTGAATGTAAGGAATGAGCCCCCCCCCCCCCGCTCACCGCCCCCCCCCCCCCAATCACTGCAAGATTTCGCCCCCCTCTCTCCCCCTTATTTCACCCCCCCCAACCCCCCGCTGTGTTTGCGTCTCACCGTCTGCTCTACCGCAGCTGTTGAGCTGTGAAAAACAAAATCTGAAATGCAAGCAAACAATTCGGAGGCTGGGAGTGTTGGGGGGGGCGGGGCATTGCACCTCCTACTGCTTTGGTAAATGTTGTGCCCCCCCAAGGAACGTAACTCGTTGATTCCTTCACATTTGTCTACATACATCGCATTGGAGGGTTCGGCATCTGACTCACCCACTCGCACACCCCACCACCTAACTCCCACACGCACTCAACAACCCAGCCACCCACTCACCAGAGGTCGCAAACGGGTTTTGATTCCTTACCCGTACCCGGCCGCACCAGGGTCGCAAACGGGTACCCGTACCTGTACCCGGCCGTAACCGTACCCTACCAGTACCCGGCCGGGTACGGGTAGGGTACGGGTATCGGGTACCTGATTGCGACCTCTGGGATGAAGCCATGTTGCAGGCGCGGGTGGGTTGATTCTAGGAACTTGACTTGTGAGAAGAGAGAAGACGTTGGGAAATGAGTGACAAACGGTGACTCACCAGTGACTCACGGCCTACCCGTACCCGGCCGCACCAGGGTCGCAAACGGGTACCCGTACCCGGCCGTGCCCGTACCCTACCCGTACCCCGCCGTGATGATGATGCTGATGATGATGATGCTGATGATGATGATGCTGATGATGCTGATGCTGATGATGCTGATGCTGATGATGATGATGCTGATGATGCTGATGATGATGATGATGATGCTGATGATGCTGATGATGCTGATGATGCTGATGATGATGCTGATGATGGTGATGATTATGCTGATGATGATGCTGATGATGCTGATGATGATGCTGATGATGCTGATGATGATGCTGATGATCCTGATGATGCTGATGATGGTGATGATGATGCTGATGATGCTGATGATGATGCTGATGATGCTGATGATGATGCTGATGATAATGATGCTGATGATAATGATGCTGATGATGATGATGGCTCATTCCGTTGAGATGTCATTCGTGGTAGCCAGGGGTCGCTTCTGATGAAAAAAAACCAGAGCTACGCTCAGTGGATGGCTTTACCTGGAAAAAAAAGATAGTTTATAGCTCGTGTTATTTTTCTATTGGGTTATAAATCTTACCCGTCTTTGCACGGGAGCCATCTCTATCCAAACCCCACCTACCCCCCCCCCCCCAATGTTCCCAAGCAAATTCGTTTCGGCTCTGCTTCATCTGCCGATCGGACAATGAAAATGAATCGACGCTGAAAATTTCTCCTCCTCGTTATGGAGGCGCATCGAAGCCGCTGGTCCGACACGACCACCAACCCCCCACCCCCCCCCGTTGAATCCATCTTCCCGCATGTACCTCTCCAACAATAATATACAAAAATGATTCCTTGTTCCAGTTAACAGTCGCTGTATCGCGTCTCGTTTGTGAACCTGAGCCGTTGATTTTCGGAAACGTGCAGTCATCTGTTCGAGTTTGCACGTGGCAGCCGGGAGCGGGGTGATACTGTCATGTGACTACAGCGTTTGCTGCGACGTCCATGTGTGTGTGTACGTTGAACTTCTTTTGCACCGTACGTAGCCAACCGTGCTAACGGAGGTGCAGTGTTGAGTCTATGGGCAGTGTTGAGTCGATGGGCAGTGTTGAGTCTATGGGTAGTGTTGAGTCTATGGGTAGTGTTGAGTCTATGGGCAGTGTTGAGTCTATGCTGAGTGTTGAGTCTATGGGCAGTGTTGAGTCTATGGGTAGTGTTGAGTCTATGGGCAGTGTTGAGTCTATGGGTAGTGTTGAGTCTATGGGTAGTGTTGAGTCTATGGGCAGTGTTGAGTCTGTGGGTAGTGTTGAGTCTATGGGTAGTGTTGAGTCTATGGGCAGTGTTGAGTCTATGGGCAGTGTTGAGTCTATGGGTAGTGTTGAGTGTATGGTCAGTGTTGAGTCTGTGGGCAGTGTTGAGTCTATGGGCAGTGTTGAGTCTATGGGCAGTGTTGAGTCTATGGGCAGTGTTGAGTCTATGGGTAGTGTTGAGTCTATGGGCAGTGTTGAGTCTGTGGGCAGTGTTGAGTCTATGGGCAGTGTTGAGTCTATGGGCAGTGTTGAGTCTATGGGCAGTGTTGAGTCTATGGGCAGTGTTAGTCTATGGGCAGTGTTAGTCTATGATCAGTGTTAGTCTATGGGCAGTGTTAGTTTATGGGCAGTGTTAGTTTATGGGTAGTGTTGATTCTGTGAGCAGTGTTGAGTCTATGGGCAGTGTTGAGTCTATGGGCAGTGTTAGTCTATGGGCAGTGTTAGTTTATGGGTAGTGTTAGTTTATGGGTAGTGTTGAGTCTATGGGCAGTGTTAGTCTATGGGCAGTGTTAGTCTATGGGCAGTGTTAGTCTATGGGCAGTGTTAGTTTATGGGCAGTGTTAGTTTATGGGCAGTGTTAGTTTATGGGCAGTGTTAGTTTATGGGTAGTGTTGAGTCTATGGGCAGTGTTGAGTCTATGGGCAGTGTTGAGTTTATGGGTAGTGTTGAGTCTATGGGCAGTGTTGAGTCTATGGGCAGTGTTAGTTTATGGGTAGTGTTGAGTCTATGGGCAGTGTTGAGTCTATGGGCAGTGTTAGTTTATGGGCAGTGTTAGTTTATGGGCAGTGTTAGTTTATGGGTAGTGTTGAGTCTATGGGTAGTGTTGAGTCTATGGGCAGTGTTGAGTCTATGGGCAGTGTTGAGTCTATGGGTAGTGTTGAGTTTATGGGCAGTGTTGAGTTTATGGGCAGTGTTTGTGTATGTTGATCTTCTTTGACACCGTACGTGTGAAAGACAACAAACTAAACACATCGACAAGAAGCAGTTCTAAAAAAGCGACTTTGTCAATCGAGATGATGATGATGATTCAAACGTGCATAGCTCCAGTGGCTTCCTAATATCGGGAAGGAAGAGCGTTCCAGACGGCCACAGAAACAGCGCGTTTGAAATCCCAGCGCGATGATGCAGTGACCACCGCTTTTGTTCGATGGCTGAGAACGAACGGCGCTGCTGCTACTACTGCTGCGAGGATGTTTACTGGAGTTCGCGTGATGATGATGATGACTTAAAACGTTCGTGTCTGCAGGAATTAATATTCTTGGTTCACGTAGATAGAAAATAAAAATTGTAAAAAACGAATTGAAAATAGTAATTTTATTATTTTAATATAAAATGTATAATTTTATAGTTTATAGAAAATAAGAAATAAAATAAAAAAAATAAAATACGAATTTTATAATTATTATAAATATATTATTTTTATTTATATAAAATACAAATAAAATAAAAAATTGAAAATTAAATTTGTATTGAAGATGCAATGAATAACTATTTTATTATTTTCAATTTCTTATTTTTCTTTAATTTGTATTTACTATCTAAGTGACTTTACCGAAAGAACCAAGAATATGATGATGATGATGATGGTCTACGCCCCTTGAACAGATCAGCATCGAGGTATTGTAGGTTCACTGGTTTGGCGACCGCTTTGTGTGGAACGAGTGGCTCCTGCTGCCTGTTGCCGAGGCTCCGCGGTTCGAACCCGCACGGTTGACCCTGGTTAATACGGCGGGCGAATAAAGCGTTACCCAACAAAACAATAAATAAAGTGCACGGAAAAATATGCAAAAACGCGCCTCCTTGCGTCTTGGTGGACGTTCAAGATCCCTTTGATGGCATGGGGGCGCCACGGTGGCTAGGAGATGTTAACTACCTCGCCTGGTATGCAGGAGGTCGTGGGTTCAATCCCGATTCTGACGATGCCTGCTGTATATTTGGAGTTTGCGTGTCTCTCTCTCTCTCCCCTCGGTGGCGTAGATTTTTTTTCACCGGGTCCTCCGATTTTCCACCCCCTCTCCACATTTAGAATCAACATCACGCGCATCGAGTCGTTGGCTGGTTTACATTCTAACGTGATGATGATGATGATGATCGTTGAGCAATCATTTCTGATGGCCGTACCTGGTAAAATAAAAAAAAACGTTTTAGTTTGTTTAAATAGTTTATCGTATCGTCCATGTCAAAGAATACGAATACAATCCCACCGCAAATGGCTTACTCGGGATTTCAAGTCAAGCGACCGCTGTATCCAACTGCGAAAACCTCGCAAGGAACCCCCTTCCCCTCTTCTCCTGGAACAAAAAAATTGACTCTTGATACTCAGCGAGGCTTTTACTGTGCGCAAAGAAAGAAATAACGCACACGCACTAACACACAAAGACATGCAACTTTGATTCGCAGAAGCCTCCCCCTCCTCTTGGTGAACTTCGCATTCCCTACCCGTGAGCCGACCACCTCTGGACCCTAGCCCCTACCCTCTACACCCCTAGATTTGAAGCTTTCGTGACTGCAAGGATTCATATTCTTAGGAGGTTTTTTTTCGGTAAAGTCACGTAGGTAAAAAAATAAAAATTCAAATTAACAAAAGTAAAATATTTTTTTGTTTTACTTTTGTTAATTTTAATAATAAAAGTTATTTTTTATTTTATTTAATTAATTTAAATAAAATTTTTGTACTTTTATTAATTTAAATTTTATTTTTTACCTACGATGACTTTACCGAAAAAAACCCTAAGAATATGAACCACTACACCCCCCCACCACTTTGGGAGTAGCGAGTTCACGAATCATAACAGCGAGACAATGGGTCGTCTTTGTGAGATATACACAAATAAAGGCAGACTGTTGGGGCAAGTGCTGTTAGCGAGCACCTATGAAGGCCGGCACGGCCTTTGTCTCCCTAGCGGCGATGCTTACACATCGCACCAGGTACTCATTTGAGGCTGAGTCGACCTAGGGGAGGCCAGGGACCGGTTCAGATAATTGTCACTGATGTTGGCAGTGCGCGGGAATCGAACCTGTATCGCCGGGTTCATAGCGCAGCGCGCTAACCGCTACACTACCGCTCCCCACACACACAGACACACACACAGACACACACACACTCACACAGACACACACACACAGACACACACACAGACACACACACAGACACACACTCACACAGACACACACAGATACACACAGACACACACACAGACACACACACACAGACACACACACAGACACACACACAGACAGACACACAGACACACACAGACACACACACAAAGTCACACACACAGACACACGCACACAGACACACACACACAAACACACACACACACACATACACGCACACACACAAACACACTCACACAGACACACAGACACACACACAGACACACACACAGACACACACTCACACAGACACACACAGATACACACAGACACACACACAGACACACACACACAGACACACACACAGACACACACACACAGACACACACACAGACACACACAAAGTCACACACACAGACACACGCACACAGACACACACACACAAACACACACACACACAAACACACGCACACACACACACATACACGCACACACACAAACACACACACACAGACACACACACACAGACACGCACACACACAAACACACACACACACATACACACAACACACACACACAGACACACACACAGACACACACACACACAGACACAAACACACACACACACACGCACACACGCACACACACACACAAACACACACACACAAACACACACACAAACACACACACACAAACACACACACCCAAACACACACACACAAACACACACAAACACACACAGACACACACACACACATACACGCACACACACAAACACACACACACAAACACACACAAACACACACACCCAAACACACACATACACACACACACAAACACACACACACAGACACACACACAGACACACACACAGACACACGCACACACACACACGCACACGGGAGTGCGCGTGGAGGTTTGCGCCGCTTCTCGTGCACCTCGTCACGTCAAGCAAAGTTGCGAGTGACAGTTCGTAGGAAACGCTTTAAATATTTAATGTGGCCTTTAACGAGAGGGGAAAAAAAATACAAAAATACAAAAATAAATATACGCCAACGTCAGCTGAAAAACAAAAGAACGACCAGTCCCAGACAGGATACGGTCGGGTTAAATGAAGGGCGATGCCAACAGCTTTGCTCCTCGAGTTATCATCATCATATTCGCCGTTCATACCACGTGTAGTTCTTAAGCAACGACACGAGATTTATCTCTGTGTGGTCTCTCGTCTCATCACCCTCACCCCTTACCCCCTCCAACACCCCCTCACCCCCCTACTATTCCCCCCCCCTACTCCCCCCCCCTACTCCCACCCACTACCCCCCCCTCTTCCCCCACCCCCCCTACTTCCCCCCCTCTTCTCCCCCCTCTTCCCCCACCCCCCCTACTTCCCCCCCCTACTCCCCACCCCTCTTCCCCCACCCCCCCTACTTCCCACCCCCCTACTCCCCACCCCTCTTCCCCCAACCCCCCTACTCACCCCCCCTCTTCTCCCCCCTCTTCCCCCA
>NC_136334.1:5630035-5646802 GCF_964198595.1 Lampetra fluviatilis | reverse complement strand
GAAGTTTCTCCTGAAGATGTCCCCCAAAAGGCGGAACGTTGGTTTGAGCCGCTGGCAGCGTAAGTACCGGTGGGGCAGATCCTCCCTGGCACCGCAGGAAATGCACAAGTCTGTTGTTACCCCTGGCGAGATTCGGCTGAGCCACACGGCCGATGGCAACGTGCAGTGTGCCAACCTCCACTGGAGGTCACCGCAGCGTTTGGCTAGAGAGCGAGAGAAGGCGAGAGAAGACGAGAGAGAGAGAGAGAACAGCTCTGCATGCAGATATGAGCTACCCATCGGAGGCCAAGGACTGCGAGACGGGCTTGGGTGCAGATGCAGCACTTGTAAAAAAATAAAAAAATGTTGTTACAAATATTACATAGAAAACATAGGGGAAACATAGACATGGAGTAGGGAGAGAGGGGGTAGAGAGAGAGCGAGAGAGTGAGCGAGAGTTGGGAGTTTACATAAAGCAAAGTAAAAAACAAATACGAAATGATGAAGGAAGCAAAGTGCCGACTACACCGAGCATCTTCTTGTTTCCACTGAATCGTAAAAAAGAGAGGGGGGGGGGGTAGAGAGAGGTGGTAGAGAGAGAGGGTGGCGTGGTAGAGAGAGAGGGGGGGTAGAGAGAGAGGGGGGGGTAGAGAGAGGTGGTAGAGAGAGGGGGGGGGGTAGAGAGAGGTGGTAGAGAGAGAGGGGGGGGGGTAGAGAGAGAGGGGGGGTAGAGAAGAGGGGGGGGGTAGAGAGGGGGGGGGTAGAGAGAGAGGGGGGGGGGTAAGAAAATTAGCTTGATATATTTGGTGAAATCTTTCATTTAAACAGGGGGGAGGCACATTGAAAAAATTGAAAAAACCGATATGATGAAAACAAAAGAGAGAGAGTGGACTGCGAGAAGGGCTGCGTGCAGAACCAGAGAGTGAGCGATGTGAGTGAGCGAGAGAGTGAGCGAGAGAGTGTGCGAGAGAGTGAGCGACGAGAAGTGAGCGAGTGAGCGAGTGCGAGCGAGAGAGCGAGAGAGTGAGCGAGAGAGTGAGCGTGTGGTGAGCGAGCGAGAGAGTGAGAAAGTGAGCGAGAGAGTGAGCGTGTGACGTGAGAGTGAGCGAGTGAGCGGAGCGGAGCGATGCGAGCGAGAGAGTGAGCGAGAGAGTGTGAGCGAGAGGAGTGTGCGAGAGGAGTGAGCGAGAGCTGTGAGCGAGTGAGCGTGCGAGGAGAGTCGAGAGAGTAGTGAGGTGAGCGAGTGACGAGAGAGCGAGTGTAGAGTGACGTGAGCGAGTGAGCGATGGCGAGCGAGAGGTGAGCGAGAGAGTGGCAGAGTGAGGTGAGTGAGAGTGGAGAGTGAGTGAGTGGAGTGACGAGAGAGTGTGGAGAGAGTGAGTGTGAGTGTGGAGGGTGAGAGAGAGAGTGTGCGAGAGTGTGAAGTGGCAGAGTGAGGGCGTTGTGAGTGAGCGAGCGAGAGAGAGCGAGAGACGTGAGCGAGAGAGTGTGAGCGAGAGTGTGAGTTGTGAGAGCGAGAGAGTGAGAGTGGGTTGGTGAGTGAGCGAGTGAGCGAGAGAGTGAGCGAGAGAGTGAGCGATGTGAGCGAGTGAGAGAGGTGAGCGAGAGTGTGAGAGACTGTGAGAGTGAGCGAGAGAGTGACGCGAGAGATAGTGAGCGAGAGAGTGAGCGAGAGAGTGACCGAGAGATGAGAGCGAGAGTGTGAGCAGAAGTGGGCGAGAGAGTGACCGAGAGAGTGAGCGAGAGTTGTGAGCGAGAGGTGGGGGTTTACATAAAGCAAAGTTAAAGATAAAAATATCGAAATGATGAACTGAAGCAAAGTGCCGTCTACACCGAGCATCTTCTTGTTTCCACTGATCGTAAAAAAAGAGAGAGAGAGAGAGAGCGAGAGAGATCGAGTGAGTGCTGATATTTTTCGGTAAAGAGATATGAATCATTGCAGTCACGAAAGCTTCAATCTAGAATAAAGTGAGTCTGAGAGATGTGAACTCCGGGTTCCATCGCGACTCCGACTTTGACGCAGCAGTGTCGAGATGTCTTAGTTCCACGCCTACTATTACACGAGGTCGTGGGTTCGGGCTATATAGACCCTGACGCCTGCTGTATGTGTGGAAGTGTAAATGTGTCGTGACCTCCACCACCCGACACAGCCGATTAGTAGGGATTGGTCACGTAAACAAAACGATAATTAGTTACGAGTATAGTGTAGTGTGTAATGTTGTGTATAGTGTAGTGTAGTATGTAGTGTAGTGTTTAGTGTGTAGTGTAGTGTGTAGTGTAATGTAGTGTGTAGTGTAGTGTAGTTGTGTAATGTAGTGTATAGTGTCGTGTGTAGTGTAGTGTAATGTAGTGTAGTGTGTAGTGTAGTGTTTAGTGTAATGTAGTGTGTAGTGTAGTGTGTAGGTAGTGTGTAGTGTACATTATCAGGCGGAGATATGAGACCGCTTGTGTTGCGATCGAAACGTCGTGGTTTTTTGCTTTAATTTTAAATTTTTAGTTTTACTTTTTATTTTCAATCTACGTGACTAACCGAAAGAACCAAGAATATAAAGTAACACTGTTTTATTATTTACCAGGTAAGGCCCCACTGAGTTGCACAGCTCTTTCTTTCAGAAGCGACCCTGGCTATAGCAAATGATAGCTCAACGAAGTGGACTTATCATCATCATCATCGCGTGGGAATTTATATCAGCAGCAAAATAACTTTAAACGCGTGACCTTGATTCTAAACGTGGAGGGAAACAAAACCAGAGCATCCGTAGGAAAATCCACGCGACCACGAGAGAGAAACACGCAAACTCCAATAAACAGCAGGTGTCGTCAGGGTCGGGATCGAACCCAGGACCTCCTGTAGACCAGGCGAGGTAATTAACATCTCACCACGGAAAGAGAGAGACACGCAAACTCCAAATATACAGCAGACGTCGTCAGGGTCGGGTTCGAACCACGACCTCCTGCACTACCAGGCGAGGTAGTTAACATCTCCTAGCCACCGTGATGATGATGAGAGAGAGAGACACGCAAACTCCAAATATACAGCAGCAGGCATCGTCAGGGTCGGGATCGAACCCACGACCTCCTGCATACCAGGCGAGGTAGTCAACATCGCGCGAACACGCCGCAATCATCACGGTTTTAGCTACGTACGGTGCGAAAGAAGTTTCGACGCGCGCGTGGCACATACGCCGCCTTAAATAAATATTTTTTTTTAAAAACCCCGCGGTGTTCATAAACGCGGCGTTCGCTAACCGATGCGCCACCGCTCCTGCGCTCCGTTGCATCGCGCGTACGGTGCCGCGCAAATTGATTGGCCGTGGTCTGTCTCCGTTGTCCTTCCGAGCATAGTAATGAGTTTTACACCGATTTGCGTGTGCTCGATGATCGAGGTTGCCGTCGTTTTGATGGAGTGTCCGTGCCAAATAGGATCTGGCATCGTAGCAGCGTTGGTTTAACAAGACGCCCACCCCCCACTGCCACTGCCCCCCCACACACACCCACACACACTCACGGCTCGCTGATGAGACCCCCACGTGAAGGTGGATACTCGCACGGCGTGTCCGTGCGTCCAGAGATGCTCGTGTGGTGCTGAGATGCTCGACTCGGCTGAGAGATGGTTTTGAAACTGAACCCCTGTACCCCTTTGGGTCTCAATGGTTAATATAACGTTAACGTAACGTTAATATAACGTTAATATAACGTTAATAAATGCATTAGGGTTTGATGAAACAAAGTCAATTGGAACTTGCGTTTTTAAGCTGTGGGCTATGTTAGTCTATGGGCAATGTTAGTCTATGGGCAATGTTAGTCTATGGGCAATGTTAGTCTATGGGTAGTGTTAGTCTATGGGCAATGTTAGTCTATGGGCAGTGTTGAGTCTATGGGCAATGTTAGTCTATGGGCAGTGTTGAGTCTATGGGCAATGTTAGTCTATGGGCAGTGTTAGTCTATGGGCAATGTTAGTCTATGGGCAGTGTTGAGTCTATAGGCAATGTTAGTCTATGGGCAGTGTTAGTCTATGGGCAATGTTAGTCTATGGGTAATGTTAGTTTATGGGCAATGTTAGTTTATGGGCAATGTTAGTCTATGGGCAGTGTTAGTCTATGGGTAGAGTTAGTCTAAGGGCAATGTTAGTCTATGGGTAGAGTTAGTCTATGGGCAATGTTAGTCTATGGGTAATGTTAGTCTATGGGCAATGTTAGTCTATACCACATCTTCCCTATACTGCGTCTCCATATACCACGTCATCCGCTATACCGTGTCTCCCCTATAAAGCGTCTCCCCTATACCGTGTCTCCCCTATACCGTGTCTCCCCCTATAAAGCGTCCTCCCCTATACCGTGTCTCTCCTATACAGTCTCCCCTATACTGCGTTTCCCCTATACTGTGTTTCTCCTATACTGGGTTTCCCCTATACTACGTTTCCCATATACTGCCTTTCCCCTATACTGCGTTTCCCCCTATACCGCCTCTCGCCCGTGTACCTCCTCACCCCCGTGTACCCCCTCTACCACGTGTACCCCTCTACCACGTGTACACCTCTCTCTCCTGCCCTCTGTGGTGTTCCCCACTCGGCTGGGACCGTAGCGATGTCCCGCCACTGCTCTTAGCTGCGGATGCGCCGAGGCGAGTAATGCGGCACATCGCTCACTCCGCGGATGACAGATGCCTGCCCTCCCTCCCTCCCCTCCCTCTCCCTCCCTCCCTTCCTCCCCACCCCTCACCTCCTCCCCTCACTCCCTTCCTCCCCCCTCCCTCCCTCCCTCCCCTCCACTCCCCTCCCTCCCCTCTCCCTCCTCCCACCCTCACCTCCACACCTCCACCTCCCCCCACCCCTCCATCCCACCACCCCTCCCACCATCCCTCCCCAACCCTCCCTCCCTCCCCTCCCTCCTTCCCCTCCCACCCCCCTCACCACCCACCCTCCCCACCCCCACCCTCCCCCCCTCCACCCCTCCCTTCCCTCCCTTCCCTTCCTACCTCCTACCTCCCTACCTCCCCCCCCTCCCTCCCTCCCCTCCCTGCCTCCCTCCCTGCCCTCACCCTCCTCCCATCCCCTCCCTCACCTCCCCTCCCCACCCATCCCTCCCTCCCCACCCCCCTCCTCCCCTCCCCCCCCCTCCCCTCCCCTCCCCTCCCTCCCCTCCACCCCCCAACCCCTCCCACCCCCCCCCTCCACCACCCCCCTCCCCCCCTCCCCACCCACCCACCACCCCCCCCCCCACCCAACCATCCCCCACCCACCCCACCCACCCCATCCACCCTCCCCCCCACCCCTCCCCCCCACCCTCCCACCCACCCCACCCACCCCACCCACCCTAACCTCCCTCCCCCCCCTCCCCACCCCTTCCTCCCTCCCCCCCTCCCCACCCCACCCCTCCCTCCCTTCCTTCCTACCTCTCTACCTCCCTTCCCACCCCCTCCCTCCCTCCCCCTTCCTCCCTCCCCTCCCCTCCCCTCCCACCCCTCCCTCCCCTTCCTCCCTCCCCTCCCCTCCCCACCCTCCCCACCCTCCTTATCCTCCCACCCCCCTCCCCTCCCCTCCCCTCCCTCCCCTTCCTCCCTCCCCTTCCTCCCTCCCCCCCCCTCCCCTCCCCTCCCTCCCCTCCCCTCCCCTCCCCTCCCCTCCCTCCCCTCCCCTCCCTCCCTCCACCCTCCCCTCCCTCCCCCTCCCTCCCTTTCCTCCCTCCCCCCCTCCCCTCCCCTTCCTCCCTCCCCCCCTACCCCTCCCCTCCCCTCCCTCCCTTCCTTCCTACCTCTCTACCTCCCTTCCCTCCCTCCCTCCCCTCCCTCCCCTTCCTCCCTCCCCTCCCCTCCCCTCCCTCCCCTTCCTCCCTCCCCTCCCCTCCCTCCCCTCCCTCCCTTCCTCCCTCCCCCCCTCCCCTCCCCTCCCTCCCCTCCCTCCCCTTCCTCCCTCCCCTTCCTCCCTCCCCCCCCTCCCCTCCCCTCCCTCCCCTCCCCTCCCTCCCCTCCCCTCCCTCCCCTCCCTCCCCTTCCTCCCTCCCCTCCCCTCCCTTCCCCTCCCTCCCTTTCCTCCCTCCCCCCCTCCCCTCCCTCCCTCCCCTCCCTCCCCTTCCTCCCTCCCCTTCCTCCCTCCCCCCCTCCCCTCCCCTCCCTCCCCTCCCCTCCCTCCCCTCCCTCCCCTTCCTCCCTCCCCCCCTCCCCTCCCCTCCCTCCCCTCCCTCCCCTTCCTCCTCCCCTTCCTCCCTCCCCCCCTCCCCTCCCCTCCCTCCCCTCCCCTCCCCTCCCTCCCCTCCCTCCCCTTCCTCCCTCCCCCCCTCCCCTCCCCCCCCTCCCCTCCCTTCCCTCTATGCCTCCCCCCTCCCCTCCCCCTCCCTCCCCCCCTCCCCTCCCCCCCTCCCCCTCCCTTCCCTCCCCTCCCTCCCCTCCCTCCCTTTCCTCCCTCCCCCCCTCCCCTCCCTCCCCTCCCTCCCCTTCCTCCCTCCCCCCCTCCCCTCCCCTCCCTCCCTTCCTTCCTACCTCTCTACCTCCCTTCCCTCCCTCCCTCCCCTCCCTCCCCTTCCTCCCTCCCCCCCCTCCCCTCCCCTCCCTCCCTTCCTTCCTACCTCTCTACCTCCCTTCCCTCCCTCCCTCCCCTCCCTCCCCTTCCTCCCTCCCTCCCCTCCCCTCCCTCCCCTCCCTCCCCTTCCTCCCTCCCCTCCCCTCCCCTCCCCTCCCCTCCCTCCCCTTCCTCCCTCCCCCCCTCCCCTCCCCTCCCTCCCTTCCTTCCTACCTCTCTACCTCCCTTCCCTCCCTCCCTCCCCTCCCTCTCTCCCTCCCCTCATCCTCCCGTCCCCACCCCTCCCCACTGCCCCATTACCGCTGTGACATTGAGGATGCGTTGTGTCGCGTCGCGCGGTGGGGCCGTGGTGACTTGTAACCTTCCAGCGCATTCATTCATTCGTTCACTCATTCGTTCGTTCGTTCATTTGTTCATTCGTTCGTTCATTCATTCGTTCGTTCCTTCGTTCGTGCATTCGTTTGTTCGTTCATTCGTTCGTTCGTTCATTCGTTCCTTCGTTCGTTTGTTTGTTCATTCGTTCATTCATTCGTTCGTTCGTATGTTCCTTCATTCATTCGTTTGTTTGTTCATTCATTCGTTCATTCATTTAGTTCGTTCATTCGTTCGTTCGTTCATTCAATTCATTCGCTGTGCCCAGTTGCAAGTGGCGGGTCAGCCCGCTGCGCAGCGACGATGACCTGAGTTCGATTCCCACTCACGACCACCGCCAACACGGCTGTCTCTGTGACACTCTATGGGTCTCTATGACAGTCCCTGAGTCTCTGTGCGTGTCTGTGGGTCTCTGTGTGACTCTGTGGGTCTCTATGACAGTCCATGGGTCTCTCTGTGCGTGTCTGTGGGTCTCTGTGTGACTCTGTGGGTCTCTATGAAAGTCTCTGGGTCTCTCTGTGCGTGTCTGTGGGTCTCTATGTAACTATGTGGGTCTCTATGAGAATCCCCGGGTCTCTGTGGGTGTCTGTGGGTCTCTGTGTAACTCTATGGGTCTCTATGACAGTCCTGGGTCTCTCTGTGCATGTCTGTGGGTCTCTGTGTGACCCTGTGGGTCTCTATGACAGTCCCTGAGTCTCTATGCATGTCTGTGGGTCTCTGTGTGACTCTATGGGTCTCTATCACTGCTCCAATCACTCAGCTATCCAAGCCCTATCACCACCCCTATCACTACCCCAACTCCTATCACTACCCCCAACCCCTATAACCACCATATCACCACTCCCATCAGTACCCCAACCCATATTACTGCCCCTATCACTCGCCCAACCCCCTATAACCACTCCTATCACTACCCCTATCACTACCCCAACCCATATTACTGCCCCTATCACTCGCCAAACCCCCTATAACCACTCCTATCACTACCCCTATCACTACCCCAACCCATATTACTGCCCCTATCACTATTCTACCCCTCCTTAACCACACTCACTTATTCCCCTATCACCATAAATAAACCACCACCACCTTAATAACAACCCATTACTCTTTATCATCGCATCTACATTGTTTTAATGGTTGTAATCGCGCCCTGGATTCAGGCGCAGCTATAACACATTGTCCTGCGGAGGGAGCTGGTAGGAACGTTGGGTTGCTCGGTCAATGGCCTGCAGGGTCAACGGCGGCGTGGTGTATTCCGCAAATATGCCCGACTGTGAGGGCGGGCACAAGCCGGCGTGAGTAGGTTAAACGTTGAGTTTTATAAGGGCACCACGGGGTGACCAGCCCCTCCCCTCCCAGCCCCACCCAGCCCCACCCCTCCAACCCCCCACCCAGCCCCTCCCCCACCCTCCTCACCCAGCCCCTCCCCACCCTCACTGAGGGGGGCGTGTTAGATACGTCCCCCTCAGTGAGGCAGATGTGATAGCTGCCTCCCCTGGTGCTTTTCCATGGCAGTTTCACGACGCTAACAGCGAGCCGAGCCAAAATCCGCCGCCGCCGCTGCTGCTGCTGCTGATGCCCCTTTGCGAGGATGATTGTGGCAGTCCAAGCGATGATCGTGGTGCACGGGGTCCTTGACGAGCCGATGCTTTCGTGCGATGCGGAGAACGGCAGCGTTGGGGCGGTGAAGGCGTCACACTACAAAGCCGGCGAACTGAGTCTCGATGGGGGGGGGGGGCAGGGGGGTGGAGTGGGTGTTGGGGGAGAGGGGGGATACAGCAGTCTGTTGGAAGGCTGCGATAGAGGGGGCGGATTTATATTGTTAGGTTTTTTCGGTAAAGTCACGTAGGTAAAAATTTTAAATTAATAAAAGTAAAATAAAACAAAATTAAAAAATTAAAAATTACGACGTTTCGGAAGCAACACAAGCCTCCGTCTTCAGGTGGTAACCGTCACAACCACGACAGCTGTGTCAAGTAAATGAGAGTAAATGAGAGGTCACAAGAAATACCACCCCGTATATATAACGGTTGATCACAAGAGGGGTGGTGAGGTGGGTGGTGGGAGCACGGGGTGGTGACAGACGGTCCCTTGCTGTGGTGTAAACGGCGCAGCAGCAGCAGAAGCAGCAGCAGATGTATTCGGCGACAATTCGACACGTGTAGGAGGCTCCATAATAGAGAGGGGTTTGTTTTGGAGGGGGTTAGATAGCGTAAGAATATATAAATGTTTCGATTTAAAGCTTTCGTGACTGCAGGGATTCATCTTCTTGGTTCTTTCGGTAAATCACGTAGAAGGGAAGTAATAAAATAATAAAAATAAAACATAATAAAATAAAATAATTCTCACGACGTTTCGGCTACAACGCAAGACCTCCTGTAGACCAGGCGAGGTAGTTAACATCTCACCACGAAGAGAGAGAGACACGCAAACTCCAAATATACAGCAGGCGTCAGGGACGGGATCGAACCCACGACCTCCTGTAGACCAGGCGAGGTAGTTAACATCTCCTAGCCACCATGATGATGCTGAGAGAGAGAGACACGCAAACTCCAAATATACAGCAGCAGGCGTCAGGGACGGGATCGAACCCACGACCTCCTGTACACCAGGTGAGGTAGTTAACATCTCCTAGCCACCTCAGCGCCCCCATTCGACGGGCAGTGGAGTGACCAAGCACCACGCCCGGCCGCCTTTGTATCCCCAGTGTTGATGTTTTACAGACCGCCACCCGGTTACAGACGTTGAGGCTGAGTCGACCTAAGAGACGGCCTTAGGCGGGGATAAATTATATCTTTATTATTATTAATTTTTTTTAAATTTGAATTTCAAATAAGAAATAAAATGAAAATGAAAAATAAAAGAAAAACCAAATAAATAAAACATTCTTTTTTTTTCACCTACGTGACTTTGCCGAAAAATTAAGAGTATGAATCCTTGCAGTCACGAAAGCTTCAAATCTAAAATTAATTATATCTGTTCGTCATCGATTGTTGAGGAATCGAACTCCGAGGTTGTTGATTTCATAAGCGCAGTGCTGCGTTAACCGCTGCGTCTGATGGAACACTCCTCAACTTACACGCATCTTACACACATCTTACACACATCTTACACTCGTCTTAAACACAATTTACAGGCAGACCTCGCTTAGCGTGACCCCACAGAACGCTGACTCGTTCCAACGCCATTTGCCTTGGAGAACATTTTACAAAATAAAAAAAAATCTAATAAGCGCCCGCAGTACTTATACAGTACATAATACTTGCTGATGTATGTTTTTAATGATTACTTTCTGAATGTTTTTTATTTGTGATATGAACTCAGTGGGCTGCGTGATGCACCCATCACCCTCACCACCCCCCGCCAGGTTAAGAAGAAGAGATTCTTAGGTTTTTTCGGTAAAGTCACGTAGGTAAAAAATTTAAATTAATAAAAGTAAAATAAAATAAGCGTTTACACTATGAGACCTCCTTTACCAGTGGCAAAATACAGTAGTAGGTTTTTACCCTTTAAACTGGTACAAAAACTGACACCTTTATACAAGGCATCATGTTTGCAATAACCGCAACACAAGCAGTCAAAATGCAAACAAAAAGAAACAACTCTGATGATGATAATGATATGCACTGTCCTTGAAGTTGATTGGTCCACACCCGAGACAGCTTTCCTTAGAGCCTAGTCTCCATTGGTGTTGGACCAGATGACGCCAAAAGGCGTACAACTCAAAAACAGCGCACTATCAGAGTATTGAGAGCTCGGGGTAAGCATTTACACTATGAGACATCTCCTTTACCAGTGGCAAAATATAGTAGTAGGTTTTTACCCTTTAAACATGATGCCTTGTATAAAGGTGTCAGTGTTGTACCAGTTTAAAGGGTAAAAACCTACTACTACTACTAAAATAAGAGTGTTTCAGCTGCACCGAACCTCACAAAATTAATATTCAGGGCCTACCTTGGCTCCTCCCACCCTCAACCAGTATATATACATGGACTGTTTTCTTGGAATTTCTCTTACTTGATACAGCAATCGTGCTGTGACGGTTCCACCTGAAGACGGAGGCTTGTGTTGCCTCCGAAACGTCGTGATTTTTATTTTATTTTTACTTTACTTTTATTTTATTTACTTTATTTCTATTTAACTTTTATTTTATTTTTATTTTACTTTTTATTAATTTAAATTTTTTACCTACGTGACTTTACCGAAAAAAACCTAAGAATATGAATCATTGCAGTCACGAAAGCTTCAAATCTAGAATTAAGAAGACTCTGGACGTCACGTTCAAGCCAGCAAAACTTTTTTTTTCGATTTAAAGCTTTCGTGACTGCAGGGATTCATCTTCTTGGTTCTTTCGGTAAAGTCACGTAGAATGGAAATAATAAAATAAAAAAATAAAACATACTTAAATAATAAAAATAAAACATAATAAAATAATACATATAAAACATAATAAAATAATAAAAATAAAACATAATAAAATTTCGATTTAAAGCTTTCGTGACTGCAGGGATTCATCTTCTTGGTTCTTTCGGTAAAGTCACGTAGAAGGGAAATAATAAAATAATAAAAATAAAACATAATAAAATAATTCTCAGACTCTGTCTTCTCGACAGACCTGTTCTTCACCTGAGGACGGCTGCTCGCGTTGTGTCCGAAACGTCGTGAGAATTATTTTATTACGTTTTATTTTTATTATTTCATTATTTCCATTCTACGTGACTTTACCGAAAGAACCAAGAAGATGAACTTTTAAAAAATATATCTATTTCACATGCTGTACCTGTCTAATTTTATTTTTTTTAACCACTAATACAATTCTACAGCGTCCCATGACGGCGTAACAAACACAAAAAGACGACATTGTGTTGTTGAAGACAGACGACAACAGCCGTTCGACTTATTGAATGTAAGGAATGAGCCCCCCCCCCCCCGCTCACCGCCCCCCCCCCCCAATCACTGCAAGATTTCGCCCCCCTCTCTCCCCCTTATTTCACCCCCCCCAACCCCCCGCTGTGTTTGCGTCTCACCGTCTGCTCTACCGCAGCTGTTGAGCTGTGAAAAACAAAATCTGAAATGCAAGCAAACAATTCGGAGGCTGGGAGTGTTGGGGGGGGCGGGGCATTGCACCTCCTACTGCTTTGGTAAATGTTGTGCCCCCCCAAGGAACGTAACTCGTTGATTCCTTCACATTTGTCTACATACATCGCATTGGAGGGTTCGGCATCTGACTCACCCACTCGCACACCCCACCACCTAACTCCCACACGCACTCAACAACCCAGCCACCCACTCACCAGAGGTCGCAAACGGGTTTTGATTCCTTACCCGTACCCGGCCGCACCAGGGTCGCAAACGGGTACCCGTACCTGTACCCGGCCGTAACCGTACCCTACCAGTACCCGGCCGGGTACGGGTAGGGTACGGGTATCGGGTACCTGATTGCGACCTCTGGGATGAAGCCATGTTGCAGGCGCGGGTGGGTTGATTCTAGGAACTTGAATTGTGAGAAGAGACAAGACTTTGGGAAATGAGTGACAAACGGTGACTCACCAGTGACTCACGGCCTACCCGTACCCGGCCGCACCAGGGTCGCAAACGGGTACCCGTGCCCGGCCGTACCCGTACCTTACCCGTACCCCGCCGTGATGATGATGCTGATGATGATGATGCTGATGATGATGATGATGATGCTGATGATGATGATGCTGATGATGATGCTGATGATGCTGATGATGATGCTGATGATGCTGATGATGATGCTGATGATGATGCTGATGATGGTGATGATGATGCTGATGATGCTGATGATGATGCTGATGATGGTGATGATTATGCTGATGATGATGCTGATGATGCTGATGATGCTGATGATGCTGATGATGATGCTGATGATGCTGATGATGATGCTGATGATGCTGATGATGCTGATGATGGTGATGATGATGCTGATGATGCTGATGATGATGCTGATGATGGTGATGATGATGCTGATGATGCTGATGATGATGCTGATGATGATGATGCTGATGATAATGATGCTGATGATGATGATGGGCCATTCCGTTGAGATGTCATTCGTGGTAGCCAGCGGTCGCTTCTGATGAAAAAAAACCAGAGCTACGCTCAGTGGATGGCTTTACCTGGAAAAAAAAAGATAGTTTATAGCTCGTGTTATTTTTCTATTGGGTTATAAATCTTACCCGTCTTTGCACGGGAGCCATCTCTATCCAAACCCCACCTACCCCTCCCCCCCCAATGTCCCCAAGCAAATTCGTTTCGGCTCTGCTTCATCTGCCGATCGGACAATGAAAATGAATCGACGCTGAAAATTTCTCCTCCTCGTTATGGAGGCGCATCGAAGCCGCTGGTCCGACACGACCAAATTCCCCCCCCCCCCCCCCCCGTTGAATCCATCTTCCCGCATGTACCTCTCCAACAATAATATACAAAAATGATTCCTTGTTCCAGTTAACAGTCGCTGTATCGCGTCTCGTTTGTGAACCTGAGCCGTTGATTTTCGGAAACGTGCCGAGTCATCTGTTCGCGTTTGCACGTGGCAGCCGGGAGCGGGGTGATACTGTCATGTGACTACAGCGTTTGCTGCGACGTCCATGTGTGTGTGTACGTTGAACTTCTTTTGCACCGTACGTAGCCAACCGTGCTAACGGAGGTGCAGTGTTGAGTCTATGGGCAGTGTTGAGTCGATGGGCAGTGTTGAGTCTATGGGTAGTGTTGAGTCTATGGGTAGTATTGAGTCTATGGGCAGTGTTGAGTCTATGCTGAGTGTTGAGTCTATGGGCAGTGTTGAGTCTATGGGTAGTGTTGAGTCTATGGGCA
Source organism: Lampetra fluviatilis (assembly GCF_964198595.1). NCBI lineage: Eukaryota > Metazoa > Chordata > Hyperoartia > Petromyzontiformes > Petromyzontidae > Lampetra > Lampetra fluviatilis. The sequence continues at coordinate 5,633,094 of NC_136334.1, read as the reverse complement.
GTGTTGAGTCTATGGGTAGTGTTGAGTCTATGGGTAGTGTTGAGTCTATGGGCAGTGTTGAGTCTGTGGGCAGTGTTGAGTCTATGGGTAGTGTTGAGTCTATGGGTAGTGTTGAGTCTATGGGCAGTGTTGAGTCTATGCTGAGTGTTGAGTCTATGGGCAGTGTTGAGTCTATGGGTAGTGTTGAGTCTATGGGCAGTGTTGAGTCTATGGGTAGTGTTGAGTCTATGGGTAGTGTTGAGTCTATGGGCAGTGTTGAGTCTGTGGGTAGTGTTGAGTCTATGGGTAGTGTTGAGTCTATGGGTAGTGTTGAGTCTATGGGCAGTGTTGAGTCTATGGGCAGTGTTGAGTCTATGGGTAGTGTTGAGTGTATGGTCAGTGTTGAGTCTGTGGGCAGTGTTGAGTCTATGGGCAGTGTTGAGTCTATGGGCAGTGTTGAGTCTATGGGCAGTGTTGAGTCTATGGGTAGTGTTGAGTCTATGGGCAGTGTTGAGTCTGTGGGCAGTGTTGAGTCTATGGGCAGTGTTGAGTCTATGGGCAGTGTTGAGTCTATGGGCAGTGTTGAGTCTATGGGCAGTGTTAGTCTATGGGCAGTGTTAGTCTATGATCAGTGTTAGTCTATGGGCAGTGTTAGTTTATGGGCAGTGTTAGTTTATGGGTAGTGTTGATTCTGTGAGCAGTGTTGAGTCTATGGGCAGTGTTAGTCTATGGGCAGTGTTAGTCTATGATCAGTGTTGAGTCTATGGGCAGTGTTAGTCTATGGGCAGTGTTAGTTTATGGGTAGTGTTAGTTTATGGGTAGTGTTTAGTCTATGGGCAGTGTTAGTCTATGGGCAGTGTTAGTCTATGGGCAGTGTTAGTCTATGGGCAGTGTTAGTTTATGGGCAGTGTTAGTTTATGGGCAGTGTTAGTTTATGGGCAGTGTTAGTTTATGGGTAGTGTTGAGTCTATGGGCAGTGTTGAGTCTATGGGCAGTGTTGAGTTTATGGGTAGTGTTGAGTCTATGGGCAGTGTTGAGTCTATGGGCAGTGTTAGTTTATGGGTAGTGTTGAGTCTATGGGCAGTGTTGAGTCTATGGGCAGTGTTAGTTTATGGGCAGTGTTAGTTTATGGGCAGTGTTAGTTTATGGGTAGTGTTGAGTCTGTGGGTAGTGTTGAGTCTATGGGCAGTGTTGAGTCTATGGGCAGTGTTGAGTCTATGGGTAGTGTTGAGTTTATGGGCAGTGTTGAGTTTATGGGCAGTGTTTGTGTATGTTGATCTTCTTTGACACCGTACGTGTGAAAGACAACAAACTAAACACATCGACAAGAAGCAGTTCTAAAAAAGCGACTTTGTCAATCGAGATGATGATGATGATTCAAACGTGCATAGCTCCAGTGGCTTCCTAATATCGGGAAGGAAGAGCGTTCCAGACGGCCACAGAAACAGCGCGTTTGAAATCCCAGCGCGATGATGCAGTGACCACCGCTTTTGTTCGATGGCTGAGAACGAACGGCGCTGCTGCTACTACTGCTGCGAGGATGTTTACTGGAGTTCGCGTGATGATGATGATGATGACTTAAAACGTTCGTGTCTGCAGGAATTAATATTCTTGGTTCACGTAGATAGAAAATAAAAATTGTAAAAAACGAATTGAAAATAGTAATTTTATTATTTTAATATAAAATGTATAATTTTATAGTTTATAGAAAATAAGAAAAAAAATAAAAAAATAAAAATACGAATTTTATAATTATTATAAATATATTATTTTTATTTATAGAAAATACAAATAAAATAAAAAATTGAAAATTAAATTTGTATTGAAGATGCAATGAATAACTATTTTATTATTTTCAATTTCTTATTTTTATTTAATTTGTATTTACTATCTAAGTGACTTTACCGAAAAAACCAAGAATATGATGATGATGATGGTGGTCTACGCCCCTTGAACAGATCAGCATCGAGGTATTGTAGGTTCACTGGTTTGGCGACCGCTTTGTGTGGAACGAGTGGCTCCTGCTGCCTGTTGCCGAGGCTCCGCGGTTCGAACCCGCACGGTTGACCCTGGTTAATACGGCGGGCGAATAAAGCGTTACCCAACAAAACAATAAATAAAGTGCACGGAAAAATATGCAAAAACGCGCCTCGTTGCGTCTTGGTGGACGTTCAAGATCCCTTTGATGGCATGGGGGCGCCACGGTGGCTAGGAGATGTTAACTACCTCGCCTGGTATGCAGGAGGTCGTGGGTTCAATCCCGATTCTGACGATGCCTGCTGTATATTTGGAGTTTGCGTGTCTCTCTTCATCATCACGGTGGCTAGGAGATGTTAACTACCTCGCCTGGTACACAGGAGGTCGTGGGTTCGATCCCGACCCTGACGATGCCTGCTGTATATTTGGAGTTTGCGTGTCTCTCTCATCATCATCATCATCATCACGGTGGCTAGGAGATGTTAACCACCTCGCCTGGTATGCAGAAGGTCGTGGGTTCGATCCCGACCCTGATGCCTGCTGTATATTTGGAGTTTGCGTGTCTCTCTCTCTCCCCGTGGTGAGATGTTAACTACCTCGCCTGGTATACAGGAGGTCTTAGGTTCAATCCCGACCCTGACGATGCCTGCTGTATATTTGGAGTTTGCGTGTCTCTCTCTCTCTCCCCTCGGTGGCGTAGATTTTTTTTCACCGGGTCCTCCGATTTTCCACCCCCTCTCCACATTTAGAATCAACATCACGCGCATCGAGTCGTTGGCTGGTTTACATTCTAACGTGATGATGATGATGATCGTTGAGCAATCATTTCTGATGGCCGTGTCGCTTCTGAAAGAAAAATTAAAACAGCTACATAGGCTCAATGGGCCATACCTGGTAAAATAAAAAAAAAACGTTTTAGTTTGTTTAAATAGTTTATCGTATCGTCCATGTCAAAGAATACGAATACAATCCCACCGCAAATGGCTTACTCGGGATTTCAAGTCAAGCGACCGCTGTATCCAACTGCGAAAACCTCGCAAGGAACCCCCTTCCCCTCTTCTCCTGGAACAAAAAAATTGACTCTTGACACTCAGCGAGGCTTT
>NC_136334.1:5487535-5625035 GCF_964198595.1 Lampetra fluviatilis | reverse complement strand
TTTTATGATTAAAGCAATTTATATTTTTTTATTATTATTACTAATTATTAATCAACGTTAGTCAATGGGTCGTGTTAGTCTATGAGAAGTGTTGAGTATATGGGTAGTGTGGAGTCTATGGGTAGTGTTGAGTCTACGGGTAGTTTATATTTCGATTTAAAGCTTTCGTGACTGCAGGGATTCATCTTCTTGGTTCTTTCGGTAAAGTCACGTAGAATGGAAATAATAAAATAATACAAATAAAACATAATAAAATAATTCTCACGACGTTTCGGCCACAACGCAAGCAGCCGTCCTCAGGTGAAGAACAGGTCTGTCGGAAAGACAGCGTCTGAATGAACACCACCAGGCTTGGCAGCGTATATTTAAGCTGCTGGGTTGGAGGGGGAAGAGCGCCTTGACAAAAGAATGTGCATATCAACAGAGGAATTTAGCATATTTATGGGAAATGCAGATATGGGATTAGTCACTACTTGTGGAATGCGTAGGAGGTAGGGTGGAGGGTTTCAAAGTCATAATATGTCCGTGCATTATGTAGGATTAGCAGCATCAAAGGGGAGGGAGCAAGATTAGCATTAATAAAGGGAAGGAATGTTAATAGTATGGAGCTGCAGCAACTAATATGCTTATAGACTATACATTGTAATATTATACTATTAGTTCTTTCGGTAAAGTCACGTAGGTAAAAACATGAAATAAAAATTAATAAAAATAAAACTATAGAATCACGACGTTTCGGAGGCAACACAAGTCTCCGTCATCAGGTGGGACCGTCACAGCCAGATTTGCTTCATCAAGTGAGGCAGAGATTCCAAGATGCAAGTTCTTAAATACAAGTTAATGGGGAGGAGGGGGGAGGAGCTTATCAGAATGTGGTAGCCAATGAATGGAACGTATCGGGAGGGGGGGGGCGGGGCTAAAAGAGGTGTGCGAAGGCGTCGATGTGGACGTGTTTGTGCGCAAGTCACTGTGGATGTACATGATAGAAAAGAAACGAAAATGCCCATGTTTATACCAGTGTTGGCTGACAATAAAGAGAGTACTGTTAAACGCTAGGGATGTTAACACTCGGTAAAGTAAAATAGTGCCTGTCAGATAAGATGGTCCAAAAATGTGCAGTTCAATCTATTTTGCATGGTTGATAACATCTTTCCAATGATTACTCAGTTTGTACCCATCATCATCACGGTTGAAATTATGTCTGTGTTTGTATATCTGGATGGCTTTGTGTGCAAACCTTTGATGGTAGCCAGAGGGTTTGCAGAGCACCTTAGTCTCGGAAAAAACAATCTCATGAGAGCCCACCGCGTTGTAGCAATGATTGGCAACGGCGGAAGACTCAATTTTGCCGTGTTTCAAATCTGACTTGTGCTCGCGGACACGATCAGAGACATGACGTTTCGTTTCCCCAATGTAACAGTCACCACAGCTGCAACTCAGTTTATAGACTCCAGTGTATTGCAAGTCAGGGATGACATCCTTCACAGATGGAATTAGATCACGGATTTTATGTATTGTACTGAATCGGACTTGGATCTTTTGTTTGTTTAGAATTTTGGAGATCTTTTTGGTCACGCCTGCTATGTATGGTAACGCGACAGTTTTGATGGGAGTTTCAAGTGGATGTTTCTGTATGGTGGGAGAAACATTCCTAGCGTTTAACAGTACTCTCTTTATTGTCAGCCAACGCTGGTATAATCTTAATTTTGGAGCTTTCGTGACTGCAGGAATTATTCTTTGGTTCTTTCAGTAAAGTCACGTATAAAGATAACATAATGAATTAAATAATAGCATACTACGACGTTTCGATTGCAACACAATCATCATCATCATTTCTTTTATACCTGATGACGATTGCTTGTGTTGCAATCGAAACGTCGTAGTATGCTATTATTTAACTTATTATTTTATCTTTATACGTGACTTTACCGAAAGAACCAAAGAATAACACTGGTATAAACATGGGCATTTTCGTTTATTCTCTATTATGTGCATCCACAGTGACTTGCGCACAAACACGTCCACGCCCACGAGTACCCCGTGCCCTCTTTTAGCCCCGCCCCCCCCTCCCGATACGTTCCATTGATTGGCTACCACATTCTGATAAGCTCCTCCCCCCCTCTCCTCCCCCCTTAACTTGTATTTAAGACTAGATTTGAAGCTTTCGTGACTGCAATGATTCATATTCTCAGGTTTTTTCGGTAAAGTCACGTAGGTAAAAACATTAAAATTAATGAAAGTAAAATAATTTTAATGTTTTTACCTACGTGACTTTACCGAAAAAAACCTGAGAATTTGTATTTAAGAACTTGCATCTTGGAATCGCTGCCTCACTTGATGCAGCACATCTGGCTGTGACGGTCCCACCTGATGACGGAGACTTGTGTTGCCCCAGAAACGTCGTGATTTTTTATTATTTTATTTTTATTAATTTTAATTAAATTTTTTTACCTACGTGACTTTACCGAAAGAATTAAGAGTATGAATCCTTGCAGTAACGAAAGCTTCCAATCTAGAATTGTGATATTACACTATGTATTATTCTACCCACCCTACTGTATACCACACTGCTGTATATTCACTATACAATTACGATACTATATATTACCTTATACATTGTATTAAAAATTACACTTTTATACTATTTATTATTATACAATCTGCTATACACTGGTATAGTGTATTTAAGAACTTGCATCTTGGAATTCCTGCTATACACTGGTATAGTGTATAGCAGATTGTATAATAATAAATGACCTCGAAGGTGAGTCTAGCTCCCGCAATGTGAAATATCGCCCCAAGTGCCAAGCCTGGAGACCGTGTTGATCGTGATCGGTGCACATTCAGAAGATCTTCATGATGCCCGACGCAATGTTCGTGTCTGACAAGGAGGTCATGAGAATGTAGGGAGGAGCAAGTCCACTTAGGGCCTCGAATACGATCAAGAAAATCTTTAAAAAAATCAATACGGGGCACGGTAATGGTACGGGGGTCTCCGATGTGATCCTTTAAAAGGGTGACCCAGTAAGAATCGTAGCGGCCGCATTTTTAAAATCCTTTATATTAAGTTCACTTGCTTGCTTGCGCGCTTACGACCGTGCAAATCTTTCGGTCGTTTTTTTATTTAAATCCTTAATATTAAGTTCACTTGCTTGCTTGCTTGCGCGCTTACGACCGTGCAAATCTTTCGGTCGTTTTTTAACCCACCTCCCGTGATCCAATCGAGCTGACATTTTGCACACAGACTCGTTGTGCGTGACAATTGATTTTCGTGAAAAAAAATTCCCAACATTTTCCACTTTTTAGGAAAAAAAATTTCATATTTAATTTAAAATACCGATGTGATATGAATGAATAATAAAATAAAACCGATGCCACGCATATAAAGGATTTATGAAAAACTTTGTTTTTACGGGTTAATTTTTAACCGTTCGGCAGCCTTACGTGGTACGTTCAGAGGCGTTCTTCCTCCACCGGTTTCCCGCAATCACCTCCCCTCCCCTCCCCCCCCAGCCGCATCGCAAACGAGCTCTGTGAATATTTGACGTGCTGCTGTGTTACTGAAGAGCCCTGTTCAATTATTGTCAGCCGGCGCAGATCATCACCACACTCGCGTTCACCGCAGAATTTATGGGCACCTTTCCCCGTTAAAAAAAATATAAACTATAAAATAATCAAACATCAGCAGAATTGCAGCGCGCGTGTCTCTCTCCCCCTCTCTCTCTCTCACACATAAAATATGAAACAGAGGTCATAGTTATTCTTTCTCATTATTTTACCAGGCAAAGCCCACTGAGCAAACACCGCTCTTTTTTCTTTATTAAGAACCGACCCTGACGATCACAAATGATAGCTCAACTAAGTGGGCCTATCATTATCCTCATCACCACGTGGAAATTTATAGCGGCTGCCAAATTACTCTGAACGCGTGATGTTGATTTTAAATGTGGAGAAAAAACCCGAAGGAAAATCCACTCGGCCACGGAGAGAGAGAGAGACGCAAACTCCAAATATACAACATGCGTCAGTGTCGGGATCGAACCCACGACCTCCTGTATACCAGGCGAGGTAGTTAACATCTCACCACGGAGAGAGAGAGACACGCAAACTCCAAATATACAGCAGGCGTCGTCAAAGTCGGGATCGAGCCCACGACCTCATGTAGACCAGGCGAGGTAGTTAACATCTCACCACGGAGAGAGAGAGACACACGCAAAACTCCAAATATACAGCAGGCGTCAGGGTCGGGATCGAACCCACGACCTCCTGTATACCAGGCGAGGTAGTTAACATCTCACCACGGAGAGAGAGACACGCAAACTCCAAATATACATCAGGCGTCGTCAGGGTCGGGATCGAATCCACGACCTCCTATATACCAAGCGAGGTTGTTCAGTTCATCGGCCTATCGTGCATCTGGACTCAACGTTATTTAAAGCGGCAGTTGTTTAAGCAAAACACAAATTTGGGTAGATAATGATGATGATGATGATGTGACTTTACCGAAAGAACCAAGAAGATGAATCCCTACAGTCACGAAAGCTTTAAATCGAAATTCGAGGCCGGTTGTTATATTTTATTGTATTCGGAGTTGCTAGTGCCAATGCCAATCCCAGCAGCCTTTGTTGAACAAGTCTCTGTTTGTTTGCTTTGCCGATGAGACCCTGGGGGGGTCAAAACCGGCCCAGAATTGTATTGCCTGACGAAATAACAAAATAAATTTATATACAGCTTGGAACAACAACATTGGCGTTGTAGATTCTCGCATGCGGGCAAGGCAAGGCGAGGCAGGCAAGGCAAGGCGAGGCAGGCGAGGTCTCTGTGGAATTGTTAAACAACTCCTGCAGATCACATTCACATTCTCAGCAAGGTAATTGCTCGTTACGAGCCTGAGATATCGCGTGGCTTGGCTCTCAACATCCTCCTCCACATCACCTGCACACCACCTCCACGTCACCTCCACACCACCTCCACGTCACCTCCACACCACCTCCACGTCACCTCCACACCACCTCCACACAACCTCCACACAACCTCCACGCCACCTCCACGTCACCTCCACGTCACCTCCACACATCCCACAACTTCTCACCAAGTGTGTCACAGTCGGGTTTTTTTACAATCGGGTTTAATTGTCTTTTTATACTAAACCCGATCATCTGAGATTGGGAGAAATCCGGTTTAATTGGTTCTAATTGCGGCATCCGAGCGGAATTTCTCAACGATGGGCTTCATCCATTCCAAGCTAAGGAACTCACTGGCGCCCACGATTGTGGAGGAGAAGCTCCTCGTGTTCATCAAGACCAACCTGCCCGCCGCATTCTACGACTTTCCCGTGCCTGACGGCCTCCCAAGTACGATAACACTGGTCAACACACTTTTTCTGGCATAAGGTATTCCAACGGTTTTAAGGTAATTTTGGGGTGCGGATTCCAAATCTGGCATCAGTTTTTGTCTATCACATCAGGTTTTTGAGATACCAAATATTGCATTTTCAATTAAAACTGCAGGAGAAAAATATTAAATGAATGTGGATTTCTACATAAAATGACGATATTATAAACACACTTTTCTAAAAATACAGCACCATATTTTAACACTAAAGCAGTCACTGACTCGCAACCACTTGCAATCGTTAGTGACAGAGTTAATTTCGGGTAAAATCAATGAAAATGGGGTATGCCGATAGCATAAAAATGAGATGTTATAGAGCAAATCTGAGATCAGATTTGGAATCGGCACCCTGAAATTAGTCTAAAACAGCTGCAAAAGTCCAGGCCAGAATTATTTTTTGTTGACCAGTGTAATAGCAGCACCGACAAGGAAGCAGCCTAAGCCTTGGATCAGAGTTTCGTATTCATTAAACCAGGTTTTAATTCCCGGAAATCGGGTTTAATTGTATTAAAGAAAAAACCCGATGCCTGCCGCTGGAAAAATCGGGTTTTTAAATCCTTTATATTAAGTTCACTTGCTTGCTTGCTTGCGCGCTTACGACCGTGCAAATCTTTCGGTCGTTTTTTAACCCACTTCCCGTGATCCAATCGAGCTGACATTTTGCACACAGACTCGTTGTGCGTGACAATTTCTTTTCGTGAACAATTTTTCCCAAAATGTTACACTTTTTAGGTAGAAAAAAATTACATTTAATTACCAATTGCTTAATGGTGGCAGGCAATCATCTGACCCATAGGTGGCAGCCATCTCAAGCCAGAGGACGAGAGGACTCTAGCCGCCACGCATATAAAGGATTTTTGTTTGTTGTTGTTGACGTTGTCATGTTCTGACCACGTGTCCCCCTTTGCTGGAGGTCTGTGAAGAAACAACGAGCTTCATAGCTCATCGGATTCCTCCTCCACTATGAATAAATATCCTGACGCCGATTGATTTGCTTTCTCCTGCGTGTACACGTGACCAGACCGGCCGATGTGTGTGCCGGTCCTCGAATTGAAAATGCGCGGCGTTAATAAATAAATAAATATGCGTCACATATTTTATTTAGCTTACGAGGTGTATCGTTTTGTTGTTGTTATGCCATTTGCAAAATATATATATATGATAATAGAGCGTAACTCGAAATTTGTATTACGAAAAAGTAACGAAAAATGCACACGCACACGCACACGTGTAAATATATATATATATATTTTTTTACTGTTTTACATTTCAAGAATAATAATATCTGGGGGGTTTGGAGGGTGGAGGTAATTTTGCGTGAGTCTGATTGACTGCACATCCTCCGGCACACACACACACACGCACGTACACACACACACGCACGTACGCGCACACACACGCACGTACGCACACACATACGCACACACACGCACGTACGCACACACATACGCACGTATGCACACAGAGAGAGACACATACAAAGACACACCGAGCGAGACACACACACTGTTTTTCTCGGTGTGTCTGCCTATGCTGGTCCCGAGTCTGTGTTTTATCATCCATTCTTACCTGATGATGGTTGCTTGTGGTGCAACCGAAACGTCTATTCTATTATTATTTGATTGTATTTGCTACGTGACTTTGCCGAAAAAAACAAAGAGTGAAACATCTCTGTTTAAAACGCACGAGGCCTTCGCGAGCAATAGCATCAATAATACAGGGTCAGTTTTGTTTTAGATCGCGTAAGTCTATAAATGTGTCGTCAAAACCCGCCACCACCCGACACAGCCAATTAGTAAGGTTTGTCACCTAATGTTGTGGCTTTGCTCTCCAACACACCGGTGTGCTGTACTAGCATACTACACTATGCACTACACTATACACTACACTATACACTACACTATACACTACACTATACACTACACTAGACACTACACTATACACTACACTACTATACACTACACTATACACTACACTATACACTACCATACACTACACTATACACTTCTATACACTACACTATACACTGCAATACACTACACTATACACTACAATACACTACACTATACACTACAATACACTACACTATACACTACTATACACTACACTACTATACACTACAATACACTACAATACACTACACTATACACTACACTATACACTACACTATACACTACACTATACACTACACTATACACTACACTACTATACAATACACTACAATACACTACACTATACGCTACACTATACGCTACACTATACTCTACACTATACACTACACTCTACACTATACACTACACTATACACTACACCACTATACACTACACTATACACTACACTATACACTACACTATACACTACACTATACACTACACTAGCAGCAAACCAAAAACTCTAAACGGTGAGGAGGACTCGGAGAAAACTCCACGCGACCACGTGGAGAGAGAGAGACGCAAACTCCAAATATACAGCAGGCATCGTCAGGATCGGGATCGAACCCACGACCTCCTGCATACCAGGCGAGGTAGTTAACATCTCACCACGGAGAGAGAGAGACACGCAAACTCCAAATATACAGCAGGCATCGTCAGGGTCGGGATCGAACCCACGACCTCCTGTATACCGGGCGAGGTAGTTAACATCTCACCACGGAGAGAGAGAGACACGCAAACTCCAAATATACAGCAGGCATCGTCAGGGTCGGGATCGAACCCACGACCTCCTGTACACCAGGCGAGGTGGTTAACATCTCACCACCGCGGCAGATTTGCGTGTCCGCGTGTGAACGCACCCGCCAGACACGTACAAACTACGCAGCCGACATCATCTGTCAAAACTGCCAGTATATAAATAAATTCTTGGATATATAATTATATATATAAAACCCCTTAAGGAACAAATATGATAGCAATCTTTTGGAAGCTACCCCCCCCCCCCCGCTTTTTGAGATTTAATTCTGAAGGGAAAACGTTATTATGGTCGTGCTGAGTTCTGAATAATGTTGTATCCCCGTTAAAAGTGATGTCCTTACCTGTCCCATACGTTGCATACAAATCGTGTTGTTTTCTTGGTATATTTTGTTGTTGTTGTTGACGTTGAAACGTTCTGACTCAGTGCCCCCGCTGGGGCATCTGTGAGAAAAGAAAAAGCTTCATAGCTCATCGGATTCTTCCTCCCTGTCTAAATAATGATTCTAAATCTTGAAAGACGTACACAAGACTTGTACCCCCTGCTCCTAAAAAATTTAACTTGCAGCCGGAGTGACTGAGATGGTAGTTTTGTTGTATTTGTATATATATGTATAACGTTTTAAAGTGATTCGCTTAACGTTCTGTGCAAAAGAGCTTTATAACTCATCAGATTCCTCCTGCAGTATAAATAATCATTCTGATACTGGTAGGAACCACCTGGTTCCACCAGTCCACAGGGGATTATTGTGTCCGTCCGTCGTGCATCAAACAATGGGAGGGGTCGGGCTGGGTGGAGAGGGGAGGGTGGGGAGGGGCTGGGTGGGGAGGGGAGGGTGGGTGGGGGTGGGAGCGTGGGGAGGGGCTGGGTGGTGAGGGGCTGGGTGGGGAGGGTGGGGAGGGGCTGAGTGGGGAGGGTGGGGAGGGGCTGGGTGGGGAGGGTGGGGCTGGGTGGGGAGGGGCTGGGTGGGGAAGGTGGGAAGGGGCTGGGTGGGGAGGGTGGGGCTGGGTAGGGGGTGGGAGGGTTGGGGCTGGGTGGGGAGGGGCTGGTCACCCCGTGGTGCCCTTATAAAACTCAACGTTTAACCTACTCACGCTGGCTTGTACCCGCCCTCACAGTCGGGCATATTTGCGGAATACACCACGCCGCCGTTGACCCTGCAGGCCATTGACCGAGCAACCCAACGTGTTCCTACCAGCTCCCTCCGCAGGACAATGTGTTAATCTGATGTGCTGTATGATTATCGTCCCTCGAGTGATTTCCAAACCTCTCGAATTGTTACTGAAGACACCTACACCACTCAGAATCGGAATCATGATTTGTACCGTGGACAAAAACAACGATGGGATTTGCAAAGTCGAGGAAAGGTAAGAAAATCACTTGGAATAAAACGCACAAAAAAAATCTCGATTTGAAGCTTTCGTGACTGCAGGAATCCATACACTTTGGTTCTTTCGGTAAAGTCACGTCAGGAAAAAAAAATAAAACAAAATAAAAATAATATATAGCACAAGTTGCATAGTTTTATATCATTTTTATTTTGTTTTATTTGTAATTTTTATTTTGTTTTATTTATAATTTTTATTTTGCTTTATTTACTATTTTTACTTTGTTTTATTTTTCTACGGACGTGACTTTACCGATAGAACCAAAGTGTTTCCACACATAAAACTAAAATATGTTTACGTGACAAACCCGACTTATTGGCTGTGTCGGGTGTTGGTGGGTTTGACGGCGCATTTATATATGAACGCGATCGAACCCAACGAAATGAACGTAATCGTGAACTTTTCTTTTAAATCCTTTATATTAAGTTCACTTGCTTGCGCGCTTGCTTGCTTGCTTGCGCACTTACGACCGTGCAAATCTTTCGGTCGTTTTTTAACCCACTTCCCGTGATCCAATCGAGCTGACATTTTGCACACAGACTCGTTGTGCGTGACAATTAATTTTCGTGAAAATTTTTTTCCTAAATTTTACACTTTTTAGAACAAAAATATTATATTTAATTACCAATTGCTTAATGGTGGCAGGCAATCATCTGACCCATAGGTGGCAGCCATCTCAAGCCAGAGGACGAGAGGACTCTAGCCGCCCGTTTCAAAGACCAATGTGGGCTGGGTTGTGGCCCATTCAACACGCATATAAAGGATTTATAGTGAAAAATGTTTTATTAAATATTAGCAGGCAAAAAAATTACTCACCGAGCAAAACAAAAAATGCTTTTTTTTCAGAAGCGACTTGGTCACAAACGTCAGATTCTTAGGTTTTTTCAGTAAAGTCACGTAGGTAAAACATCAAAATTAATGAAAATAAAATAAAATAAAACAAAAATCACGACGTTTCGGAGGCAACACAAGTCTCCGTCATCAGGTGGGACCGTCACAGCCAGATTAGCTGCATCAAACGTCAGCTCAACAAAGTGGTTTCACCATCATCACGATCATCACGTGGGAACTCATAGCAGCAAACTAATACCCTTTGGTTCTTACGGTGAAGTCACGTAGCTAGGAAAAAATAATAGATCACGACGTTTCGGGCGCAGCGCCTGATGACGATTGCTTGCGTTGTTATGTATTATTATTTTCTGCCTACGTGACTTTACTGAAAGAACCAATGAGTATGGATTGCTGCAGTCACAAAAGCTTCAAATCAACAGGAAAAATAATCTAAATGACCCGAGGGGCGCCCTCCACCCCACACCCCCCCACACACCCCCCACACACCCCACCTACACACGCACCCCACCCACACACACCCCACCCCCACACACACCCCACCTACACCACCGTATCGCTCGTGACATTCATACAGAGGCGGTGTTGTAATGCGGCCTCACTAACAGACACAGAAGCCTCGTTCCATCACCCACTCGCACGCTGTGTCCTCGTCTCATCGCCGTCTGACACCAAACCCCATCCCCCACCACCCCCTCCACCCACCACCCCCCTCCACCCACCGCCCCCTCCACCCACTCACCACCTCCACCCACCCACCCACCACCCCACCCACCCCCCGCACCACCCACCACCCCCTCCACCCACTCACCACCACCTCCACCCACCACTCCCTCCACCCACCCACCAACCCCCTCCACCCACCCACCACCCCCTCCACCCACCATCCCCTCTACTCACTCACCACCACCCCCCACCCACCCCACCCACCCACCACCCCCTCCACCCACCACCCCCTCCACCCCCCCACCCACCACCCGCTCCACCCACCTACCACCCGCTCCACCCACCACCCCCTCCACCCACCACCCCCTCCACCAACCACCCCCTCCACCCACCACCCGCGGCACCCACCATCCCCTCCACCCACCCACCCACCACCCCCTCCACCCCCCCGCCCAACCACCACCCCCCCACCCACCACCCCCCCACCCACCACCCCCCCCCCACACACACACCACACCCCCACCCACCATCACTCGTGCTGGATCAGTGCCTGAGCGCATGTAAGGGTGGGGAAACGGTGAGCGTGAGCCCTATAAATCAACAGCTCACTGCTGGATGAAGGTCTTAGCCAAAACTGTGTCGGTCATTGTAGGGGGGGGGGGGGTTGGGGGGAAGGGGGGGTGGTTTGTTGGTCGGGGGGGGAGCGGTGGTGCAGCGATTTTTAAATAATCTCGATTGAAAAACGCATTTCTTCAGAAACAGCCGATCGTGTTGTGTTTTGTTGTCCATCCCCTGAACCGCACCTCCGATTAGCACCGATGTGCTACGTACGGTGCGAAAGAAGTTCAATGTACATACACACTGCTCATGGACTAACACTACCCATAGACTCAACACTACCCATAGACTCAACACTACCCATAGACTCAACACTACCCAGAGACTCAACACTGCTCATAGACTCAACACTACCCATAGACTCAACACTGCCCATAGACTCAACACTGCCCATAGACTCAACACTACCCACAGACTCAACACTGCACCATAGACTCACACTACCCATAGACTCAACACTGCCCATAGACTCAACACTGCTCATAGACTCAACACTGCCCATAGACCAACACTCCCCATAGACTCAACACTGCCCATCGACTAACACTCCCCATAGACTCAACACTGCCCATAGACTAACACAGCCCATAGACTCAACACTACCCATAGACTCAACACTACCCATAGACTAGCACCTCGAATTGCACGGTTGGATTCTAAATGTGCAAAGAAAAAAACAGAGGGATCCGGAGCAAATCCACGCGACCATGGTGAGAGAGACATGCAAACTCCAAATGTGTAGCAGGCTTAGTCAGGGTCTGGATCGAACCCACGACCTCCTGTACACCAGGCGAGGTAGTTAACATCTCCTAGCCACCGTGATGATGATGAGAGAGACACGCACATTCCAAATGTACAGCAGGCATCGTCAGGGTCTGGATCGAACCCACGATATACTGTACACCATGCGAGGTAGTTAACATCTCCTAGCCACCGTGATGATGATGAGAGACAGAGACCCGCAAAATCCAAATATACAGCAGGCATCGTCAGGGTCTGGATCGAACCCACGACCTCCTGTGTACCATGCGAGGTAGTTAACATCTCCTAGCCACCGTGATGATTATGAGAGAGAGAGACACGCAAACTCCAAATGTACAGCAAGCATCAGGGTCGAGATCGAACCTATGAACTCCTGTATACCAGGCGAGGTAGTTCATATCTCACCACGGAAAGAGAGAGAGAGACACGCAAACTTCCAATACACAGCAGGCATCAGGGTCGGGATCGAACCCACGACCTCCTGTAGACCAGGCGAGGTAGTTAACATCTCCTAGCCACCGTGATGCTGAGAGAGAGGCACACACATCTCCAAATATACAGCAGCAGGTGTCAGGGTCGGGATCGAACTCACGACCTCCTGTATACCAAGCGAGGTAGTCAACATCTCCTAGCCACCGTGATGATGATGAGAGAGAGAGACACGCAAACTCCAAATGTACAGCATGCATCAGGGTCGAGATCGAACCTATGAACTCCTGTATACAAGGCGAGGTAGTTCACATCTCACCACGGAAAGAGAGAGAGAGACACGCAAACTTCCAATACACAGCAGGCATCAGGGTCGGGATCGAACCCACGACCTCCTGTATACCAGGCGAGGTAGTTAACATCTCCTAGCCACCATGATGATGATGATGAGGGAGACACGCAAACTCCAAATACACAGCAGCAGGCGTCTTGGTTGGGGAACGAACCCACGACCTCCTGTAGACCAGGCGAGGTAGTTAACATCTCCTAGCCACCGTGATGATGATGATGAGAGAGAGAAAGACACGCAGACTCCAAATATACAGCAGCAGGTGTCAGGGTCGGGATCGAACCCACGACCTCCTGTATACCAGGCGAGGTAGTTAACATCTCCTAGCCACCGTGATGATGAGAGAGAGGCACACACATCTCCAAATATACAGCAGCAGGTGTCAGGGTCGGGATCGAACCCACGACCTCCTGTGTACCAGGCGAGGTAGTTAACATCTCCTAGCCACCGTGATGATGAGAGAGAGGCACACACATCTCCAAATATACAGCAGCAGGTGTCAGGGTCGGGATTGAACCCACGACCTCCTGTGTACCAGGCGAGGTAGTTAACATCTCCTAGCCACCGTGATGATGAGAGAGAGGCACACACATCTCCAAATATACAGCAGCAGGTGTCAGGGTCAGGATCGAATCCACGACCTCCTGCGTACCAGGCGAGGTAGTTAACATCTCCTAGCCACCGTGATGATGATGAGAGAGAGAGACACTCAAATTCCAAATACACAGCAGGCATCAGGGTCGGGATCGAACCCACGACCTCCTGCGTACCAGGCGAGGTAGTTAACATCTCCTAGCCACCGCGGCTTCCCACTTCACAAGGCATGATTCCCCTTCCACTGGTGGTTCAGACAGCATTCAACATCTTAAATAAAAAAAGAAACCTACTAAACATGTTTATTATTATTTATTTTACCAGGTAAGGCCCGCTGATCCATATATCTCGTTTGTCAGTGATGATATTTTCCCTCCCGTGGAAGAAGGGGACCTTGCCCCGCGTGTGTTTTTTAAATCCTTTATAATAAGTTCGCTTGCTTGCTTACGACCGTGCAAATCTTTCGGTCGTTTTTTAACCCACTTCCCGTGATCCGATCGAGCTGACATTTTCCACACATACTCGTTGTGCGTGACAATTAATGTTCCTGAATTTTTGTTTACCAAATTTTTACACTTTTTAGGACAAAAAATATTATATTTAATTACCAATTGCTTAATGGTGCAATGCAATCATCTGACCCGTAGGTGGCAGCCATCTCAAGCCAGAGGACGAGAGGACTCTAGCCGCCACGCATATAAAGGATTTATAGTGAAAAACTTTGTTTTTACTGGTTATACTTATTTGCCGATATTATTCAGCTGAAGCGCAGCATCCTTTGAATAAAAAAAAAATTTCACGTTCAGCCGTTCACGTTGTGTGCCACTGTTCGTCGCCGCATAGACAATCCGGCTGGGAATATTTATTTTAGATACATCATAGAGAGATAACATTACACATTTATGTTGTTCCAGCAACCACGGCGACACAATAATTGATGTTCTGGGGACCGACAGCACCAATTTAAATGCTAAAACGGTCAAAAAGCGCGCCTCGGTTGAGACTGTCCCGGAAATGAGCGAAGTGTCCCGGACGGGAACGATGCGGTGAGCGGTGGGGCAGTGGTTAACGTCGGCGTTCACTTTTCTGTCGGGGTTGTCATTGATTTTTTTCTGTCGCTGGCAGACTCGGAGAGCGATAAAACGATGTTTTATATTCTTGGTTCTTTCGGTAAAGTCACGTAGAAGGGAAACAATAAAATGATAAAAAATATAAAATAATACAATTCTCACGACGTGTCGACTGCAACACAAGCAATCATCATCGGGTGTGAACAACACGGCAAGAACATTTTGTTTGTCACACCTGATGATGATTGCTTGTGTTGCAGTCGAAATGTCGTGCGAATTGTATTGTTTTATATTTTTATTATTTTAGTGTTTTTCGCACCTAATGCCGATTGCTTGTGTTGCAGTCGAAACGTCGTGCGAATTTTATTGTTTTATATTTTTATTATTTTAGTGTTTTTCGCACCTGATGATGATTGCTTGTGTTGCAGTCGAAACGTCGTGAGAATTTTATTGTTTTATATTGTTATTATTTTAGTGTTTTTCGCACCTAATGCCGATTGCTTGTGTTGCAGTCGAAACGTCGTGAGAATTTTCTTGTTTTATATTTTTATTATTTTATTGTTTCCCTTCTACGTGACTTTGCCGAAAGAACCAATAATATGAATCCATGCAGTCACGAAAGCTTTAAATAAAAAAAAACTATGTTTCATCTGATTTGAAGCTTTCGTGACTGCAGGAATCCATACTTTTTGGTTCTTTCGGTAAAGTCACGTAGGTATAAAAATAAAATAAATCACGACGTTTCGATCGCAACACAAGCAATCGTCATCAGGCGCTGCGCCCGAAACGTCATTATCTATTATTTTTCTACCTGCGTGCTCTGAATTTCCACGTGATGATTGTGATGATGGTGAAGCCACTTTGTCGAGCTGACGTTTGTGACCACGTCGCTTCTGAAAAGAAGCTTTTAAAATCCTTCATTAAATCCTTTATATTAAGTTCGGTTGCTTGCTTGCTTGCTTGCGTGCTTGCTTGCTTGCTTACGACCGTGCAAACCTTTCGGTCGTTTTTTAACCCACTTCCCGTGATCCAATCGAGCTGACATTTTGCACACAGACTCGTTGTGACAGCCAATTAATTTTCGTGAACATTTTTTCCCAAAATTTTACACTGTTTAGGGAATTTTTTTAAAATATTTAATTACCAATTGCTTAATGCTGGCAGACAATCATCTGACCCATAGGTGGCAGCCATCTCATGCCAGAGGACGAGAGGACTCTAGCCGCCACGCATATAAAGGATTTAGAGTGAAAAACTTTGTTTTTACGGGTTAATTTTTTTTTGCTCGGTGAGTTTTTTTTTTGCCCGCAACACAAGCTGTTACGCCCGAAACATCGTTATTTATTTTGTACCTACGTGACTTTACCGAAATAACTTTGTTTTATTTATTTTATTTTACCGAGCTTTATCGCAATTTTTTTTTATTCTTTTGGAAGCGACTTTGCTATCACGATCGATGGCTGATATTATCATCATCATCATCATCATTGCCACGTGGATATTTATAGCAACAGCAGCAAAAACAATCTGAACTCAGAGAGACACACAGAGACCCATAGAGAGATGAATAGAGGCCAACCAAGTTAAAATTAAACTTTTATTTACGAGCGAAAGGTCGACTGAGCTACTAATAAGCTCTTTGTCAGAAGCTATGCTGCCACGACACCAAAGCCCTAGCCATGGAGTCAACATTGGGGGGGACCAAATTTTTCCAGAGGGTCTGGGGTCCCCCCCCCCAGAATTTGTTTTTAATTTGAAAACGAATTTCCTGCCATTTCCTTCCGAAAATATTTTAAAAAATTCACAAACACATAGGATAGATTTTTTTTTTACAATAATGTCTAAACGTGTATTGTATTACATTGGTCTGTTTTTTCTTTTTTTACCTTTTCTTGTTTCATTGTATGTAATGGCAGAGATTAAGGATTAATTAAAGTACAACCATAACCACAATCATATGAACTGAAATCTATTTTATAGCAATATATTGGGGGGAGGGGGGGGGACATTTTGAGCATATTTGAATATTGGGGGGGGATGTGTATTATTGGTTCTTTCGGTAAAGTCACGTAAATAGAAAAGAAAAAAAATCTAATTAAAAAAAAATTTCAAAAAATATATATAAAATAAAAACATTTTTGTTTACGTTGTTTTTTTTTCGTGGGGGAACATCAAAATAATTATTTTTTTTTGTTCATCGCTTCGTACCGTGTAGGCACGAGTCAAGGGGTCCTGCGATCTGCCCCATGCGATTATTATCTTACGGCTTGGACGAATTGCTTCGTCCGGAGAACATCAAACAAACAAAGATCACAGATCCCCCGTATAGCCTGAACAGACTGTAGGGGCAAGTGCTGTTAGCGAGCACCTATGAAGGCCGGAACGGCACACGAGGGGGTGGGTGGCCAGCACCACGCCCGACCGCCTTTGTCTCCCTAGTGGCGATGTTCACACACCGCACCAGGTACTCATTTCAGGCTGAGTCGACCTAGGGGAGGCCCAGGACCGGTTCAGATAATCGTCACTGGTGTTGGCCTTGAGCGGGAATCGAAACCCGTGTCGCCAGGTTCATAGCGCAGCGCGCTAACCGCTGCACCACCGCTCAAACAAACACTTCACAACACACACGCGCACGCCTCACAGGGGACATGCAGTCCGTAACGATACACACATACACACACCTACAGAGCACAAAGGCAAAGATCCCCCGTATAGCCTTAACAGACTGTTGGGGCAAGTGCTGTGAGCTAGCACTAACACCTAGCTGAAGGCTGGGACTCTCGTCCGCCTTTGTCTCTCCCCAATGCTCGTCTTCACACCGGAGTTCACTTTCGTTCGCACGTGGCAGTACTCATTTAAGGCCGAGTCGTCCTGGGAGAGGTCCGGGACTGACAGGGAGCGGTGGTGCAGCGGTTAGCGCTACGCTGCACTATGAACTCGGCTACCCGGGTTCGATTCCCGCTCACGATTATAATAACCGGACGTAGGCAGAGTTGAGTCTATGGGCAGTGTTGAGTCTGTGGGCGGTGTTGAGTCTATGGGTAGTGTTGAGTCTGTGGGCGGTGTTGAGTCTATGGGTAGTGTTGAGTCTGTGGGCGGTGTTGAGTCTATGGGTAGTGTTGAGTCTGTGGGCGGTGTTGAGTCTATGGGTAGTGTTGAGTCTGTGGGCGGTGTTGAGTCTATGGGTAGTGTTGAGTCTGTGGGCGGTGTTGAGTCTATGGGTAGTGTTGAGTCTGTGGGCGGTGTTGAGTCTATGGGTAGTGTTGAGTCTGTGGGCGGTGTTGAGTCTATGGGTAGTGTTGAGTCTGTGGGCGGTGTTGAGTCTATGGGTAGTGTTGAGTCTGTGGGCGGTGTTGAGTCTATGGGTAGTGTTGAGTCTATGGGCAGTGTTGAGTCTATGGGCAGTGTTGAGTCTGTGGGCGGTGTTGAGTCTATGGGTAGTGTTGAGTCTATGGGCAGTGTTGAGTCTATGGGCAGTGTTGAGTCTATGGGTAGTGTTGAGTCTATGGGTAGTGTTGAGTCTATGGGCAGTGTTGAGTATTATGGGTAGTGTTGAGTCTGTGGGTAGTATTGAGTCTATGGGCAGTGTTGAGTCTATGGGCAGTGTTGAGTCTATGGGTAGTGTTGAGTCTATGGGTAGTGTTGAGTCTGTGGGCGGTGTTGAGTCTATGGGTAGTGTTGAGTCTGTGGGCGGTGTTGAGTCTATGGGTAGTGTTGAGTCTGTGGGCGGTGTTGAGTCTATGGGTAGTGTTGAGTCTATGGGCAGTGTTGAGTCTATGGGCAGTGTTGAGTCTATGGGCAGTGTTAGTCTATGGGTAGTGTTGAGTCTATGGGCAGTGTTGAGTCTATGGGCAGTGTTGAGTCTATGGGCAGTGTTGAGTCTATGGGCAGTGTTGAGTCTATGGGCAGTGTTGAGTCTATGGGCAGTGTTGAGTCTATGGGCAGTGTTGAGTCTATGGGCAGTGTTGAGTCTATGGGCAGTGTTGAGTCTATGGGCAGTGTTGAGTCTATGGGCAGTGTTGAGTCTATGGGCAGTGTTGAGTCTATGGGCAGTGTTGAGTCTATGGGCAGTGTTGAGTCTATGGGCAGTGTTGAGTCTATGGGTAGTGTTGAGTCTATGGGCAGTGTTGAGTCTAAGGGCAGTGTTGAGTCTATGGGTACTGTTGAGTCTAAGGGCAGTGTTGAGTCTATGGGTACTGTTGAGTCTAAGGGCAGTGTTGAGTCTATGGGTAGTTTTGAGTCTATGGGCAGTGTTGAGTCTATGGGTACTGTTGAGTCTAAGGGCAGTGTTGAGTCTATGGGTAGTGTTGAGTCTATGGGCAGTGTTGAGTCTATGGGCAGTGTTGAGTCTATGGGCAGTGTTGAGTCTATGGGTAGTGTTGAGTCTATGGGTAGTGTTGAGTCTATGGGCAGTGTTGAGTCTATGGGTAGTGTTGAGTCTAAGGGCAGTGTTGAGTCTATGGGTACTGTTGAGTCTAAGGGCAGTGTTGAGTCTATGGGTAGTGTTGAGTCTATGGGCAGTGTTGAGTCTATGGGCAGTGTTGAGTCTAAGGGCAGTGTTGAGTCTATGGGTACTGTTGAGTCTAAGGGCAGTGTTGAGTCCATGGGTAGTGTTGAGTCTATGGATAGTGTTGAGTCTATGGGTAGTGTTGAGTCTATGGGTAGTGTTGAGTCTATGGGTAGTGTTGAGTCTATGGATAGTGTTGAGTCTATGGGTGGTGTTGATTCTATGGGCAGTGTTGAGTCTATGGGCAGTGTTGAGTCTATGGGCAGTGTTGAGTCTATGGGTAGTGTTGATTCTATGGGTAGTGTTGAGTCTATGGGCTAGTGTTGAGTCTATGGGTAGTGTTGAGTCTATGGGCAGTGTTGAGTCTATGGGTAGTGTTGATTCTATGGGTAGTGTTGAGTCTATGGGCTAGTGTTGAGTCTATGGGTAGTGTTGAGTCTATGGGCAGTATGTATGGACGTTGAACTTCTTTCGCACCGTACGTTGTTTGCATTTTGACCACAATTATTGTGGTTAATATGAACACGATTCCTTGCAAAAGCTTTCAGTTTTGTCGCCAGAAAAAAGGGGAAAACCCCATTATAATATTTTGGTACTGGCAAGGAAAGCCTCATGATATCGATTTGGTGTTTGAACATCGTTTCCTCTCTTGTTTTATTGCCAAAAAATAGTATAAAAACCCCATTTTAATTCTTTTGCACGCAAAGAAAGAACTCTATTTAACAACTCACGAACACCGCGATGTTTGCCGATGGCACCATCCGTCCAACGGTAACGTAGAGAGCAAGCGAGTGAGCGAGCGAGAAAATATTCTACCGTTAAATTAGAAACGCACACCTCATACACACACGAGAGAGAGAGAGAGAATAAATAAACAACTACCTTTTACAATTCCACAACTGCCAATCCTAGGGCCGGGGTAATGCAAAGCGAGGGGAGGGTTTCGTGGCGGGGTGGTGTGGGTGGCTTTGTAGATTTAGGGTTCCGTGCGAAAATCCACTCTCTCTCTCTCGTTTGTCATTATTGTGACGTTAGCCGGCGAGAGAGAGAGGGGGGGGAGAGAGGAGAGAAAGAGGGGAGAGCCAGCTAGAGAGGGAGAGAGAGCGCTAGCGTCAAAGAGAGACACATGGAGAGAGAGACTTTCGGTTTTAAACAACTTTTATTGCCGCCAGCAGCAAATGCACTGGAGGCGATTTCGATATGAAATACACAAAGTCACCAGCAACACAAATGAAAATAAACGCTACAAATCCACGCGCTGTGGCGCTAAAAGCACCGCGCACAACACGAAATAAAAGTCACGTGGTGGTGGTGGTGTTGGTGGTGATGGTGGTGGTGTTGTTGGTGGTTGTGGTGGTGGTGGTGGTTGTGGTGGTCATTGCGCACGCCACGGTGACGAGCGAGCGCGTCAGAAGGTGAACACCACGAGGGTGCCGTCCACGCTGGTACAGAGAGGGGCTTGTCCGGCTCCCCAGCGTTCGAAGAAGACGCGCTGCACATCACCGACACGTGTGTGGTACATGGCGTGCTCCAGCCGGAGCCGCGCCTTGAGCAGGCCCCTGAACACTGGAAGCTCAGAGCAGCCGTCAGTGTCACCTTGCAGCATCTTCCTCCTCGCTCTGTACACCGCCATCTTCGCCTGAGCACAGGCGAAGTTGGCGAGGTCATGGCGCTTGTTAGCCAGGTAAGGCACCACCCCATACACGAAGCTGCTGCTGTTGTAGAAGGGCACCCCCAGTTTCCTGAAGATGTCCCCCAAAAGACGGAACATTGGTTTGAGCCGCTGGCAGTGTAAGTACTTGTGGGGCAGATCCTACCTGGCACCGCAGGAGAGACACGGAGCAGTGGGCGATGGAGGAGGCCGTGTGCTCGGTGGCAGATGACGGGAGCTCTGCATGCTGATATGAGCTACTCGTCGGAGGCCGTCGGACTGCGAGAAGGGCTGCGTGCAGAACGAGAGAGAGCGAGAGACTTTTGACTTTTAAACAACTTTTATTGCCGCCAGCAGCAAAAGCACTGGAGGCGATTTCAATATGAAATACACAAAGTCACCAGCGAGAGAGAGAGAGAGCGAGAGAGAGAGTGACCGAGAGAGTGAGCGAGAGAGTAAGCGAGAGGTGGGGGTTTTACATAAAGCTAAGTTTAAAAAAAAATTATGAAATGATGAACGAAGCAAAGTGCCGAATACACCGAGCATCTTCTTGTTTCCACTGATCGTAAAAAAAGGAGTGAGGGGGGAGGGGGTGAGCGAGAGAGTGACCGAGAGAGTGAGCGAGAGAGTGAGCGAGAGGTGGGGGGTTTACATAAAGCTAAGTTTAAAAATGTAAAAAAAAAATCTTTACAAAATGATGAACGAAGCAAAGTGCCGAATACACCGAGCATCTTCTTGTTTCCACTGATCGTAAAAAAAAAGTAAAAAAAAGTAAAAAAAAACAGACGGAGCTGTGGAGAGAGAAGTGTTCCGAATGCAGCAGCAGAAGCAGCAGCTGGGCAGCGATGAGCGAGCGGCAAAACAATTAAGGAGCTGAACAAATAGCAAAAAAACGAACTCCCAAAAAATCTCATCGGTGAATTGCTGTCATATCAATGCTTCCACGGGACTGCCCGCGGATTTTCATCGCCGCCGACGCCGCCGCTGAGATTCATTTCCCCCCCCCCTCTCTCTCTTCTTATTTTTCTTCTTCTGGCATTGCCTCTAATTTATTTTCCTATTACACACCAACAACGTCTATATATTATCCAATCCCCTCCACCACCACCGCCACCTTACGCCCCCTACCACCGCCCATCAAACCAAGCCCGTGCAGTAGCGATGCCATTTCTGTGGGTCTATGCGAGTCTCTGCGTGAGTCTGTGGGTCTATGCGAGTCTCTGCGTGAGCCTGTGGGTCTATGTGAGTCTGTGAGTCTCTGTGTGGGTCTGTGAGTGTACGTGAGTCTCTGAGTCTCTGTGTGGGTCTGTGAGTCTCTGTGTGGGTCTGTGGGTCTCTGTGTGTGTCTATAGGTCTATGAGTCTGTGAGTCTCTGTGTTAAACTGTGGGTCTATGTGAGTCTCTGTGAGTCTAGTGGGTCTCTGTGTGAGTATATGGGTCTGTGGGTGTACGTGAGTCTGTGAGTCTCTGTGTGGGTCTGTAAGTCTCTGTGTGGGTCTGTGGGTCTCTGTGTGTGTCTATGGGTCTATGAGTCTGTGAGTCTCTGTGTTAAACTGTGGGTCTATGTGAGTCTCTGTGAGTCTAGTGGGTCTCTGTGTGAGTATATGGGTCTGTGGGTGTACGTGAGTCTGTGAGTCTCTGTGTGGGTCTGTGAGTCTCTGTGTGGGTCTGTGGGTCTCTGTGTGTGTCTATGGGTCTATGAGTCTGTGAGTCTCTGTGTTAAACTGTGGGTCTATGTGAGTCTCTGTGGGTCTAGGTGACTTTGTGGGTATCTGTGAAGTCACTCGGCGCGTGCCTCCGAGTGAAGTCCGTAGGCGGGTGCCGGGCCTGTGGCTGATGCACGTGGCAGGGCTGTGATCCTGCACCGCGGGGGGAATGTGGTTGGAGGTCTTGGGATTGATACGAGATCGGTGGGGGAGGGGTGGTGGTGGAGGGGGTGGTGGGGGTGGTGGTGGGGCTTGTGGTTGTGGTGGTGGTGGTGGGGGTGGTGGGGCTTGTGGTGGTGGTGGTGGTGGGGCTGGTGGGGGTGGTGGGGGTGGTTGGGGTGGTGGTGGTGGTGGTGGGGCTTGTGGTTGTGGTGGTGGTGGTGGGGGTGGTGGGGCTTGTGGTGGTGGTGGAGGTGGTGGTGGGGGTGGTGGTGGTGGAGGTGGTGGGGGTGGTGGTGGTGGTGGTGGGGCTTGTGGTTGTGGTGGTGGTGGTGGGGGTGGTGGGGCTTGTGGTGGTGGTGGGGCTGGTGGGGGTGGTGGGGGTGGTGGGGGTGGTTGGGGTGGTGGTGGTTGGGGTGGTGGTGGTGGAGGTGGTGGGGGTGGTGGTGGTGGGGGTGGTGGGGGTGGTGGGGGTGGTGGGGGAGGTGGGACTGGTGGTGGGGGTGGTGCGGGTGGTGGAGGTGGTTGGGGTGGTGGGGGTGGTGGGGGTGGTGGAGGTGGTGGGGGTGGTGGTGGTGGTGGGGTGGTGGGGCTGGTGGGGGTTGTTGGGGTGGTGGTGGGGCTGGTGGGGGTGGTTGTGGTGGTGGGGGTGGTGGGGCTTGTGGTGGTGGTGGTGGGGCTGGTGGGGGTGGTGGAGGAGGTGGTGGTGGTGGTGGGGCTGGTGGGGGTGGTGGAGGTGGTGGGGGTGGTGGGGCTGGTGGTGGTGGTGGGGCTGGTGGGGGTGGTGGAGGTGGTGGTGGTAGTGGGGGTGGTGTTGGTGGTGTTGGTGGTGGGGCTTGTGGTTGTGGTGGTGGTGGTGGGGGTGGTGGGGCTTGTGGTGGTGGTGGTGGTGGGGCTGGTGGGGGTGGTGGAGGTGGTGGTGGTGGTGGGGCTGGTGGTGGTGGTGGAGGTGGTGGAGGTGGTGGGGTGGTGGGGTGGTGGGGTGGTGGAGCAGGTGGGGGTGGTGGAGGTGGTGGTGGGGGTGGTGGGACTGGTGGGGGTGGTGGAGGTGGTGGGGTGGTGGGGTGGTGGGGCTGGTGGGGGTGGTGGAGGTGGTGGTGGGGGTGGTGGGGGTGGTGGGGGTGGTGGTGGGGCTTGTGGTGGTGGTGGTTGTGGTGATGGTGGTGGGGGTGGTGGTGGTGGTGGGGGTGGTGGGGGTGGTGGGTGTTCGAGGGGGGTGAGTGGGGTGCTGTTGGCGGAGACTAAATTAGGATGAAGCTTTTGTTCGTCTCCTTCGGCCCACTAATTAGGTATGATTGGGATAAACAAGCCAACTCAGAGAAGAACCCCCCCCCATCAATTTAGCTATTTATACAAACAAACTTATGGTAATTGGAAGACAAAAAAAATTAGCGTGAATAAACAGAGAAGCTCCCAGGCACGGACAAAGCGAATGCGATTAACCGCGACCCAGAGGGCGTCCTGAAATAAAACAACGTTGAGCACGTGTTCATCCCGGCCGATAACACACACAACCCCTCCAAAAAAACCAAACGAAACATTGGCCAACGTTTGCCACGATGATCGTGGCCCGTTGCGAGAGATGGGGAGGTGTGTACGTTAGTAAATTATACTGGTAGGAACCTCCTGGTTACACCAGCCCACAGGGGATTATTGTGTCCGTCCGTCCGTCGTGCATCAAAAAATGGGAGGGGTGGGGCTGGGTGGAGAGGGGAGGGTGGGGAGGGGCTGGGTGGGGAGGGGAGGGGCTGGGTGGGGAGGGGAGGGGCTGTGTGGGGAGGGTGGGGAGGGGAGGGTGAGGAAGGGCTGGGTGGGCAGGGTGGGGAGGGGCTGGGTGGGGAGGGTGGGGAGGGGCTGGGTGGGGAGGGTGGGGAGGGGCTGGGTGGGGAGGGTTGGGCAGGGTGGGGAGGGGAGGGTGGGGAGAGGCTGGGTGTGGAGGGTGGGGCCTGGTGGGGAGGGGAGGCTGGGTGGGGCTGGTTGGGGAGGGTGGGGCTGGGTGGGGAGGGTG
Organism: Lampetra fluviatilis; assembly: GCF_964198595.1. Taxonomy (NCBI): domain Eukaryota; kingdom Metazoa; phylum Chordata; class Hyperoartia; order Petromyzontiformes; family Petromyzontidae; genus Lampetra; species Lampetra fluviatilis. The sequence continues at coordinate 5,600,197 of NC_136334.1, read as the reverse complement.
GGGCTGGGTTGGGAGAGTGGGGCTGGGTGGGGAGGGTGGGGCTGGGTGGGGGGTGGGAGGGGTGGGGCTGGGTGGGGAGGGGCTGGTCACCCCGTGGTGCCCTTATAAAACTCAACGTTTAACCTACTCACGCCGGCTTGTGCCCGCCCTCACAGTCGGGCATATTTGTGAAATACACCACGCCGCCGTTGACCCTGGCCATTGACCGAGCAACCCGACGTTCCTACCAGCTCCCTCCGCAGGAATGTGTTTTTGTTTTCCCACTGTACGTAGGTGTATTGAACTTCTTTCTCACCGTACGTAGCCAACCGTGCTGCCGGGAGGTGCGAGCGGGGGTGGGACAACAACTTTAAGACAACAACAACAACATCACGCAGTTCTAAAGACGTGCGCTTTCAATCTATGAGAGTATATGGGTCTCTATGTGAGTCTGTGGGTCTCTGTGTGTGTCTATTGGTCTATGACTCTGTGAGTCTCTGTGTTAAACTGTGGGTCTATGTGAGTCTCTGTGGGTCTAGGTGAGTTTGTGGGTCTCTGTGTGAGTATATGGGTCTAAGAGTCTGTGGGTGTTTGTGTGAGTATATGGGTCTATGAGTCTGTGGGTGTTTGTGTGAGTCTGTGGGTCTATGCGAGTCTCTGCGTGAGCCTGTGGGTCTATGTGGGTCTGTGAGTCTCTGTGTTAAACTGTGGGTCTATGTGAGTCTCTGTGTGGGTCTGTGGGTCTATGTGAGTCTCTGTGGTTCTAGGTGAGTTTGTGGGTCTCTGTGTGAGTATATGGGTCTATGAGTCTGTGAGTGTTTGTGTGAGTCTGTGGGTCTATGCGAGTCTATGCTTGAGTCTGTGGGTCTATGTCAGTCTGTGCGTCTCTGTGTGGGTCTGTGGGTGTACGTGAGTCTGTGAGTCTCTGTGTGGGTCTGTGAGTCTCTGTGTTAAACTGTGGGTCTATGTGAGTCTCTGTGGGTCTAGGTGAGTTTGTGGGTCTCTGTGTGAGTATATGGGTCGATGAGTCTGTGGGTGTTTGTGTGAGTCTGTGGGTCTATGCGAGTCTCTGCGTGAGTCTGTGGGTCTATGTGGGTCTGTGAGTCTCTGTGTGGGTCTGTGGGTCTATGTGAGTCTCTGTGGGTCTAGGTGAGTTTGTGGGTCTCTGTGTGAGTATATGGGTCTATGAGTCTGTGGGTGTTTGTGTGAGTCTGTGGGTCTATGTGAGTCTCTGCGTGAGTCTGTGGGTCTATATGAGTCTGTGAGTATCTGTGTGGGTCTGTGGGTGTACGTGAGTCTGTGAGTCTCTGTGTGGGTCTGTGGGTCTCTGTGTGTGTCTATGGGTCTATGAGTGTGTGAGTCTCTGTATTAAACTGTGGGTCTATGTGAGTCTCTGTGGGTCTTGGTGAGTTTGTGGGTATCTGTGTGAGTTTATGGGTCTATGAGTCTGTGGGTGTTTGTGTGAGTCTGTGGGTCTACGCGAGTCTCTGCGTGAGCCTGTGGGTCTATGTCAGTCTGTGAGTCTCTGTGTGGGTCTGTGGGTGTACGTGAGTCTGTGAGTCTCTGTGTGGGTCTGTGAGTCTCTGTGTGGGTCTGTGGGTCTCTGTGTGTGTCTATGGGTCTATGAGTCTGTGAGTCTCTGTGTTAAACTGTGGGTCTATGTGAGTCTCTGTGAGTCTAGGTGAGTTTGTGGGTCTCTGTGTGAGTATATGGGTCTATGAGTCTGTGGGTGTTTGTGTGAGTCTGTGGGTCTATGCGAGTCTCTGCGTGAGTCTGTGGGTCTAAGTGAGTCTGTGAGTCTCTATGTGGGTCTGTGAGTCTCTGTGTGGGTCTGTGGGTCTATGTGAGTCTCTGTGTTAAACTGACAAAGGCGGTCGGGCGTGCTACTGGTCACCCACCCCTCTCGTGTACCGTTCGGGCCTTGGTTAGGTGCTCGCTAACAGCGCTTGCCCCAACAGTCTGTTGAGGCTACACGGGGGATCTTTGTCTTTACTTTTATCTCCCAGCCGGCGTGGAAGAACCATCCTCCCTCTGTCGGATGTAAGAGCTTCTGGGAAGAGCCGTTACTGGGGAAGCCCGCGCCGCGCTACGCATGGGACGCATTTGAAGTGTCGAGTTCCATCACAAAGGCAAAAAATTAACCCGTAAAAACCAAGTTTTTCACTATAAATCCTTTATATGCGTGGCATCGGTTTTATTTTATTATTCATTTCTGTTTTTCTTGAGTAAGAGTTTCATTTTTATCACATTGATATTTTAAATTAAATATGAAATTATTTTTTTCCTAAAATAAATTGTCACGCACAAAGAGGCTGTGTGCAAAATGTCAGCTCGATTGGATCACGGGAAGTGGGTTAAAAAAACTACCGAAAGATTTGCACGGTCGTAAGCAAGCAAGCAAGCACGCAAGCACGCAAGCAAGCGAACTAAATATAAAGGATTTAAAAAGAATAATGACCACTCGAACCCACTTCATTCCATCGTGCCGAAAGGATGGTGACCGACTTGCGGAGATGGGACGAATGGGGGAATCAGCGCTCACGTAGGACAGAAAGCTAAACTTAAAATAAAAATTACGTTTTGCGTGAACTTTCTTCGCGCCGTACTCAAGTGGCTTGAAGCGGAATTGACCCGGCCCGTTGCCGAAGCAACCCACGAGCCCCCCCTCCCCACCACCCCCACCCCCCCCCCATCATCATCAATCCCCGATAATTAGCGTCGACCCCACATGTCTGACCTCAGATTTGGGCTCTCGACTCGGAGGAAGCGCGCATGCTGTAGCCCACCCACACCTCCTCCCCCCCTGTCACGTGTCACGCTGCCCCATTAGGAGCGTATCGGTGAGAGCGCTCTAATGATTTGTAATCCATCATCACCACCAGCAACACCAATCGTCTGATTCATCATCAGCAGCAGCAGAAGCAGCAGCAGCAGCAAAAGCAGCAGCAGCAGCAGAAGCAGCAGCAGCAGCAGAAGCAGCAGCAGCAGCCATAGCCATGCTCTACCCCTATCAGTTTTACAACCGATTCCACTATTTCGATTTAAAGCTTTCGTGACTGCAGGGATTCATCTTCTTGGTTCTTTCGGTAAAGTCACGTAGAATGGAAATAATAAAATAATAAAAATAAAACATAATAAAATAATATAATTAAATATGTTTTATTTTAAAATAAAACATCATAAAATAATATAATAAAATATGTTTTATTTGTATTATTTTATTATTTCCATTCTACGTGACTTTACCGAAAGAACCAAGAAGATGATTCCACCATGTAACACGAGTTTTTTTCCTAGGTAGGAAGTGTTATTTTCTAATTGATTATGCCTCAAAATGTCCATTATTCCTCGCAAACTTTGCTTTCGTGATGCATGACAGGTGGACGGACTGGAGCCATATATAATTCGTCCTTAATATCGGCGAGTGAGTCTGCGGTGTGAGCGGGAATCGAACTCGGGTTGCCGGGTTCATAGCAAAGCGTGCTTACTGGTACACGACCACCAACAGCACCAGCAGAACCACCACAACGCACCAGCACCACTTTACGCACCACCACAACGCACCACCACCACAAGCACCACCACGCACCACCACAACGCACCAGCAGCACCATCACGCACCACCACAACGCACCACCACTATGGACTACCACTACACATCACCACCACGCACCATCACTACGCACCACCACAACGCACCACCACCACAAGCACTACCACTACACACCACCACCACGCACCACCACTATGGACTACCACTACGCACCACCACAACGCACCACGCACCAGCACCACCACTACGCACCACCACCACGCACTACCACTACGCACTACCACTACGCACCACCACAACGCACCAGCAGCACCATCACGCACCACCAGCAGCACCACCACCACGCACCACCACAACGCACCAGCACCACCAGCAGTAGCAGCAGCACCACCACTACGCACCACCACTACGCACCACCAGCACCACTACGCACCACCACTACCACACACCACCAACACGCACCACCACTACCACACACCACCACTACGCACCACCACCAAGCACCACCACAACACGCACCACCACAATGCACCAGTAGCACCATCACGCACCACCAGCAGCACAACCACCACCACACACCACCACCACACAGAACCACCAACAGCAGCAGCACCACCACTACGCACCACTGCGCACCACCACTACTCACCACCACCACGAACCACCACAACGCACCACCACAACGCACCAGCACCACCAGCACCACCAGCACCACCAGCACACACCACCACGCACCACCACCGCCACGCCCCACCACCACGCACCACCACGCACCACCACGCACCACCACAACGCACCACCACCACGCACCACCACCACCACTACCACACACCACCACTACGCACCACCACAACACGCACCACCACAACGCACCACCACCACGCACAACCAGCAGTAGCAGCAGCAGCATCAGCAGTTGAATTCGCCTCTTCACCGCAACTCTCTCGCCCAGAAGCCGCTTCATGGCGTCGAGATTCACCTTTAAACGAGGCTAATGCTGAGCCGCGAATATAAACCACAATTTATAAACCGCGAGGATAAACCGGCGAGAATAAACCCATCTGTTGTGGCTTAATGCCGTGCAAGGGGCGCCTAGGCAATTAGACGCGGGCTGCGTTACGAAGCCTCTCTCTCTCTCACTCGCGTTGCGGCCCCGAAAAAATAATGATGGTAATGAAAAAATACTAGCAGACGGCAGGAGCAATAATAAAAAAATAATAACATCAATTCTAGATTTGAAGCTTTCGTGACTGCAAGGATTCATATTCTTAGGTTTTAGTTTTTTTTTCGGTAAAGTCACGTAGGTAAAAAAAATAAAATTAAAATGAATAAAAGTAAAATAAAAATAAAATAAAAATCACGACGTTTCGGAGGCAACACAAGCTTCCGTCTTCAAGTGGAACCGTCACATCACGATACTTTCTCTTACTTGATACAGCTATCGTGCTGTGACGGTTCCACCTGAAGACGGAAGCTTGTGTTGCCTCCGAAACGTCGTGATTTTGATTTTATTTTTATTTTACTTTTATTAATTTTAATTTTATTTTTTTTACTTACGTGACTTTACCGAGAAAAAAACCCTAAGAATATAATAACTTCAAGTAGAATAGCGGCTGCCGTGGGGAACCGTTTGGGGGACAAGGGGGGGGGGGGGGTAGTCAATTCGAGCGTACTGGCGGTGGTACAGATGTTGACTACCTCGCCTGGTACACTGAAGATCATAGGTTTTGGAGCCAGACCCTGACGCCTGCTGTATATTTGGAGTTTGCGTGTCTCTCTCTCTCTCCGTGGTGAGATGTTGACTACCTCGCCTGGTACACTGAAGATCATAGGTTTTGGAGCCAGACCCTGACGCCTGCTGTATATTTGTAGTTTGCGTGTCTCTCTCTCTCTCCGTCGTGAGATGTTGACTACCTCGCCTGGTACACTGGAGGTCATATGTTTTGGAGCCAGACCCTGACTCCTGCTGTATATTTGGAGTTTGCGTGTCTCTCTCTCTCCGTCGTGAGATGTTGACTACCTCGCCTGGTGTACAGGAGGTCGTGGGTTCTATCTCGACCCTGACGATGCCTGCTGCTGTATATTTGGTGTTTGCGTGTCTCTCTCTCAGTGGTGAGATGTTAACTACCTCGCCTGGATATACAGGATGTCGTGAATTTGATCCTGATCCTGACGCCTATTTAATATTCGGAGTTTGCGTTTCTCTCTTTGCCCGTGGTCTTGTGGATTTTTCTCCGGGTCCACCGTTTTTTTTCTTCGGTCCAACTTTTATTTGTATCTATTTCAGAACCAATTTTACCAGCTAGAGCCCACTGAGCTATAGAGCTGTTTTTTTCTTTCTTTCGGAAGCCACCTGGCCACAAATGATAGCTCAACGAAGTGTATTATTGCGTGGAAATGCACAGCAGCCAAATACTCGAAACGCGTGATGGCGATTCGACAATGCGGAGGCGAAAACAGAAAAGAAGCCACCCTAACTCTCACGAACGATTTCTCAACGATGTGGGCTTATCGTCACCATCAGCATCACGTGGACATGTACGGCAGCAGTCAACTTACTCTGAACGCGTAGAGACGTTGATTCTAAATGCGGAGGGAACAACCGGAGAAAAGATCTAAGGGACAACGGAGAAAAAGATAGAGAGATAGGGGAGAGGAGACACGCAAACTCCAAATATACAGCAGGCATCGTCAGGGTCTGGATCGAACCCACGGCCTCATGTATACCAGGCGAGGTAGTTAACCTCTCCTAGCTAACGTGATTACGATGATGATGATAGAAAGACACGCAAACTCCAAATATACAGCAGGCATAGTCAGGGTCGGGATGGAACCCACGACCTGCTGTATACCAGGCGAGGTGGTTAACATCTCATAGCCACCGTGATGATGATGAGAGAGAGAGAGAGACACGCAAACTCCAAATATACAGCAGGCATCGCCAGGGTCGGGATCGAACCCACGACCTCCTGCATACCAGGCGAGGTAGTTAACATCTCCTAGCCACCGTGATGATGATGATGAGAGAGAGACACGCAAACTCCAAATATACAGCAGGCATCGTCAGGGTCGGGATCGAACCCACGACCTCCTGCGTACCAGGCGAGGTAGTTAACATCTCCTAGCCACCGTGGCACCCTCCCAACGCAACGTGTCGCGTGCAACGCCCACGTGGCCATCGCCACGGATACCGCGTTCCCGAGCGACGCGATTCGCGTTGCGTGAAGAGACTCTTCATTGCCAAGCGCACGTTGATTGAATTGCGTGTACGCGGTGGGAGGAGAGGGAAGGGGGGCGGGGTGGGGGTGCCCGAGTGCTGTGATGCCTCTCGCTTCGTCGTTAGGAGCTCTTGATGCGGTTTAATTGAGGTCAATGAAAAAAGATTGCGACAGCGCTGGAAAAAGATGTTGATTATTTTCTCTCGCGGGGTGTGTAGGCGGTCGTGGGTGGGTTCGAGCACCGACCCTGACGATGACCTGCTGCTGTAGATTTGGTGTTTGCGTGTCTCTCTCTCATCATCATCATCACGGTGGCTAGGATATGTTAACTACCTCGCCTGGTATGCAGGAGGTCGTGGGTTCGATCCTGACCCTGACGCCTGCTGTATATTTGGAGTTTGCGTGTCTCTCTCTCTCTCATCATCACCGTGGCGTGGAGATGTTAACTACCTCGCCTGGTACACAGGAGGTCGTGGGTTCGATCCTGACACTGACGATGCCTGCTGTATATTTGGAGTTTGCGTGTCTCTCTCTCTCTCATCATCATCACGGTGGCTAGGAGATGTTAACTACCTCGCCTGGTCTACAGGAGGTCGTGGGTTCGATCTCGACCCTGACGATGCCTGCTGTATATTTGGAGTTTGCGTCTCTCTCTCTCTCTCTCCCCGTGGTCGCGTGGATTTTTCCCCGGGCGCTCCGGTTTTTTTCCCCTCCACCTTCAGCGACGTCCGCTTAGAGTATTTGGCGACGAGAAATGTCTACATGACGATGAGCCACTTCCCAGCGCTATCAATTGTGGCAAGGCTACCTTATGAAAAAGAGCTTACACAGCTCAATGGGCCTTACCTGCTACAAAGTAAATCAAATGTGTTGAGTTTTCGCTTTGACACTCGTTTATTAGGAGGTCGCGTGGATGTTTTGTTTTTTCTGGCTCCTCCAACTAGGTCGACTCAGCCTCAAATGAGCACCTGGTGCGGTGTGTAAACATCGCCACTGGGGAGACAAAGGCGGCCGGGCGTGGTGTTGGCCACCCACCCCCTCGTGTGCCGTGCCGGCCTTTATAGATGCTCGCTAGCAGCACTTGCCCCAACAGTCTGTTAGGGTTACACGGGAGATCTTTGTCTGTTTCTATGTGTGTGTGTGAGAGTCAGTGTGTGTGTGTGAGATTCAGTGTGTGTGTGAGTCAGTGTGTGTGTCGGTGTGTGTGTGTGTGTCAGTGTGTGTGTGTGTGAGTCCGTGTGTGTGAGATTCAGTGTGTGTGTGTGAGTCGGTGTGTGTGTCGGTGTGTGTGTGTGTGTCAGTGTGTGTGTGTGTGAGTCAGTGTGTGTGTGTGAGTCAGTGTGTGTGTGTGAGTCAGTGTGTGTGTGTGAGTCAGTGTGTGTGTGAGTCGGTGTGTGTGTGTTTGTGAGTCGGTGTGTGTGTGTGAGAGTCAGTTGTGGGGAGCAGTAGTGCAGCAGTTAGAGCGCTGCGCTATGAACCTGGCGACCCGGGTTCGATTCCCGCTCACGGCAAACACCAGTGACGATTATCTGAACCGGTCCTGGGGCTCCCCTATGTCGACTCAGCCTCAAATGAGTACCTGGTGCGGTGTGTAAACATCGCCACTGGGGAGACAAAGGCGGTCGGGCGTGGTGCTGGCCGCCCACCCCCTCGTGTACCGTTCCGGCCTTCATAGGTGCTCGCTAACAGCACTTGCCCCTACAGTCTGTTAAGGCTTTACGGGGGATCTTTATCTTTGTGTATTTGTCTGTGTGTGTGCACTTGCCACAACAGTCTGTTGAGGCTATACGGGTGAACATTTGTCTTCGTCTTTGGAATCGTGAATGTCTCAGTTCTCAGAGTATCTCGCTAACAATAACCAATCGATCTGTCCTCAACATTCTCGGCGACAACAGACAGAAAACACGCTGGATGTGTGTTAGGCGTTTCAGAGAGTGTAACATCACACACAGGGCATGTACACAACACGACACACTGCATGTAGAACACACACACGCAGGGCATGTACACAACACGACACACTGCATGTAGAACACACACACGCAGGGCATGTACACAACACGACACACTGCATGTAGAACACACACACACAGGGCATGTACACAACACGACACACTGCACGTAGAACACACACACACAGGGCATGTACACAACACGACACACTGCATGTAGAACACACACACACAGGGCATGTACACAACACGACACACTGCATGTAGAACACACACACACAGGGCATGTACACAACACGACACACTGCATGTAGAACACACACACGCAGGGCATGTACACAACACGACACACTGCACGTAGAACACACACACACAGGGCATATACACAACACGACACACTGCACGTAGAACACACACACACAGGGCATGTACACAACACGACACACTGCATGTAGAACACACACACACAGGGCATGTACACAACACGACACACTGCATGTAGAACACACACACAGGGCATGTACACAACACGACACACTGCATGTAGAACACACACACACAGGGCATGTACACAACACGACACACTGCATGTAGAACACACACACACAGGGCATGTACACAACACGACACACTGCATGTAGAACACACACACGCAGGGCATGTACACAACACGACACACTGCATGTAGAACACACACACGCAGGGCATGTACACAACACGACACACTGCATGTAGAACACACACACACAGGGCATGTACACAACACGACACACTGCATGTAGAACACACACACACAGGGCATATACACAACACGACACACTGCACGTAGAACACACACACGCAGGGCATATACACAACACGACACACTGCACGTAGAACACACACACACAGGGCATATACACAACACGACACACTGCATGTAGAACACACACACACAGGGCATGTACACAACACGACACACTGCATGTAGAACACACACACGCAGGGCATGTACACAACACTACACACTGCACGTAGAACACACACACGCAGGGCATGTACACAACACGACACACTGCATGTAGAACACACACACGCAGGGCATGTACACAACACGACACACTGCATGTAGAACACACACACACAGGGCATGTACACAACACGACACACTGCATGTAGAACACACACACACAGGGCATGTACACAACACGACACACTGCATGTAGAACACACACACACAGGGCATGTACACAACACGACACACTGCATGTAGAACACACACACACAGGGCATGTACACAACACGACACACTGCATGTAGAACACACACACACAGGGCATGTACACAACACGACACACTGCATGTAGAACACACACACACAGGGCATGTACACAACACGACACACTGCATGTAGAACACACACACACACAGGGCATGTACACAACACGACACACTGCATGTAGAACACACACACACAGGGCATGTACACAACACGACACACTGCATGTAGAACACACACACACAGGGCATGTACACAACACGACACACTGCATGTAGAACACACACACACAGGGCATGTACACAACACGACACACTGCATGTAGAACACACACACACAGGGCATGTACACAACACGACACACTGCATGTAGAACACACACACACAGGGCATGTACACAACACGACACACTGCATGTAGAACACACACACACAGGGCATGTACACAACACGACACACTGCATGTAGAACACACACACAGGGCATATACACAATGGGGTGGGTGGTGTGGGTGGTGTGGGCGGTGTGGGTGATGTGGGTGGGCTGGGTGGGCTGGGTGGGCTGGGTGGGGTGGGTGGTGTGGGTGGGGTGAGTAGTGTGGGTGGGGTGGGTGGTGTGGGTGGTGTGGGTGGTGTGGGTGGGGTGGGTGGTGTGGGTGGTGTGGGTGGTGTGCGTGTGGTGGGTGGTGTGGGTGGGGTGGGTGGTGTGCGTGTGGTGGGTGGTGTGGGTGGTGTGGGTGGGGTGGGTGGTGTGGGTGGGGTGAGTAGTGTGGGTGGGGTGGGTGGTGTGGGTGGTGTGGGTGGGGTGAGTAGTGTGGGTGGTGTGGGTGGTGTGGGTGGTGTGGTTGGTGTGGGTAGAGTAGGTGGGTAGGGGCAGTTGGATGGTTTTAGGGGGGGCGGAGGCGAGGATGGAGTGACTATTTGGGAGCGAAATGAATCATTGTTTGGGTGACACCCGTATAGGGACGACGCAGTTGCTGGGAGCCAATTATTTAATATTTGCGGACATCCGTGCGCCTCTCGCTCCCATTCCCCCTCTCTCCTTCTCTGTCTCTCCATCCCTCACTCTCTCCCCCTCTCGCTTGCCCCCATCTCTCTCTCTTTTTTTACGATGCAGAGGAAACAAGAAGATGCTCGGTGTAGTCGGCACTTTGCTTCGTTCATCATTTAGTTTTTTTTTCAATGCTTTGCTTTATGTAACCACCCCCCCCCCCCCCCCCATTTTTAAATGAAACATTTCGCAAAAGATTTCACGCTCTGCTCTCCTAACCCCTTCCCTGTCTCTCTACCCCCTCTCTCTACCCCCTCTCTCTACCCCCTCTCTCTACCCCCTCTCTCTCTACCCCCTCTCTCTACCCCCTCTCTCTCTACCCCCTCTCTCTCTACCCCCTCTCTCTACCCCCTCTCTCTCTACCCCCTCTCTCTCTACCCCCTCTCTCTACCCCCTCTCTCTACCCCCTCTCTCTCTACCCCCTCTCTCTCTACCCCCTCTCTCTACCCCCTCTCTCTCTCTACCCCCTCTCTCTCTAACCCCTCTCTCTCTACCCCCTCTCTCTCTACCCCCTCTCTCTACCCCCCCTCTCTCTACCCCCTCTCTCTACCCCCCCTCTCTCTACCCCCTCTCTCTACCCCCTCTCTCTCTACTCCCTCTCTCTCTACCCCCCCCCCCCTCTCTCTCTACCCCCTCTCTCTACCCCCCCCTCTCTCTCTACACCCTCTCTCTACCCCTCCTCTCTCTACCCCCTCTCTCTCTCTACCCCCTCTCTCTACCCCCTCTCTCTACCCCCTCTCTCTACCCCCCCTCTCTCTCTACCCCCTCTCTCTACCCCCCTCTCTCTATCCCCTCTCTCTACCCCCCCCCCCTCTCTACCCCCTCTCTCCCTACTCCATGTCTATGTCCCCCCTATGTTTTCTATGTAATATTTGTATTTTCTTTCTACGACTAGTGCCGCATCTGCACCCAGCCCTCTCTCCCCCTCGCTCTCTCACTCTCACTTTCTCGGACTCTCTCTCGCCCTCGCTCTCTCCCCGTCTCTCTCGCTCTCTTTTTTTTACGATCAGTGGAAACAAGAAAATGCTCGGTGTAGTCGGCACTTTGCTTCCTTCATCATTTCGTATTTTTTATTGTTATAATAACTTTGCATTATGTAAACCCTCACCTCTCACTCACTCGCTCATTCTCTCGCTGTCTTTTTTTTTATTACGATCAGTGGAAACAAGAAGATGCTCGGTGTAGTCGGCACTTTGCTTCGTTCATCATTTCGTAATTTATTTTATTTAAACTTTGCTTTATGTAAAACCTCCACCTCTCGCTCACTCTCTCGCTCTCTCTCGTTCTGCACGCAGCCCTTCGCGCAGTCCGAATCTCTCCCCCTCGCTCTATCTCACTCTCTCGTGTAAGCCGAACACAGTTCGATGGCATTTGGCCGAGTCACTGTCACGTTCACCTGCCGTGTCCACGTGATATCCCTGCCCTTGCAGCCTCCAAGACAGCTCCCTGCCACCCTCGATTACAGCACAGCACCCTGCTGCCCCGTATCACAACACCCTGGGCTGCCCTCTACCCCAGCTCCCTACTGCCATCACAACACCCCGGCTGCCCTCTATGACACTGATGAATCCACACCACTAACGCCACCACCGCTGTCACTACTTCCGCAGCGATGACATTTATTTTATATTTTAAGCATTCGCGGTCAAGGCCGACTGAGCGACTGTGAAGCTTCTTCTTGGTTCTTTCGGTAAAGTCACGTGGAAGGTAAATAATAAAGTAATACAAATAAAACATAATAAAATAATTCTCACGACGTTTCGGCCACAACGCAAGCAGCCGTCCTCAGGTGAATAACAGGTCTGTCATTCAGACGCTGTCTTACCGACAGACCTGTTCTTCACCTGAGGACGGCTGCTTGCGTTGTGTCCGAAACGTCGTGAGAATAATTTTATTATGTTTTATTTTTATTACTTTATTATGTTTTATTTGTATTATTTTATGATGTTTTATTTTTATTATTTTATTATTTCCCTTCTACGTGACTTTACCGAAAGAACCAAGAATACGAATCCCTGCAGTCACGAAAGCTTTAAATCTACATACTGTAACATGATAAACACATTGTCCTGCGGAGGGAGTTGGTAGGAACGTTGGGTTGCTCGGTCAATGGCCTGCAGGGTCAACGGCGGCGTGGTGTATTCCGCAAATATGGCCGACTGTGAGGGCGGGCACAAGCCGGCGTGAGTAGGTGAAACGTTGAGTTTTATAAGGGCACCACGGGGTGACCAGCCCCTCCCCACCCAGCCCCACCCCTCCCACCCCTCACCCAGCCTCTCCCCACCATCCCCTCCCCACCCAGCCCCTCCCTCCCCAACCAGCCCCTCCCTGCACGACGGACGGACGGACACAATAATCCCCTGTGGGCTGGTGGAACCAGGAGTTTCCTACCTGTATAAATATAATGATTGCATGTGCTGCAATCGAAACGTCGTGAGAATTTGTAATATGTTTTATTTTAATTATTTTTTTATTTCCCTTCTACGTGACTTCACCGATAGAACCAATAATGCATGGGCCTTACCTGTTATAATAAATAAAATAAAATTTCGATTTGATTTGCGATAAAACATTTTTTTAAAGGCAAGCTTCAGTTCAATAACCACTGTGTAATAGATTTCAAAGATGTGATGGAGCATTGCCACACGATACCATCAAAATATGAACTGCTCTATATATTGCAATGCAAGGATGAACACTTAAAATATATGAATCGCTTCCAACATAGTTTTATTGAAATAAAACAATCAAACATAAAACAATTGTTAAGTTAAATAAATAAAATTACAATAATAAAAAGAGCAATTCCAATAGGAAAGTAATAGGACTTTTCAAATCGCAAAAAAATTGCAGCCTTTGTGATTTGCTAAGCGCATTGCTTCAAATCGCGATTCCGATTTGAAATCGATTCATCGTTCAGCCCTACATCCCACCCCACTCCCACAACCTCCATCCTCCCATGCACCCCCCCATCACCCCACCCACCCACCCCCACTCCACCACCCCCCACAGCACCCCACCCCCCACCCACCCACCCCCACTCAACCACCCCCCCCCACCCCCCCACCCACCCACCCCCACTCCACCCCCCCCCACCCCCCCACCCCCACTCCACCCCCCCCCCACCCCCCCACCCACCCACCCCCACTCCACCCCCCCCCACCCCCCCACCCACCCACCCCCACTCCACCCCCCCCCACCCCCCCACCCACCCACCCCCACTCCACCACCCCCCACAGCCCCCACCCACCCACCCACCCCATGGAACTCCTCCCGCTTTCAATAATTGATGGCACGAACACTTGAATTATTAATCCCACACACCTCGTGTCACTCATTCAGCTTGAGTAGTATTATTATTATCATCTGCTTGGTTCTTTCGGTAAAGTGACGTAGAAGGGAAATAATAAATAATACAAATAAAATATAATAAAACAATGGAAATAAAACATGTTAAAAAATTAAAGTAAAACAATAAAATAATAAAAATTAAATATAATCAAATAATAAAAAAATAAAACATAATTAAATTTCGATTTAAAGCTTATTTCGTGACTGCAGGGATTCATCTTCTTGGTTCTTTCGGTAAAGTCACGTAGAAGGGAAGTAATAAAATAATAAAAATAAAACACAATAAAATAATTCTCACGACGTTTCGGCCACAACGCAAGCAGCCGTCCTCAGGTGAAGAACAGGTCTGTCGGAAAGACAGCGTCTGAATGAAACACCACCAGGCTTGGCAGCGTATATTTAAGCTGGGTTGGAGGGGGGAAGAGCGCCTTGACAAAAGTCGTGAGAATTATTTTATTATGTTTTATTTTTATTATTTTATTATTTCCCTTCTACGTGACTTTACCGAAAGAACCAAGAAGATGAATCCCTGCAGTCACGAAAGAAGCTTTAAATCGAAATTTTATCATGTTTTATTTTTATTATTTTGTTACTTCCCTTCTACGTGACTTTACCGAAAGAACCAAGAAGATGAATCCCTGCAGTCACGAAAGAAGCTTTAAATCGAAATTTTATTACTATGATCACCATCACCATCCTTGTCGTCACCTCGCCTCGCGATAATGACGGCGAAGGGGAGCGGTCGTGGTGGGGAGGTTCTGACGATGGAGAGGTCTTCATCCAGCAGTAGATAGACCACGACTCCTGATGATGGGTGCCCCAAAATCCAACCGTGTCCGTCCGGGACGCGCCGAGCTGCGTGAGCTTCAGTTGGGCGAACAAATTCGTTAGAAACAAAGACAAAGATCCCCCGTGTAGCCTTTGCAGACTATAGGGGCAAGTACCGTTAGCGAGCAGCACCTACGAAGGCCGGAACGGCACACGAGGGGGTGGGTGGCCAACACCACGCCCGACCGCCTTTGTCTCCCCAGTGGCGATGTTGACACACCGCAACAGGTACTCATTTGAGGCTGAGTCGACCCAGGGGAGGCCCAGGACCGGTTCAGATAATAGCCCAGCATAGCGCTAACCGCTACACTACCGCTCCCCTCGTTATAAAGACAAAGCTCCTTGGCTCATCTCGTCAAGGAGGGTAAATCATCGTCACTCGAACTCCAGTCGTCATCTTCACAGCAGCAGCAGCAGCAGCGGATTTTGGCTCGGCAATCGAACAAAGGCGGTGGTATTTTTTCTTCTTGGATCTTTCGGTAAAGTCACGTAGAAGGGAAATAATAAAATAATAAAAATAAAACACAATAAAATAATAAAAATAAAACATAATAAAATAATAAAAATAAAACAAAATAAAATAATAAAAATAAAACAAAATAATACAAATAAAACATAATAAAATAATAAAAATAAAACATAATAAAATAATTCTCACGACGTTTCGGCCACAACGCAAGCAGTCGTCCTCAGGTGAAGAACAGGTCTGTCGGGAAGACAGCGTCTGAATAAAACACCACCAGGCTTGGAGCGTATATTTAAGCTGGGTTGGAGGGGGAAGAACGCCTTGACAAAATAATTTGCATATCAAGAGGAATTTAGCATATTTATGGGAAATGCAGATATGGGATTAGTACTACTTGTGAAATGCGTAGGAGGTGGGCTGGGGGTTTCAAAGTCATATTATGCCCGTGCATTATGCAGGATTAGCAGCATCAAAGGGAGGGGATAGGGGTAGCATTAACAAAGCGAAGGAATGTTAATAGTATGTAGCTACAGTAACTAAACAACCACGTAAAAAACTAAAGTATAAACTACATAGTATCATCAATATACTAAATATACTCTCCAAATCGTCGCGCGGTGCTTTCAAATGCGCTGCTTTCGTGGCCGTCTGGAACGCCTCTTCCTTCCCGATATTAGGAAGCCGCTGGAGCTATGCACTTTTAAACCATCATCATCATCTAGAGCAGGGGTGGGGAACCTTTGATCTGCCAAGGACCATTTGGATATTTATAACATCATTCGCGGGCCATACAAAATTATCAACTTTAAAATTAGCCCGTTATTATATTTGGTCAAACATTTAATGAAGTCCTAGATTTGAAGCTTTCGTGACTTTTCATACTCGTAGGTTTTTTCGGTAAAGTCACGTAGGTAAAAACATAAAATTAAAAGTTAATTAAAAGTAATAATGGAAATAAAATAAAATAATAAAAATCACGACGTTTCAGAGGCAACACACAAGTCTCCGTCATCAGGTGGGACCGTCACAGCTAAAATTACTGCATCAAGTGAGGAAAAGTCGCCCCTAATGTGATGGATGGAACCGCTTTTCTTTGGCGAGGCGTGTGATGTTGTTAGCTGCTGGTATTGATGATGTTCCTGCTACTCGCAACTGCTTTTCCAGGTTTGCTCCGAGATTTTATTTAATTTCGAGTCCCGCCTGTGGTTGCCTTGGCAGGGCCAGACCCAAATGATTTCGCGGACCTTATAGGGCCTTATAGGGCTTCATACGACCCGCGGGCCGGACGTTCCCCACCCCTGATCTAGATGAACAAACTCACTTCTTTGTAACAGCTTTTTTGTGTCGAGTGCGAATCGAACCTCCGATTGGCAGGGTTGTCTACGTACGGTGCGAAAGAAGTTCAACGTACAGTACATACATACATGAACTCGCATAGAGACACAGACTCGTATAGACATCCATAAGCTCACGCAGAGACTCAGAGACTCACATAGAGACATATAGACTCACATAGAGACTCATGCCTACGTGTTAAACAGACTCATGGATTTACAAATAAGCATATTGACACACATTAAGAACCACAGACTCACATACAGACCCATAGACTCACATAGACACCCATAATCTCACATAAATACTCATAGATTCACACAGAAGTATATTGACTCACATTGAGACCCATAGACTCACGTCGGCTGAGTTGAAGCTGCTCACAATAACTCTACATTCTCGATAGAAAAATAAATAAACAAAGCGTGCATCACAGGGA
Organism: Lampetra fluviatilis; assembly: GCF_964198595.1. Lineage (NCBI taxonomy): Eukaryota > Metazoa > Chordata > Hyperoartia > Petromyzontiformes > Petromyzontidae > Lampetra > Lampetra fluviatilis. Next base: position 5,582,770 of record NC_136334.1, on the reverse strand, counting down.
ATATGTTTCGTAAACAATTAAAACCACGCACCGTTGAAAACCGGCGCATAATTTGCAACGCTTTAATAGCAGATGACACCTTTACGGATACCCTGTAATCTGCAACAAGCCGTGGGACCTGTCGCTTAAAGCAGAGAGGATATAATCTGCGCAACCCCCCCCCAACCCGTGCCAAACAAGAATCACAATACAATAATCCCTCGCCACTTCGCGGTTCAAGTTTCGCGGCCTCAGTGCATCGCGGATTTTTCGAACTGATTTAAAGGCCTCATTATACCTGTGCAGTAACACCATCATCATCATTCATCATCACATTCATCGAACTGCACAGGTCTGTCATCGTCATTGTCGTCGTCGTCATTACTGGAGTCAAGTCTCAAGATGCTACTGTCATTGGTGAGTGTAGAACACCATGATACGTATCGTATGAGAGAGAGAGAGTGAATGTATAATATTAAGGTTTTATAATTAAATAGATTTAAGTAAAATATATATATATAAAGTATAAATATACATATTTTAAACATTCTGGTACCCACACACACATATACGGAAATTCCTAGGGGGGCCAATCCTACTGCGCGGATTTTCACCTATCGCGAGAGGTTCCGGTCCCCATTAACCGCGATAAACGAGGGATCACTGTAATCCCAAATGGCACTAAGAGTGAGCCTTTTCACGTGGGAGACTGGCATGTTGATCCAATGAAAGCGGTGGCTGATGAGTCCGCTAATATAATTTGCACGCGAACGCTCCAGTCAATTTGCGCCACGCAACACATTCCCGCGTGGAGAATGCCCTCGATTAAAAGCTTCTTTCGTGACTGCAGGGATTCATCTTCTTGGTTCTTTCGGTAAAGTCACGTAGAAGGGAAATGATAAAATAATAAAAATAAAACATAATAAAATGTCGATTAAAAGCTTCTTTCGTGACTGCAGGGATTCATCTTCTTGGTTCTTTCGGTAAAGTCACGTAGAAGGGAAATGATAAAATAATAAAAATAAAACATAATACAATAATACAAATAAAACACAATGAAATAATAAAATAAAACATAATAAAATAATAAAAATAAAACGTAATAAAATTTCGATGTAAAGCTTTCGTGACTGCAGGGATTCATCTTCTTGGTTCTTTCGGTAAAGTCACGTAGAAGGGAAATAATAAAATAATAAAAATAAAACATAATAAAATTTCGATTAAAAGCTTCTTTCGTGACTGCAGGGATTCATCTTCTTGGTTCTTTCGGTAAAGTCACGTAGAAGGGAAATAATAAAATAATAAAAATAAAACATAATAAAATATAATTAAATTTCGATTAAAAGCTTCTTTCGTGACTGCAGGGATTCATCTTCTTGGTTCTTTCGGTAAAGTCACGTAGAAGGGAAATGATAAAATAATAAAAATAAAACATAATAAAATAATACAAATAAAACACAATGAAATAATAAAATAAAACATAATAAAATAATAAAAATAAAACGTAATAAAATTTCGATGTAAAGCTTTCGTGACTGCAGGGATTCATCTTCTTGGTTCTTTCGGTAAAGTCACGTAGAAGGGAAGTAATAACATAATAAAACTAAAACATAATACCTGCGGACGGCTGCTTGCGTTGTGGCCGAAACGTCGTGAGAATTATTTTATTATGTTTTATTTTTATTATTTTATTACTTCCCTTCTACGTGACTTCACCGAGATAACCAAGAAGATGAATCCCCGCAGTCACGAAAGCTTTAAATAGAAAAATAGAACCAATCCTCTACTTACAGGTGTCACTTTCCCATTACATCAGGGCCACGCCCCTAGGCTTCTCCCCATTGGCTATGGGCCAGGACCGGCAGAGCCAATCATCGTAACGAGGTGTGATCTATCAACAACCCGGATATGTCCTCACATTACAACTGTGTAAAGAACACCTACTTCTAGTGGAAAGGGGCCGTGCATAAATGACGTCACGCGATTTTGGTCGATTTTCGACCCCTCCCCCCCCCACGTCACACGGCGCCACAAAAAGTCAGACCCCCCCCCTCAAATATGACGTCATAAAGCTCTGCCCCCCTTATATTTATCAATATTAAAAGTAATTATAACGATAAAAAAAAATTTTCGATTTAAAGTTTTCGTGGTTCTTTCGGTAAAGTCATGTAGAAGGTAAGTAATAAAATAATAAAAACAAAACATATATTATTTTATTATGTTTTGTTTTTATTATTTTATTACTTACCTTCTACGTGACTTTACCGAAAGAACCAAGAAGATTAAAAAAAAAACTTGAAACTTTGTAGTAGAACGAAGCAAAATGGAGGGTACAATTATAACAATCATAGATTCATTGCACAGAATGAAAAGCCCTGGTGGAATCATTAGAATCAAAATGTGTATTAACAATAATTCAATATTTTTTTAAAATGTATGCTTCTCCATTCTCCTATAGAGAAGCAAAACGCTCTTTCATGGAATAAATAAAAGGTGACCTTACTAAATTTAAATAATCAAATAGTTAATAATGAAAATGTATCAATTAGTGTTGTTATAACAATTATATTTAATTCATATTTATTTAAAGTTTCGCATTTTTATGTGACCTCACATTTCTCAACCCCCCCACCCCCCTTTGTCACACATCGTCACAAATGTCTGACCCCCCTCCCCCCCCCCCTAGGTGCGTGACGTCATTTATGGACGGCCCCAAAGGTGCCTTCTATAAACAAAATGAAGGAGCAGCAATGGGCTCTCCTTTATGTCCTGTGATAGCCAATTTGTACGTGGAAGATTTTGAAACAAAAGCAATAGCTTCAAGCACGCTAAAAAACCCTCTGTTTGGTTTAGATATGTGGATGACACATTGGTGGTCTGGCCTCAAGGCAAAGATACACTTAACGCATTTCTAAATCTTCTCAACTCGCAAAACCCATCCATCCAGTTCACCGTGGAAGTGGAAGCTGACATAACTCTTACCATTTCAGGATATTCTGCTCAAACGGGGTCGAAATGGTAAAATAATACAAAGCGTTTACCGAAAGAAAACGCTTACTGACGCCTATCTCAATGCAGAGTCACACCATCACCCCGCACGGAAATCCGCTCTTATCAAGACGCTCATCCATCGAGCTAAGAAAGTGTCAGATGCTGACAGTCTGAGAAGTGAAATTCGGCATGTTAAAGAAGCGCTGCAAATGAACGGCTACAATGATGCACGCATCAACAGGGCATCGAATGCCAAACTCAAATAAAATAACACGAGCATTGTAATTGCACAAGTAATTAAACCGATCAAAATACCGTTCACATTGCGGGAGTAACTGATAAACTAGCCAGACGTTTGGAAAAGCAAAACATCCGAGTCAGATTTGGCACGGTACATAAACTACAGAAATTAATATCTGGTACAAAAGATTTTGGACGATTTTTGACCCCCCCCCCCTTCGTCACACGGGGTCACAAAAAGTCAGACCCTCCCCCCCCCCTCAAATATGACGTCACAGAACTCTGCCCCACTCCCCAAAAAAAAACATATTTCCATTTTGAAAATTAAACATGCTTCAAATTTTCTTGGTTCTCTCGGGAAAGACACGAAGAAGGGAAATACAGTAAAACCTTGGATTGCGAGCATAATTCGTTCCGGAAACGTGTTTGTAATCCAAAGCACTCGTATTTCAGTTGTGATCACGTGACGCTCGGAAGACAAAGCGTGTACACGTACTGCTCGTATTGCAAGACCCCTCGCTCGTTTATCAAATTAATATTCATTAACAAATTTTGCTCGTCTTGCAAAACACTCGCAGACCAAGGTACTCGCAATCCAAGGTTTTACTGTAATAAAATCATAAAAATAAAACATAATAAATTAAAATTCTCACGACGTTTCGGCCACAACACAAGCAGCCGTCCTCAGGACGTCCTCAGGACGGCTGCTTGCGTTGTGGCCGAAACGTCGTGAGAATGTTATTATATAATGTTTTATTTTTATTATTTTATTATTTCCCTTCTACGTGACTTTACCGAAAGAACCAAGAACATGAATCCCTGCAGTCACGAAAGCTTTAAATCGAAATTTATGCTTCAAATCGCTTCAAACTATTGTCATTGTAGTGGGTATTTAATGTGGGGCTGCACTCTGATGTTGTAGGAGAAAACATTTATTACAAAGTCTATTTAATCAAGTAGAACGTGTTGTCTATATTTATTTAAAGTTGCGCATTTTGATGTGACGTCACATTTCTCAAACCCCACCCCCCCTCGTCACACATCGTCACAAATGTCTGACCCCCCCCCCCTAGGTGCGTGACGTCATTTATGGACGGCCCCCAATGCACGAATTACATCAAGTTCAAGTTTCAAGTTCATGTATTAGGTATAGCCCTGTGAGCCTTTCGGCTCTTGAATCGGGTGCAACCGCAACAAACAAAAAAACTAAAACATGAACAAAAAACATCTTAAAGTGACTATGTGACTAAGTGCAAACAGAACATCCAAGAAAAAACAGCAAAATATTGCAGAAAAACCACCGTACACCAATGCTGTGTGCAAAAATCCCAGTGGGATGCAAGTCAAACAACAACAACAACCACAAGACAACTTAGATTAAGGCGATCAGTCTAACTCTGTACTACAACAAACAAACATCCGTATTGTTTCGAACAGAGACAACTTCACATGTAATCTTCATTAGGCAATTCACCTTGAAAGAATAATTATGTTTAAACAAAACATTTTTAACTCAACAAAAAATGTTTTACACAAAAGTGTTTTGAATTACAAAAATAATTTCTCACCTCCGGCTGCTTGGTGGGACGGCGCCACAACGCCCCTAGTGGACTAACCGCGCCTGGCACACACACACAGGCAGTCCTCGACTTACGATGGAGATGCGTTACGACGACCCCATCGTAAGCCAAAAATATCGTAAAATATCGTAAGTCGAAGATGGCTTCGCCTACCCAGGAGTCTTAAAGAATGGTGATCATCTAGCAAAACAGAGCAATTTACAGTAGCTTGCGTTGTGGCCGAAACGTCGTGAGAATTATTTTATTATGTTTTATTTGTATTATTTTATTATTTCCCTTCTACGTGACATTACCGAAAGAACCAAGAAGATGAATCCCTGCAGTCACGAAAGCTTTAAATCGAAATTTAATGTATAAATATTCACGATCAAGGTTTTTGGGTGAGATCGCGTAGGTGTAAATGTTTATCAACCCTCCACCACCCGACACAGACAATTAGTAGGGGATTTGCGAAATGAGCAAAACGCCAATGAGTTACCAATATAGTGTAGTGTATTGTGTAATGTAATGTGTAGTGTAGTGTATAGTGTAGTGTGTAGTGTATAGTGTAGTAGTGTATAGTAGTGTATAATAGTGTATAGTAGTGTAGTGTGTAGTGTAGTGTGTAGTAGTCTATTGTAGTGTATAGTGTAGTGTGTAGTGTAGTGTGTAATGTAGTGTATAGTGTAGTAGTGTATAATGTAGTGTATAGTGTAGTGTATAGTATAGTGTATAGTAGTGTATAGTGTAGTAGTGTATAATGTAGTGTATAGTGTAGTGTATAGTAGTGTATAGTGTAGTAGTGTATAATGTAGTGTATAGTGTAGTGTATAGTATAGTGTATAGTAGTGTATAGTGTAGTAGTGTATAATGTAGTGTATAGTGTAGTGTATAGTATAGTGTATAGTAGTGTATAGTGTAGTAGTGTATAATGTAGTGTATAGTGTAGTTTATAGTAGAGTGTATAGTAGTGTATAGTGTAGTAGTGTATAATGTAGTGTATAGTGTAGTTTATAGTATAGTGTATAGTAGTACCAGGGAAAGCGCAATGTGTGTTCCGCAACGACTCAACACGCTGCCGACACGACCCTCACCAAGACACGCGGACTGAGAAAATCAAACAAACGAACGAGCAAGCGAGTGAACTATTTAGACCTTGGGGGGCTTAATGAGCTGAGCTGTCTCTCACTGCCACAACTATCGATCCCTTGCGAAGCGACGGCCTGAAGTTTCTGCTATCCTGCGCCAGCGAGGCGAGTTCCTTGCTAACACCACGGGGTTCAATACCCCGGCTCAAGCTCAAACACCGCTGGCGATTTGTCTCAACGCTAGTCCTGGGGACTCCCCCTAGGTCGACTCAGCCTCAAAACACAGTCACTCACCCACTCACACAGGAACTCATCCACTCACACAGGAACTCATCCACTCACACAGTCACTCACACACACACATAGTCACTCACACAGTCACTCACCCACTCACACAGTTACTCACACAGTCACTCACCCACTCACATAGTCACTCACCCACACACACAGTCACTCACCCACTCACATAGTCACTCACCCACTCACACAGTCACTCACTCACCCACTCACACAGTCACTCACCCACTCATACAGTCACTAACCCACTCACACAGTCACTCACCCACTCACATAGTCACTCACCCACTCACACAGTCACTCACCCACTCACATAGTTATTCACCCACTCACACAGTCACTCGCCCACTCACATAGTCACTCACGCAATCACATAGTACTCACCCACTCACACAGTCACTCGCCCACTCACACAGTAACTCACCCAATCACACAGTCACTCACCCACTCACACAGTCACTCACCCACTCACACAGTCACTCACCCACTCACACAGTCACTCACCCACTCACACAGTCACTCACCCACTCACACAGTCACTCGCCCACTCACATAGTCACTCGCCCACTCACACAGTAACTCACCCAATCACACAGTCACTCACCCACTCACACAGTCACTCACCCACTCACACAGTCACTCACCCACTCACACAGTCACTCACCCACTCACACAGTCACTCACCCACTCACACAGTCACTCACTCACTCACATAGCCACTCACCCACTCACACAGTCACTCACCCACTCACAAAGTCACTCACCCACTCACACAGTCACTCACTCACTCACTCACATAGCCACTCACCCACTCACACAGTCACTCACCCACTCACACAGTCACTCACCCAGTCACACAGTCACTCACCCACTCACACAGTCACTCACCCACTCACACAGTCACTCACTCACACAGTCACTCACTCACACAGTCACTCACCCACTCACACAGTCACTCACCCACTCACACAGTAACTCACCCACTCACACAGTCACTCACCCACTCACACAGTCACTCACCCACTCACACAGTCACTCACCCAGTCACTCACCCACTCACACAGTCACTCACCCACTCACACAGTCACTCACCCACTCACACAGTCACTCACCCACTCACACAGTCACTCACCCACTCACACAGTCACTCACCCACTCACACAGTCACTCACCCACTCACACAGTCACTCCCCCACTCACACAGTCACTCATTCACTCACACAGTCACTCACATAGCCACTCACCCACTCACACAGTCACTCACCCACTCACACAGTCACTCACTCACTCACATAGCCACTCACCCACTCACACAGTCACTCACTCACTCACATAGCCACTCACCCACTCATACAAGAGGTCGTGGGTTCGATCCCGACCCTGACGCCTGCTGCTGTATATTTGGAGTCTGCGTGTCTCTCTCTGTGTCGCTCCCCCCGTGGTCGCGTGGATTTTGCTCCGGGGTCCTCCGGTTTGTTTCCCCCCTCCACATTTAGAATCAACATCACGCGGTTCGAGTATTTCCAATGCTGCTACCCATGTCCACGTGATGATGATGATGACGATACGCCACTTTCGTCGAGCTATCATTTGTGAAGGTCGCGTCTGAACACATCCTGCTGCGGAGGGAGCTGGTAGGAACGTTGGGTTGCTCGGTCAATGGCCTGCAGGGTCAACGGCGGCGTGGTGTATTCCGCAAATATGCCCGACTGTGAGGGCGGGCACAAGCCGGCGTGAGTAGGTGAAACGTTGAGTTTAATAAGGGCACCACGGGGTGACCAGCCCCTCTCCACCCAGCCCCTCCCTATCCAGCCCCTCCCCACCCAGCCCCTCCCCACCCTCCCCCCACCCAGCCCCACCCTCCCAACTCAGCCCATCCCCACCCAGCCCCTCCCCACCCAGCCCCTCCCCACCCTCCCCCCACCCAGCCCCACACTCCCAACTCAGCCCCTCCCCACCCTCACCACCCAGCCCCTCCCCAGCTTCCCCTCCCCACCCAGCCCCACCATCCCCTCCCCACCCAGCCCCTCCCCACCCTCCCCCCACCCAGCCCCACACTCCCAACTCAGCCCCTCCCCACCCTCACCACCCAGCCCTCCCCAGCTTCCCCTCCCCACCCAGCCCCACCATCCCCTCCCCACCCAGCCCCTCCCCACCCTCCCCTCCCCACCCAGCCCCTCGCCGCACGACGGACGGACGGACACAATAATCCCCTGTGAGCTGATGTAACCAGGAGGTTCCTACCAGTATAACTAAAGAGCCTATACGGCTGAGTATGGGCCTTGCCTGATGAAATGAAATGCACATTCCAGTCAATGGAATGAATGATGATTGATGATGATGGCCTATAGCATTTGACCTCGGTGACCTTTCGAATTTGACCCCGCGTGATGCACAGGGGCTGATCGAAACCAAACGTTTTGGCTTTCGTTTTTTACATCTTAACGGGTGCGCGAATTCCAATTTACTAAAACCGCTCAACTCTGTTTTGTTCAATCAGAAGGACCCACTGAGCTACTTTATAGCTCCTGTGTCAGAAGAGACCCTAGCCACCACAAATGATGGCTTAACGAAAGCGGCTCATCATCACCATCATCACCAACATCACCTTAATCATCACCACCATCGCCACCATCATCACCACCGTCACCATCATCACCATCATCACCATCATCATCACCATCACCACCCCCACCACCATCACCACCCCCACCACCATCATCACCATCATCATCATCACCATCATCACCATCACCATCATCACCATCATCATCACCATCGTCACCACCGTCACCATCATCACCATCATCACCATCATTACCATCATCACCATCGCCACCATCATCACCATCATCACCATCGCCATCATCACCATCATCACCATCACCACCATCATCACCATCACCGCTACCATCACCACCCCACCGCCATCACCACCCCCACCACCATAATCACCATCATCATCACCATCATCACCATCATCACCATCACCATCATCACCATCATCACCATCATCACCATCACCATCATCACCACTACCACCATCATCACCATCGTGACCATCATCACCATCACCACCATCACCACCATCACCACCAGCGACACCATCATCATCACCATCACCACCAGCATCACCATCATCACCATCATCGTCACCATCGTCACCATCGTCACCATCATCACCATCGCCACCATCGCCAGCATCGTCAACATCATCACCATCATCACCATCCTAACCATCATAACCATCACCGTCACCATCACCATCATCACCGTCATCATCATCACCATCACCATCATTACCATCATCACCACCATCACCACCATCGTTACCATCATCACCACCATCACCATCATCACCATCATCACCATCGTCACCACCATCATCATCACCACCATCACCACCACCATCACCACCACCATCACCACTACCATCACCACCACCATCACCACCACCATCATCACCACCATCATCACCGCCATCACCACCACCATCACCACCATCATCATCACCATCATCACCATCGTCACCACCATCATCATCACCACCATCACCACCACCACCATCACCACCACCACCATCACCACCACCATCATCACCACCATCATCATCACCATCGTCGTCACGTGGGACATGTCGAGCAGCAGCCAAATACTCACGTCAATCATAATTAGTTGAGGACACGGAGACAAATCCACGCGAACACGGAGAGAGAGACACGCAAACTGCAAATACACAGCAGCAGGCGTCAGGGTCGGGATGGATCCCACGACCTCCTGTAGACCAGGCGAGGTAGTTAACATCTCACCACGGGGAGAGAGAGACACGCAAACTGCAAATACACAGCAGCAGGCGTCAGGGTCGGGATGGAACCCACGACCTCCTGCATACCAGGCGAGGTAGTTAACATCTCACCACGGGCAGAGAGAGAGACACGCAAACTGCAAATACACAGCAGCAGGCGTCAGGGTCGGGATGGATCCCACGACCTCCTGTAGACCAGGCGAGGTAGTTAACATCTCACCACGGGGAGAGAGAGACACGCAAACTGCAAATACACAGCAGCAGGCGTCAGGGTCGGGATGGAACCCACGACCTCCTGCATACCAGGCGAGGTAGTTAACATCTCACCACGGGCAGAGAGAGAGACACGCAAACTGCAAATACACAGCAGGCGTCAGGGTCGGGATGGATCCCACGACCTTCTGTAGACCAGGCGAGGTAGTTAACATCTCACCACGGTTGGGCCCTTAGGAATTGATCATCAGATGTATGAATGGTGATCACCGATGCGCTGTGAAGCCTCCCCCCTACCCCTCAATCTCCCCCCCCCCCATACCTCCCTCCCCACAGCCCCCGTCCCAACAGCAGCTGATTGACACAATTTCAATCTCAGACAGAATTCCATTACGCACCCTTCCAAATGAGGACGCTAATGGAATGTGACATTGGCGCCTCAGGGGTCTCCATATTTTTTTCCTTAAACAAAATGCGAATAAACACCGACTGGGGAACGCAAGGCAACGCACAGCCAAATGTCACCCGCGTGTAGCCCTTTAATGCGCGACTGGGGAACGACTGAGGAGGAGGGGAGGGAGGGATGGAGGGGAGAGAGAGGAGGCTATAATAGCCTGCACTACACACTGGACTATGCCCTGGCCTTAACACGTTCCTGCGGAGGGAGTTGGTAGTGACGTTGGGTTGGCCGTGGGACTGCGAGACGGGCTGGGGGCAGATGCAGCGCTTGTCGTAGTTTGAAACACAAAAATATGTACGTAGAAAACATAGGGGGAACGTAGACATGAGTAGGGAGAGAGGGGGTAGAGAGAGAGAGAGGGGTAGAGATGGGGGGGGGGGGTAGAGAGAGGGGGGGGTAGAAAGAGAGAGAGGGGGTAGAGAGGGGGGGGTAGAGGTAGGGGGGATAAGAGAGAGGGGGGGGGGTAGAGAGAGAGAGGGGGTAGAGAGGGGGGGGGGTAGAGAGAGAGAGAGAGGGGTAGAGAGAGAGAGGGGGTAGAGAGGGGGGGGGGGTAGAGAGAGGGGGGGGGGTAGAGGGGGGGGGGTAGAGGTAGGGGGGATAAGAGAGAGGGGGGGGGGTAGAGAGAGAGAGGGGGTAGAGAGGGGGGGGGGTAGAGAGAGAGAGAGAGGGGGTAGAGAGAGAGAGGGGGTAAGAGGGGGGGGTAGAGAGAGAGAGGGGGGGGGGGTAGAGGGGGGGGTAGAGGTAGGGGGGATAAGAGAGAAGGGGGTAGGGAGAGAGAGGGGGGGTAGAGAAAGAGAGAGGGGGTAGAGAGGGTGGGGGGTAAAGAGAGAGAGAGAGGGGGTAGAGAGAGAAAGGGGGGTAGAGAGAGGGGGGGGGGTAGAGAGAGGGGGGGGTAGAGAGAGAGAGGGGGGTAGAGGGGGGGGGGTAGAGGTAGGGGGGATAAGAGAGAAGGGGGGGGTAGAGAGAGAGAGAGGGGGTAGAGGGGGGGGGGTAGAGAGGGAGAGGGGGGGGGGGTAGAGAGAGCGGGGGGGGGGGGGTAGAGAGAGGGGGGGGAGGTAGAGAGAGGGGGGGGATAGAAGAGAGAGAGAGGGGGTAGAGAGGGGGGGTAGAGGTAGGGGGGATAAGAGAGAGGGGGGGGGTAGAGAGAGAGAGAGGGGGGGGTAGAGGAGAGAGAGAGGGGGGTAGAGAGGGGGGGGGTAGAGAGAGAGAGGGGGTAGAGAGGGGGGGGGGGTAGAGAGAGAGAGGGGGGTAGATGGGGGGGTAGAGGTAGGGGGATAAGAGAGAAGGGGGGGTAGGGAGAGAGAGGGGGGGTAGAGAGAGAAAGGGGCGGTAGAGAGAGGGGGGGTAGAGAGAGGGGGGGTAGAGAGAGGGGGGGGGTAGAGAGGGGGGGCGGGTAGAGAGGGGGGGGGGTAGAGGTAGGGGGGATAAGAGAGAGGGGGGGTAGAAAGAGAGAGGGGGGGGTAGAGAGAGAGAAAGGGGGGTAGAGAGAGAGGGGGGGGGGTAAGAAGGAGGAGAGAAGAGCGTGAAATCTTTCATTTATAAAAAGGGGGGGCACACAAAGCAAAGCATTGGGAAAAAAAAACAAATGATGAACGAAGCAAAGTGCCGACTACACCGAGCATCTTCTTGTTTCCTCCGATCGTCAAACACAAAATAGAGTGAGCGAGTGAGCGAGCTCGGGGTGTGGGATGATGAGGAGCGAGTGCGCGTGGGAGAAAGACCTTGACCAGTACGAGTGGGCGAGTGAACGAGAGAGAGAGAGAGAGTTTGTGTGTGTCAGTGTTTGCGAGACTTTTTTTTTACTTTCAAACAACTTATATTGCCGCCAGCAGCAACAGCACTGGAGGCGATTCCGATATGAAATACACAAAGTAACCAGCAAACAAATGAAAATAAACGCTACAAATCCACGTGCTGTGGCGCTAAAAGCACCGCGCACAACACGAAAGAAAAGCCACGTGGTGGTGGTGGTTGTGGTGGTGGTGGTTGTGGTGGTGGTGGTGGTCATCGCGCACGCCACGGTGACGAGCGAGCGCTTCAGAAGGTGAACACCACGAGGGTGCCGTCCACGCTGGTGCAGAGAGGGGCTTGTCCGGCTCCCCAGCGTTCGAAGAAGACGCGCTGCACATCACCGCCACGTGTGTGGTACATGGCGTGCTCCAGCCGGAGCCGCGCCTTGAGCAGGCCCCTGAACACTGGAAGCAGCACAGAGCAGCCGTCAGTGTCACCTTGCAGCATCTTTCTCCTCGTTCTGTACACCGCCATCTTCGCCTGAGCACAGGCGAAGTTGGCGAGGTCATTGCGCTTGTTAGCCAGGTAAGGCACCACCCCATATACGAAGCTGCTGCTGTAGAAGGGCACCCCCAGTTTCCTGAAGATGTCCCCCAAAAGGCGGAACATTGGTTTGAGCCGCTGGCAGTGTAAGTACCGGTGGGGCAGATCCTCCCTGGCACCGCAGGAAATGCACAAGTCTGTTACCCCTGGCGAGATTCGGCTGAGCCACACGGCCGATGGCAACGTGCAGTGTGTCAACCTCCACTGGAGGTCACCGCAGCGTTTGGCTACGGGGGAGACTTGTACGTTTGTTTCTATTGAGGGGCGGCCGCAATGAGGGGGGGAGAAATGGTCTTTCCATTTGGTGTCCGGTAGAGCGTGAAATCTTTGGTGAAAATCTTTCATTTAAAAAGGGAGCGAGGGGGCACATGAAGCAAAGCATTGGGGATAAAAACACGAAATGATGAACGAAGCAAAGTGCCGACTACGCCGAGTATCTTCCTCCTGTAATATGAGCCTATTTTTCGATGTAAAGCTTCTTTCGTTACTGCAGGGATTCATCTTCTTGGTTCTTTCGGTAAAGTCACGTAGAAGGTGAGAATTATTTTATCGTGTTTTATTATTTTATTACTTCCCTTCTACGTGACTTTACCGAAAGAACCAAGAAGATATGAGCCTATATCCGTCTCACTGACGTATCACAACTCGTCATGGTGATTGGCTATGCCGGTCCTGGTTTGCAGCCAATGGGGGGGAAGCCTGGGGGCGTGGCCCTGACGTGATGGAGAGGTGACAGCTATAAGGATTGGGTCTGCTGGCTTTGGCCTCAGCCAATGAGGAGATGAGTCAGGGGGCGTGGCCCTGACGTGATGGAGAGGTGACAGCTATGGAGATTGGTTCTGCTGGCTTTGGCCTAAGCCAATGGGGAGATGAGTCAGGGGGCGTGGCCCTGACGTGATGGAAGGGTGACAGCTATAAGGATTGGTTCTGCCGGCTTTGGCCACAGCCAATGGGGAGATGAGTCAGGGGCGTGGTCCCGGGAGCTGACGTGGGAGCCTGGAAGATTCGGTGCAGGCTAACGAGGATTGGCTGAAGCGTACCACGTGACCCGGGTATTGAATAGGGGTGGAGAAGAACGACACGTGGTCAGAACAGGAACGAAGGGAAGGAAGGGGCCACGCGGGAGCGGGGCTCCGAGTTGCCACGTGGCCGTGCGTCTCTCTCGCTCCATCTGTCCACTTCACGTTGCCTATCATGAGCGGGAAGTAATTGTACCCTAAGTAAATAAAAAGACGGATTCCAGAAGTCGTCTCCAAGACTGTTATTACACTCCGATCGAGGAAACAAGAGCGAGCGAGCGAGCGAGCTAGGGGGTGTGGGATGATGAGGAGCGAGAGCTGGTGGGCGATGAGCGAGAGAGTTTGTGTGTGTGCGTGCGACAGAAAGGAACACAGAGAGAGGGAGAGAGCGATATGCACGTGGGACATTGAGTGACGAGATTTAAGTGGGTGGTTAGGCTGGGTAGGGCTCTGTATCTGCTGCTGCGAATTCTCTCTCAAAGGGCTGTGAATGTTTCTGTAAAAAAAACACACGAATGTTATTCTTTCGATTCTTGCGCATAGCGGCAACAATACGTTCGGGGGCTGAAATTCGAATGCCAAGGTCTACTGCATGGCCATGACTAGAATAGGGCTTCAGCAGAGACAGAGAGAGAGGATTTCGTGTCGTTTTTCTACCCCCTCCTCCTCCTCTTCCTCCATTGAATGATCGCAAACCACAGTGGTTTGTTTGCTACGTGGATCCGGAGTTTGTGCTTCTTGGTCACAGTCGCTCTGCTCACTGTGTGTGTCTATGTTGTGTGTCTCTCTCTCTGTGTGTCTCTGTGTTGTGTGTCTCTCTCTGTGTGTCTCTGTGTTGTGTCTCTCTCTGTGTGTCTCTGTGTTGTGTGTCTCTGTGTGTCTATGTTGTGTGTCTCTCTCTCTGTGTGTCTCTGTGTTGTGTGTCTCTCTCTGTGTGTCTCTGTGTTGTGTCTCTCTCTGTGTGTCTCTGTGTTGTGTCTCTCTCTATGTCTATGTTGTGTGTCTCTCTCTCTGTGTGTCTCTGTGTTGTGTGTCTCTCTCTGTGTGTCTCTGTGTTGTGTGTCTCTCTGTGTGTCTCTGTGTTGTGTGTCTCTGTGTGTCTATGTTGTGTGTCTCTCTCTGTGTGTCTCTGTGTTGTCTCTCTGTGTGTCTATGTGTGTCTATGTTGTGTGTCTCTCTCTGTGTGTCTATGTTGTGTGTCTCTCTCTGTGTGTCTCTGTGTTGTGTGTCTCTCTGTGTGTCTATGTTGTGTGTCTCTCTCTGTGTGTCTATGTTGTGTGTCTCTCTCTGTGTGTCTCTGTGTTGTGTGTCTCTCTGTGTGTCTCTGTGTTGTGTGTCTCTGTGTGTCTATGTTGTGTGTCTCTCTCTGTGTGTCTCTGTGTTGTCTCTCTGTGTGTCTCTGTGTGTCTATGTTGTGTGTCTCTCTCTGTGTGTCTATGTTGTCTCTCTCTCTGTGTGTGTGTGTCTGTGTGAGTCTCTCTGCTTGTGTGTCTGTCTGTGTGTCTCTGTTTTGTGTCTCTCTCTGTGTGTCTCTGTGTTGTGTGTCTCTGTATGTCGATGTTGTGTGTCTCTCTCTGTGTGTCTCTCTCTGTGTGTCTCTCTCTGTGTGTCTCTGTGTTGTGTGTCTCTGTGTGTCTATGTTGTGTGTCTCTCTCTGTGTGTCTCTGTGTTGTGTGTCTCTGTGTGTCTATGTATGTCTATGTTGTGTGTCTCTGTGTTGTGTGTCTCTGTGTGTCTATGTTGTGTGTCTCTCTCTGTGTGTCTCTGTGTTGTGTGTCTCTGTGTGTCTATGTTGTGTGTCTCTCTCTGTGTGTCTATGTTGTGTGTCTATGTGTGTGTCTCTCTCTGTGTGTCTATGTGTGTCTCTCTGTGTGTCTCTGTGTTGTGTCTCTCTCTCTATGTCTATGTTGTGTGTCTCTCTCTGTTTGTCTCTGTGTTGTGTGTCTGTGTGTGTCTATGTTGTGTGTATCTATCTGCCTGTTTGTCTCTGTGTTGTCTCTCTGTGTGTCTCTCTCTGTGTGTCTCTGTGTTAAACTCTCTGTGTGTCTCTGTTGTGTGTCTCTCTCCGTGTGTCTATGTTGTGTGTCTCTGTGTGTCTCTCTCTGTTTGTTTATGTTGTGTGTTTATGTGTGTCTCTGTTGTGTGTCTCTCTGTGTGTCTCTGTGTTGTCTCTCTCTGTTTGTCTCTGTGTGTCTCTCTCTGTGTCTCTGTGTGTCTCTCTCTGCTTGTCTATGTTGTGTGTCTCTCTCTGTGTGTCTCTGTCTGTCTCTGTTGTGTGTCTCTCTTTCTGTGTCTCTGTGTTGTCTCTCTCTGTGTGTCTCTGTGTGTCTATGCTGTGTGTCTCTCTCTGTGTGTCTCTGTGTTGTCTCTCTCTGCCTGTGTGTCTGTCTGTGTGTCTCCGTGTCTGCGTTTTGCATCTCTCTCAAATTTAGTTCTGCCTGATGACGGTTGCGTGTGTTGCAATCGAAACGTCGTACTCCATTATTGAATTTATTTTCTTTCTACGTGACTTTACCGAAAGAACCAAAGAGTTATTCCTGCAGTCACGAAAGCTTCAAGTCACGTTTGCTCTGACTATTCTCTCGTGTATCTCTAAGTATTTCTAGGACTCTCCATGTATGCATGTGTACCTATGGGTCTCGAGGTGTCTCTCTCAATCCCGATGTGTCTCTCTATTTATTTGCATATTTTATCTGCTTGCGTATGGCAGCAAACGTGGTCCAGGAGCTTCGTGCCAACGTGGAGGTCTCCATGTATCTCTCTGGGTCTCTCTGTGTGTCTCTCTATGAGTCTGTGTATCTATGTGGGTACTCTGTATGTCTATGGGTGTCTATGTATCTCTCTGGGTCTTTCTGTGTGTCTCCCTATGAGTCTGTGTATCTATGTGGGTACTCTGTGTGTCTATGGGTCTCTATGTATCTATCTGGGTCTCTCTGTGTGTCTCTCTATGAGTCTGTGTATCTATGTGGGTACTCTGTATGTCTATGGGTCTCTATGTATCTCTATGGGTCTCTCTGTGTGTCTCTCTATGAGTCTGTGTATCTATGTGGGTACTCTGTATGTCTATGGGTGTCTATGTATCTCTATGGGTCTCTCTGTGTGTCTCTCTATGAGTCTGTGTATCTATGTGGGTACTCTGTATGTCTATGGGTGTCTATGTATCTCTCTGGGTCTCTCTGTGTGTCTCTCTATGGGTTGTACGATATGGATCATAGTCTGGGTTGCGTGTGTCTCTTTGAGTCTCTATGCAACTCTATGAGTCTGTGTATCTATGTGGGTACTCTGTATGTCTATGGGTCTCTATGTATCTCTATGGGTCTCTCTGTGTGTCTCTTTATGAGTCTGTGTATCTATGTGGGTACTCTGTGTGTCTATGGGTCTCTATGTATCTATCTGGGTCTCTCTGTGTGTCTCTCTCTGAGTCTGTGTATCTATGTGGGTACTCTGTATGTCTCTGGGTGTCTATGTATCTCTCTGTGTCTCTCTGTGTGTCTTTCTATGAGTCTGTGTATCTATGTGGGTCTGTGTATGTCTATGGGTCTCTATGTATCTCTATGGGTCTCTCTGTGTGTCTCTCTATGAGTCTGTGTATCTATGTGGGTCTGTGTATGTCTATGGGTCTCTATGTATCTCTCTGGGTCTCTCTGTGTGTCTCTCAATGAGTCTGTGTATCTATGTGGGTACTCTGTGTGTCTATGGGTCTCTATGTATCTATCTGGGTCTCTCTGTGTGTCTCTCTATGAGTCTGTGTATCTCTGTGGGTCTCTGTATGTCTATGGGTCTCTATGTATCTATCTGGGTATCTCTGTGTGCCTCTCTATGGGTTTAGGATATGGGTCAGAGTCTGGGTTGCGTGTGTCTCTTTGAGTCTCTAATTTATCTCTATGGGTCTCTACGTGTCTATGGGTTTACTATATGGCCCAAACTGGGTTGGGTGGAGGAGATTGTGGGGGGGGGGGGGGGTTGCTGGTGGTGGTTCGGGTTATTATTGAACAAGATGGAATCGAAGGGGACAGAATGGCGAGCGAGGTTGGCAAGAGGCAGGACCGACGAAGCCGGATGGAATTAAGGAATTAAACAAAGCAGCAGAGGAAGTAGAGTTAGAGAGAGAGCGAGCGAGCGTGTAGCGAGCGATAGAGAAAGGAGAGAGAGTGGAGAGCGAGAGAGAGAGACAGTGGGGGTGTAAGTGTGAATTAAGCCGTAAAAATGCAGTAGTGACCTTTCGGGATTTAATTTCAGAGATCTAGCTGGCTCGCCCCCCCCCCATCACAATGCGATTCTCTAATATTGCTCGCAGTCACAGGCTCGGAAATCAATGCCCTCTGACAGCTGATTGTAGCTTATTTCTGGAGATTATTGCTCCTTAAAGGTTACTTTTCGCCAAACGGGGGCATGGGCACCCCCAATCGGGGTAGGGGGGGAGGGGAGTAGCTCTCCACCAAGCGATAGAAAATCGGCACAGAGGGGGCCTGGCCCACGACCATACCCACTCACCCACTCGCTCTCTCGCTCTCTCGCTCGCCCACCCATCCAGTTACTCAACTACCCACGCAACCACCCACACACTGACCGACTTACCCACCAACTCATCCACTCACTCGCTCGCTCGCTCTCACGCTCGCCCACTCACCCACTCACTTATCCACTTACTCAACTACCCACGCAACCACCCACACATTGACCGAATCACCCACCAACTCATCCACTCACTCGCTCGCTCTCTCGCTCGCCCACTCACCCACTCACTTATCCACTTACTCAACTACCCACGCAACCACCCACACATTGACCGAATCACACACCAACTCATCCACTCACTCGCTCGCTCTCTCGCTCGCCCACTCACCCACCCACTTATCCAGTTACTCAACTACCCACGCAACCACCCACATACTGACCGACTCACCCACCAACTCATCCACTCACTCGCTCGCTCTCTCTCTCGCTCGCCCACTCACTCACCCACCCACTTATCCACTTACTCAACTACCCACGCAACCACCCACACATTGACCGACTCACCCACCAACTCATCCACTCACTCGCTCGCTCTCTCTCTCGCTCGCCCACTCACTCACCCACCCACTTATCCACTTACTCAACTACCCACGCAACCACCCACACATTGACCGACTCACCCACCAACTCATCCACTCACTCGCTCGCTCTCTCGCTCGCCCACTCACCCACTCACCCACTCACTTATCCACTTACTCAACTACCCACGCAACCACCCACACATTGACCGACTCACCCACCAACTCATCCACTCACTCGCTCGCTCTCTCTCTCGCTCGCCCACTCACTCACCCACCCACTTATCCACTTACTCAACTACCCACGCAACCACCCACACATTGACCGACTCACCCACCAACTCATCCACTCACTCGCTCGCTCTCTCTCTCGCTCGCCCACTCACTCACCCACCCACTTATCCACTTACTCAACTACCCACGCAACCACCCACACATTGACCGACTCACCCACCAACTCATCCACTCACTCGCTCGCTCTCTCGCTCGCCCACTTATCCACTTACTCAACTACCCACGCAACCACCCACACACTGACCGACTCACCCACCAACTCATCCACTCACTCGCTCGCTCTCTCGCTCGCCCACTCACCCACTCACTTATCCACTTACTCAACTACCCACGCAACCACCCACACACTGACCGACTCACCCACCAACTCATCCACTCACTCGCTCGCTCTCTCGCTCGCCCACTCACCCACTCACTTATCCACTTACTCAACTACCCACGCAACCACCCACACACTGACCGACTCACCCACCAACTCATCCACTCACTCGCTCGCTCTCTCGCTCGCCCACTCACCCACTCACTTATCCACTTACTCAACTACCCACGCAACCACCCACACACTGACCGACTCACCCACCAACTCATCCACTCACTCGCTCGCTCTCTCGCTCGCCCACTCACCCACTCACCCACTCACTTATCCACTTACTCAACTACCCACGCAACCACCCACACACTGACCGACTCACCCACCAACTCATCCACTCACTCGCTCGCTCTCTCGCTCGCCCACTCACCCACTCACCCACTCACTTATCCACTTACTCAACTACCCACGCAACCACCCACACATTGACCGACTCACCCACCAACTCATCCACTCACTCGCTCGCTCTCTCGCTCGCCCACTCACCCACCCACTCATCCACTTACTCAACTACCCACGCAACTACCCACACACTGACCGACTCACCCACCAACTCATCCACTCGCTCGCTCGCTCTCTCGCTCGCCCACTCACCCACTCACCCACTCACTTATCCACTTACTCAACTACCCACGCAACCACCCACACACTGACCGACTCACATATCAACTCAGACGTTCACCTGCTTACCCACTCACCGATTCATCAACTGACTCGCTCGCTCGCTCGCCCACTCTCTCACGCACCCACCCACCGACGTTCCCACCCACTCAACTGCTCACTCACCCATCCACGTACCAACTCACTCACCCACCCACTCAACCACCCACTGAACCACTCACCCACTCGCTCGCTCGCCCACTCTCTCACTCACCCACCCACCGACTTTCCCACTCACTCAACTGCTCACTCACCCACCCACGTACCAACTCACTCACCCATCCACTCACCCACCCACTGACCCACTCACCCACTCGCTCGCTCGCCCACTCACTCGTTCGCTCGTCCACTCACCCGCTTAACCACTAACCCGCCCACCAACTTACCCACTCACTCAACTTCTCACTCACCCACCCATATACCCGCTCACTCACCCACCACTCACATGCCCACTTACTCACCTAACCACTGACCCACTCATCTAATTGCTAGCTCGGCCACTAACCCACTCAACCTCTCACCGACTTACCCACTCACTCACCCACCACTCACATGCCCACCTACTCACCCACTCACACACTCGCCCTCTTACACACTCACTCACTCACTCACCTGAATAGCCTCAACAGACTGTAGGGGCAAGTGCCGTTAGCGAGTAGCACATATGAAGGCCGGCAAGGCACACGAGGGGGTGGGTGGCCAGTACCACGCCCGACCGCCTTTGTCTCCCCAGTGGCGATATTCACACACCGCACCACTCACTCGCCCACCCCACCCACGCACCCCCTCGTGCACGCCTCGCAGATAAAATTTTGATGAAAAAAACAAACCTCGCGCAATTACTGCGAAACACGGCGGCTAAACGTTGTTTTTTTTTACAGGGGAGGTATCCACTCATCAGCCCCGTAACCTCCATGTCAACCCTGCTGCCACCCCCTCCACACACACTCACCCAGCCGGGCGAGGGGGGAGGTGGCAGGGCATTGTTCCCACGGTATCATAGGGGGCAGGTGGGTGGGTGGTTGGGGCAGGTCTTTGAGGACTTTGCAGCGAGCGTCTGAAATTGTCCACGGGAAGCGCCCCCCAAAGGACGTCCCCCGCACGCGTGCGTTCCGGCGGCACGATGTACCGACGTTTCGCGCCGCGTGCCGAGTCGAGGAGTTCGCGTTGGGTGCCGAGAGGAGTTGTAATTTTGGCAGAGGGGGTGCGTGCGTTCACATCGTCATCATCATCATCATCACTGGTCAGCAGGAGGAGGAGCTGCCAACTCTATCTCAGTGAGTATGACTCCAAGTTGATGCCCACTGAAATAAGTGAGTGTGGAACAGATGGAGATTACACTATGAGACCTCCTTTATCAATGGCAAAAATATAGTAATAGGTTTTTACTCTTTCAACTGGTACAAAAACTGACACCCCCATACAAGGCATCATGTTTGCAATAACCACAACACAAGCAGTCAAAATGCAAACAAAAAGAAACAACTCTGATAATGTATGCACTGTCCTTGAAGTTGATTGGTCCACACCCGAGACAGCTTTCCTTAGAGCCTAGTCTCCATTGGTGTTTTTTGGCGTTATCTGGTCCAACAGCAATGGAGACTAGGCTCTAAGAAAAGCTGTCTCGGGTGTGGACCAATCAACTTCAAGGACAGTGCATATCATTATCATCATCAGAGTTGTTTCTTTTTGTTTGCATTTTGACTGCTTGCGTTGTGGTTATTGCAAACATGATGCCTTGTATAAAGGTGTCGGTTTTTGTACCAGTTGAAAGGGTAAAAACCTATTACTAGATGGAGATTAGTCCACCACACACTCTGCTGTCCCGCCTGAGTCCACCCACGTGGTTGAAAAAAGTGAGTGTAGAACAGATGGAGATTAGTTCACACACTTTCTGAGTCCTCAGTCCGACGGAGTTCAATGCCATTTCCGTTTCGATCGCAAGAGGAGGGCATTGGGGACCCATACTCGTGCACGCACGTACGTTGAACTTCTTTCGCGCCGTACCTAGCCGACCGTACTCATCTGCAATCCCACCCCAACCTCCACCCACCCAATGCTGGAATGTCTGCTCAGGTTATCTTCTTAGGTTTTTTCGGTAAAGTCACGTAGAAAGTAAAATAAAATAAAAACAAAAATCACGACGTTTCGGAGACAACACACAAGTCTCCGTCATCAGGTGGGACCGTCACAGCCAGATTAGCTGTATCAAGTGATACAGCTTGATACAGCTAATCTGGCTGTGACGGTCCCACCTGATGACGGAGACTTGTGTTGCCTCCGAAACGTCGTGATTTTTGTTTTTATTTTATTTTACTTTCTACGTGACTTTACCGAAAAAAACCTAAGAAGATGATTCCTTGCAGTCACGAAAGCTTCAAATCTAGAATTGTCTGCTCAGGGTTAGGTGGGAGGAGATGGGTGGTGTTTAATACGGAGCGATAGCGTGGGTGGTTTATAAATGATAATTCAATTTGAAAAATAAAAAACACAACAAATTATTGCTTTGTAAATACCAATGTGAAATCGGGGATGCATGATTATTGCCTTTCTGATGATGTTTGCTTAAATCTCTGAAGCGGCACTGAATGTGACTTCAGAGGAGGAAGCAGTTAAAGAATTTGGAAAGAGATCATGTTTTTCTGTCGGTGTGTGCCTGTGTGTGTGTTTGTGTCTGTGTGTGTCTTTGTGTGTGTCTGTGTTTGTGTGCCTGCGTGTGTGTCCGGTAAAACAACCCCCTACCTCTTAATGGTGCTGTTGCTGGTTCTGTATCTGTGTGTGTGTCTGTGTGTGTTGTGTGGAGCGGTAACTTGATACATCAAGTAAATTGATACAGCAAGCGTGCTGTGACGCTTCCACCTGAAGACGGAGGCTTGTGTTGCCTTCGAAACGTCGTGATTTTTATTTTATTTTACTTTTATTAATTTAAATTGTTTTACCTACGTGACTTTACCGAAAAAAAACCTAAGAATACCAATGAATGATGATTGATGATGATGGCCTATCGTGTTTGAACCCGCGTGAGCCGTAGGGGTGCTTTTGAAAACCAAGACTCTTGAGGACCATTGACGAGTGGCTGGGGGGGGGGAGATGTGGATCGAGACTCGGGGGAGATGCGAGGTGACACGGGTTACAGCCCAGGGAAGGGTAACGCGGCGGTGATGGCCACGTCACCCTGCATGAAGGTTGCGCACTCATTCATTCAAAGGGCGCCACGGTGGCTAGGAGATGTTAACTACCTCGCCTGGTGTGCAGGAGGTCGTGGGTTCGAACCCGACCCTGACGCCTGCTGCTGTATATTTGGAGTTTGCGTGTCTCTCTCTCATCATCATCACGGTGGCTAGGAGATGTTAACTACCTCGTCTGGTATGCAGGAGGTCGTGGGTTCGATCCCGACACTGATGCCTGCTGCTGGATATTTGGAGTTTGCGTGTCTCTCTC
Organism: Lampetra fluviatilis; assembly: GCF_964198595.1. Lineage (NCBI taxonomy): Eukaryota > Metazoa > Chordata > Hyperoartia > Petromyzontiformes > Petromyzontidae > Lampetra > Lampetra fluviatilis. Next base: position 5,558,984 of record NC_136334.1, on the reverse strand, counting down.
CGTGTTGCGGTTTTGTCCCCTCCACATGTTAGAATCGATGTCACGCGTTCGGAGCGATTTGTCTGCTGCTATAAATGTCCAAACGACGACTACGACGATGATGACGATGATGATGATGACGATGATGATGACGATGATGATGATGACAACGATGATGACGATGATGACAATGATGATGACGATGATGATGACGATGATGATGATGACGACGATGATGATGATGACGATGATGACAATGATGATGATGACGACGATGATGATGATGATGACGATGACGACGAAGATGACGACGTTGATGATGACGATGATGATGACGATGATGATGACGATGATGATGATGATGATGATAATGATGACGATGATGATTGATGATGACGATGATGATGATGATGACGATGATGACGATGGCGATGATGACAATGATGATGACGATGATGATGATGATGACGATGATGATGACGACGATGATGATGATGACGATGATGACAATGATGATGATGATGACGACGATGATGATGACGACGACGATGATGATGATGATGATGACGACGATGATGATGATGACGATGATGACAATGATGATGATGACGACGATGATGATGACGACGATGATGATAATGACGACGATGATGATGACGATGATGACAATGATGATGATGACGACGACGATGATGATGATGACGATGATGACAATGATGATGATGATGACGACGTTAATGATGATGATGACGATGACGACTATGATGACGATGATGATGATGATGACGATGATGATTATGATGACGATGATGATGACGATGGTATCAGCAACCTCATTGAACCATCATTCGTCATCGACAGGTTGGGCGCATCCAACAAAAGATCAACACGGCTCAGTGGCGGGGCCCCTCCTGGAGCCCAAAAAAACCCAAAATAGTTGAATAGGGGAAACACCCCTATTATTATAGTTGAATAGACGTTTCGCTTTACTCGCCTAGCCAGTGGCGCCACTCACCGATGACCGATAAACGGCATAGCGGCGTTCACGCAATACGACGTTTGTGTTGCCTGTTGAAGGCCGCTTGTGTTGCGATCGAAACGTCGTGAGTTTTTTGCTTTTATTATTTTAAATTTATTTTATATTTTATTTTACTATACTCATTGGTTCTTTCGGTAAAGTCCCGTAGGTATTTTACAATTTTTTAAAAATGTTATTGTGTTATTTTTGCTTTCATCCGTTTGATTTTTTTATTTTACATTTTTAAAAATATTTTTTATTCTTTCATTTTAATTTCATTTTCTATCTAAAAGTCACCGAAAGAGCCAATAATGCAGATCTTACATCGTTGCCATTCTCTCACTCCCTCTGTCCCTCCCTCCATCCTCCCAGGGCTCTCTTCCCCGGGTGATGAGCAGCAGACGATCGCTCCTCCCGTTGGGGGCCTCTCCGCATCGCAGGCTACATAGGCCGCGGGGGGTGGGGGGGGGCGAGGGGAACGGGGGGGGGGGTTAAAAGGGCAGTACATTTATTTACAGTGAAATCTTATTAAGAGCAAATGGCAAATTGGCATGGGAAATGAGCGTTCGTTTGTCATAATGGAGTTTGACTGACCTTCTATAAATGAAAAGCGCTCTCCCTTACCGAGGGTGAAATCAAACTGAATTAAACCGGGGGGGGGGGGATCTCTGTGTGCACTGTCGTTCCTTGCGGACACTGGAGGAAGCATTTACTCCGTGTGGAACGCACGGGTCCATGAACGAACTCACCCAGACCAAGACGTCTTTCTCCATCATCACCATCACCTTCAAGTTCATGTATTAGGTGTAGAGCCCTGTGAGCCATTCGGCTCTTGAATCGGGTGCAACCGCAACAAACACAAAAACTAAAACATGAACAAGAAAACATCTTAAAGTGAATATGTGACTGAGTGCAAACAGAAAATCCATAAAAGACAGCAAAATATTTCAGAAAAAAATCACCGTACACCAACGCTGTGTGCACAAATCCCAGTGGGATGCAAGTCAAACAACAACAACAACAACCACAAGACAACTTAGATTAAGGCCATCAGTCTAACTCTGTACTACAACAAACAAACATGGCTAAACCTGGGCAAGACGCCTCCTACCCCCGCCACCGCCACCCCCCCCCCCCACACACACACTAACAGCGAGCGAGCGAGTCACAGACTCTCAGCTTTCGAGCGTCAAAAATAATAAAATTGCGGTCTCTTCAGCCGTAAGGGGCCGTCCGTAAATGACGTCACGTGATTTTGGACGATTTTTTGACCCCCCCCCTCCCTCAAATATGACGTCACAAAGCTCTGCCCCCCCCCTCAAAAAAAATAAAACATGCTTCAAATCGCTTTAAACTATTGTCATTGTAGTGCGTGTTTAATGTGGCGCTGCACTCTGATGTTGAAGGAGAAAACATTTATTAAAAAGTCTATTTAATTAAGTAGAACGTGTTGTCTGTATTAATTTAAAGTTGCGCATTTTGATGTGACGTCACATTTCTCAAACCCCCCACCCCCCTCGTCACACATCGTCACAAATGTCTGACCCCCCCCACTAGGTGCGTGACGTCATTTATGCTCTAACATCCAGCTACGTGGCTGAGCGGTGTGATACCACCAGCCCACAGGAGATTATTGTGTCCGTCCGTCGTGCAGGGAGGGGCTGGGTGGGGAGGGAGGAGCTGGGTGGGGAGGGGCTGGGTGGGGAGGGTGGGGCTGGGTGGAGAGGGGAGGGTGGGGAGGGGCTGGGTGGGGAGGGTTGGGCTGGGTGGTGAGGGGCTGGATGGGGAGGGGAGGGTGGGGAGGGGCTGGGTGGGGATGGTGGGGCTGGATGGGGGGTTGGAGGGGTGAGAGGGGTGGGGCTGGGTGGGGAGGGGCTGGTCACCCCGTGGTGCCCTTATAAAACTCAACGTTTCACCTACTCACGCTGGCTTGTGCCCGCCCTCACAGTCGGCCATATTTGCGGAATACACCACGCCGCCGTTGACCCTGCAGGCCATTGACCGAGCAACCCAACGTTCCTACCAGCTCCCTCCGCAGGAATGTGTTTGTTGCCACGAGGCTGTACAGCTCTTTATTTCAGAAGCGACCTGGCAATCACAAATGAGAGCTTAGCGAAGTGGCTTATTGTCATCATCGTTATAATCATCGTCATCATCATCGCGTGCATGTTCATAGCGGAAGCCACGTGACGTCTAGACGCGCGACGTTCATTCCAAAACGTGGAGGGACGAAAGCGGTCGGGCCCCTGAGAAAAAAAAATCCACGCGACCACGGGGAGAGAAAGACACGAAAACTCCAAATATACAGCAGGCGTCAGGGCCGGTATTGAACCCGCGAGAGTGGTGGCAGTGCAGCAGCAGCAGTAGCAGCAGTAGTAGTGGCAGTAGTAGCAGCAGTAGCAGCAGAAGCAGCAATAGCAGCAGCAGTAGCAGCAGCAATAGCAGCAGCAGTAGTAGCAGCAGTAGTAGCAGCAGCAGTAGCAGCAGCAGTAGTAGCAGCAGTAGTAGCAGCAGCAGTAGCAGCAGCAGTAGTAGCAGCAGCAATAGCAGCAGCAGCAATAGCAGCATTAGTAGCAGCAGCAATAGCAGCAATAGTAGCAGTAGCAGCAGCAGTAGCAGCAGTAGTAGTAGCAACAGCAATAGCAGCAGCAGTAGCAGCAGCAGTAGTAGCAGCAGCAGTAGCAGCAGTAGTAGCAGCTGCAATAGCAGCAGCAGTAGCAGCAGCAGTAATAGCAGCAGCAATAGCAGCAGTAGTAGCAGCAGTAGCTGCAGCAGCAGCAGCAGTAGTAGTAGCAGCAGCAGTAGCAGCAGTAGTAGTAGCAGCAATAGCAGCAGCAGTAGCAGCAGCAGTAATAGCAGCAGCAATAGCAGCAGCAATAGCAGCAGTAGCAGTAGTAGCAACAGCAGTAGCAGTAGTAGCAGCAGCAGTAGCTGCAGCAGCAGCAGCAGTAGCAGCAGTATCAGTGCTTAAGCGACGGCTTACCCCGAGTCGATAGCGCGGCTAATGCGGGCGCTCAGCGAGGGTTGATTCACCCACGCACGGCTTAGGTTGGGCAGCAGCCCCTCCCCCCCCTCCTCCTCCCCCCTCTTTGCAGAATGAAGCTACTGCAGGCGTGAGATTTAGCTAGACCCCCCCTCCACCCCCCTCCACCCCCCCCCCACATCGCGCCACCCCCCCCACCACCCCCCCTCTCCACCCTCCCTCCACCCCCCCTCGCCACCCCCCCTCCACCCCCCCTCCACCCCCCCCGCACCGCGCCACCCCCCCATCACCGCCCCTCCACCCCCCTCCACCCCCCACCACCCCCCTCCACCCACCCTCCACCACCCCTCCACCACCCCACCACCCCACACCACCCCTCCTCCACCACCCCCCCACTACCCCCCCACTACCCCCCCTCCACCTCCCCCCCTACACCCCCTCCACCCCCCCTCCACCCCCCCTCCACCCCCCCTCCACCCCCCCCCCACACCACCCCTCCACCACCCCCCCTCCACCCCCCCACGCACCGCGCCACCAAACATACGAACAACGACTCACCCTGATCGGCTGGGCCGTGGTGGTGCCACTGCCCGGCTTTCGTTTGCTTTAGAGCGGTCGTCTTCATTGCACAAGGCCCAGCGGTGCCACTGGTTGTCCCCTGGTGGGCCTTTAGTGCGGCCAAGCGGGGTGACTGGCGGGTCCTGGTGGGCCTTTAGTGCGGCCCAAGTGGGGTCACTGGTGGCTCCCTGGTGGGCCTTTAGTGCGGCCCAGAGGGGCCACTGGCGGGTCCTGATGGGCCTTTTATGCGGCCAAGTGGGGCGAGTGGCTCCCTGGTGGGCCTTTAGTGTGGTCCAGCGGGCCACTGGTGGGCCCTGGTGGGCCTTTAGTGCGGCCCACCAGGGCCACTAGCGGTTCCTGGTGGGGCTTTAGTGCGGCCCAAGCGGGGTCACTGGTGGCTCCGTGGTGGGCCTTTACTGCGGCTCCAAGACAACACACAAACGTTGAAACCACCCCCCACACATCATCATCATGCTGCTGTCCAAACCTCCGCCAATGGTGTCGATTGGCGTGGCCGCAACTGACGCTCCCCCCACCCCCACCCACCTCTAAGGGTGAGCAGCGACCACGTTGGAGCTTGCATTTAAATCAAACACAACAGGGCCGAAGTTCCGCCTGGCCAAGCGACAGAGGAGACGCGTGGCCATCGCTTCAGGGGCCTCAACGGGACCGGCCTTCTTCGCGTTGCCCTCTGGTCTGCTGGCAGTGCGCAATCCCGCATCGGGCCATCGGAGAGGAAGCAGCAGAAGCAGAATCAGCAGCAGTAGAAGAAGAAGCAGCAGTAGCAACAGTAGAAGAAGCAGCAGAGGAAGAAGCAGCAGCAGAAGCAGAATCAGCAGCAGTAGAAGAAGCAGCAGCAGCAGTAGAAGAAGCAGCAGAGGAAGAAGCAGCAGCTGAAGAAGCAGCAGCAGCAGCAGCAGTAGCGGAAGAAGAATGAGCAGCTGAAGAAGAAGCAGCAGTAGAAGAAGCAGCAGAGAAAAAAGCAGCAGAAGCAGAATCAGCAGCAGTAGAAGAAGCAGCAGAAGCAGTAGAAGAAGCAGCAGAGAAAGAAGCAGCAGAAGCAGCAAAAGCAGCAGAAGAAGCAGCAGCAGTAGAAGCAGAGGAAGCAGCAGCAGAGGAAGAAGCAGCAGAAGCAGCAGAAGCAGCAGCAGTAGAAGAAGCAGCAGAAGCAGCAGCAGAAGCAGCAGCAGAAGCAGCAGAAGCAGCAGCAGAGGAAGAAGCAGCAGAGGAAGCAGCAGCAGCAGTAGAAGAAGAAGCAGCAGCAGCAGCAGAAGCAGCAGCAGAAGCAGCAGCAGCAGTAGAAGAAGCAGCAGAGGAAGAAGCAGCAGCAGAGAAAGAAGTAGAGGAAGCAGTAGAAGCAGCAGCAGCAGAAGCAGCAGAAGAAGAAGAATAAGAAGCAGCAGCAGTAGAATAAGCAGCATTAGCAGTAGAAGAAGCAGAAACAGCAACAGTAGAAGAAGCAGCAGCAGAGGAAGAAGCAGCAGAAGCAGCAGCAGTAGAAGAAGCAGCAGAGGAAGCAACAGCAGCAGTAGAAGAAGCAACAGAAGCAGCAGCAGCAGTAGAAGCAGCAGAGGAAGCAACAGCAGCAGTAGAAGAAGCAGCAGAAGCAGCAGCAGCAGTAGAAGCAGCAGCAGAAGCAGCAGTAGAAGAAGCAGCAACAGAAGCAGCAGCAGCAGTAGAAGCAGCAGCAGAAGCAGCAGTAGAAGAAGCAGCAACAGAAGCAGCAGCAGCAGTAGAAGCAGATGAAGCAGCAGCAGGGGCATCAGCTGCCGTATTGGCCCGAGCCGCGTCCCATTCCACTAATTGGTGACGGCGCCGCAAAAAACAATTGCTGGATTAGGAATAAAAATAGTCGTGAGTTAGTGCGCGGTAAGAAACCTCTGCCTCTAATGAACCCCTGAAATAAATCACATCACGAGGGGGGGGGGGGAGGTAGTGGGGGGCTGTGGAGAAGGGCACTGAATATGCTCACGTGTCTATAGCCTCCTGCGAAGCATCAAATCCCTTGAGGCCCTTCGTCAAAAGTTGCCGCTAGCCACGCTCGCACTCGTCCCGTACCCCAACTACCCCCTCCACACTCCAACTACCCCCACACCTACCTAGCTTCATCAGACGACAGCCAAGTTTGGCTATCGCCTGATGATGCTGGTTGTAATTACTGGTGAAACGTCGTTACTCAGATTGTAAATGGTGTGGCCTGGCTCTCCAACACACCGGTGTGGTGTACTAGTATACTACACTATACACTACACTATACACTACTACACTATACACTACAATATACTACACTATACACTACTATACACTATTATACACTACATTATACACTAAAACACTATACACTACACACTACACTATACACTACTATACACTACACTATACACTACACTATACACTACACTATACACTACAACACTATACACTACTATACTATACATTACACTATACACTATACACTACACACTACTATACACTACACTATACACTACTATACACTACACTATACACTACTACACTATACATTACACTATACACTACACACTACACTATACACTACACTATACACTGCACTATACACTACACTATACACTACACACTACACACTAGTGCTGTACTAGTGACGAATTGCCACGTTCTGTTTACGTGACAACCCTCACTAGTTGGCTGTGTCGGGTGGTGGCGGGTTTTTGACGACACATTTATACATTTATGCGATCAAACCCAAAAAGACAACCTCTATTATGTATAAATCCACGACATTTACAATTTGAGTCCCTTCATTGGGAATAATATTGGTCGTGAAAGCTTATGTGACAAACTAAACCATTAAACTATTAAATTTACCACATAAGGCCCCACTGAACTTCATAGTTCATGCAGAATCGATGCCTATTGGGTGTTTGAACATCTTAGCAGTCCCTCCCTTCCGATAATTAGTTCAAAACAATTTCGACGTACACGCTGGACATGCACACCAGGGGATGGATTGCGGTCTGTCTCACCGTGTGAATATAAAACCATCGTAATTTTATACGTGAGTTTAAAATGAATCACGACATTTCGATCGCATCACAAGCGGTCGTCCATCTGACCAAAAGTCAAAATCGCTGTCCGTGGTGCTGACGTTAAGAAAACAAAACGCCACTTTTTAAATCCTTTATATTAAGTTCGCTTGCTTGCTTAGGACCGTGCAAATCTTTAGGTCGTTTTTTTTAACCCACTTCCCGTGATCCAATCGAGCTGACATTTTCCACACAGACTCGTTGTGCGTGACAATTAATGTTCGTGACATTTTTTTTCCAAAATGTTACACTTTTTAGGACAAAAATATTATATTTAATTACCAATTGCTTAATGGTGCCATGTAATCATCTGACCCATAGGTGGCAGCCATCTCAAGCCAGAGGACGAGAGGACTCTAGCCGCCACGCATATAAAGGATTTATAGTGAAAAACTTTGTTTTTACGGGTTATACTTGTTTCAAATTGTCTTGCTGTGTTTTTCACACCTGATGACGATTGCTTGTGTTGCAGTCGAAACGTCGTGATAATTTTATTGTTTTAGATTTTTTTTTATTTTAATGTTTCCCTTCTACGTGACTTTACCGAAAGAGCCAAGAATATGAATCCCTGCAGTCACGAAAGCTTTAAATCGAAATTCAGTAGCGAGTGGCTCATAGCCAAAAGTTGTTAATTCTAGATTTGAAGCTTTCGTGACTGCAATGATTCATATTCTTAGGTTTTTTCGGTAAAGTCACGTAGGTAAAACATTAAAATTAATAAAAGTAAAATAAAATAAAAATCACGACGTTTCGGAGGCAACACAAGCTTCCGTCTTCAGGTGGAACCGTCACAGCCACGACAGCTGTATCAAGTAAATGAGAGATTGCAGGAGCTACCATATGAATAAAAAGTGTGCCGTACTTGGCCCTTCCCCCTTCTCCAACCATTATATAAACGGAGTGGTAGCTCTTGCAATCTCTCATTTACTTGATACAGCTGTCGTGGCTGTGACGGTTCCACCTGAAGACGGAGGCTTGTGTTGCCTCCGAAACGTCGTGATTTTTATTTTATTTTACTTTTATTAATTTTAATGTTTTACCTACACGTGACTTTACCGAAAAAACCTAAGAATACCAAAAGTTGTTGTTTATGGGTTGGGTCAACTTCTTAGCGCACACGCGGTGGCTGACATGAAGGTCAAAGAAGGGACTTTTTTTGGGTAAGCGCTGTTCGTGCGTAGAACATATGAAGACCACACAAACACACAAGGGAGAGTTATCGACGGAATGTTTGCTTTGTGTGTGTGTCAATTAAAATAGCGAGTTAATGGAAAGAGTTATTTCATTCGGGGCACAGTCAGTCCGCCGTTCTAAAGGCGCATGTAATTCAACGTATAATTAAGCAGCGGCTTTTTGCGAGGAGTTAAAATCGCCTTATTTTATCGCTGCCAATTCTTTAAATGGTTTAGTCTCTAAGTGAGGGAGCCGTTTGTTTAACGCTGGAACGGGGGGCGGTCGAAGGAGGGGTGGGTGGCAGAGGTCGCAAACGGGTTTTGATTCCTTACCCGTACCCGTACCCGGCCGCATCAGGGTCGCAAACGGGTACCCGTACCCGGCCGAACCGGTACTCTACCCGTACCCTACGCGTACCCGGCCGGGTACGGGTAAGGTACGGGTATCGGGTACCTGATTGCGACCTCTGGGATAAAGCCATGTTGCAGGCGCGGGTGGGTTGATTCTAGGAACTTGAATTGTGAGAAGAGACAAGACGTTTGGAAATGAGTGACAAACGGTGACTCACCATTGACTCACGGCCTACCCGGCTACCCGTACCCGGCGGCACCAGGGTCGCAAACGAGTACCCGTACCCGGCGGTATTGGGTACCCGGTTGCGACCTCTGGTGGGTGGCTAGGAGATATTAACTCCCTCGCCTGGTATACAAGAGGTCGTGGGTTCGATCCCGACCATGACGATGCCTGCGGCACACGTGGATTTTGCGTGTCACTCATTTCGGGCAGGGTACGGGTACGGGTAAGGAATCAAAACCCGTTTGCGACCTCTGCTAATCGCTCACTCACGCTGCTCGCCCCCCCAGCAATGTCCCTCTCACCACCACTCACCACCACCACCAACACTACTTCACCTGTGTAGAGGAGTAATGTGGGGACGTGACGTCATGCGCGCTGGGCGGCTCGATGACGTCACGTCTCCTAGATAATTTAAGGGAGACCCCGTGACGAACGCGGGGTCACTGTGGGAACGGGTAGAGTACGAAGGGTGAAGAGGGAACCAGTGGGTAGAGAGAGGGATCGAGTGGTGAGTCTGGGGAGAAGCCGGTGGTAGCCGTAGAGGTGCTCCTCTCTATATTCTTAGGTTTTTTTCGGTAAAGTCACGTAGGAAAAACATTATAATTAATAAAAGTAAAATAAAAAATAAAATAAAAATCACGACGTTTCGGAAGCAACACAAGCTTCCGTCTTCAGGTGGAACAGTCACAGCACGATAGCTTCTCTCTCCGCTCGGTGGAGTCGGCAGAGTCCACGATCCGACACGAGAGAGAGAGAGACCGGAGCTAGCCGGGCAGGAACTAGGACTCAGTGTAGGACCCCCTAGCCCCTGGGAGTTGTGTATCATTGTGTGTTATTGATAAGCTTTAATAATCCCTTGGCAGAAGCCAGAGGTCCCAACCGGGTACCCGATACCCGTACCCTACCCGATACCCGGCTACCCATACCTGGTCGGGTACGGGTACCCGTTTGCGACCCTGGTGCAGCCGGGTACGGGTACGGGTAGGACGTGAGTCACTGGTGAGTCACCGTTTGTCACTCATTTCCCAACGTCTTGTCTCTTCTCACGATTCAAGTTCCTAGAATCAACCCACCCGCGCCTGCAACATGGCTTCATCCCAGAGGTTGCAATCAGGTACCCGATACCCGTACCCTACCGGCCGGGTACGGGTAGGGTACGGGTACGGCCGGGTACGGGTACCCGTTTGCGACCCTGGTGCGGCCGGGTACGGGTACGGGTAAGGAATCAAACCCCGTTTGCGACCTCTGGCGGAAGCCCATAACTTACCTCCGCCTCCGAGTGCGTCCGTGGGAACTCGTCAACAGCTGTATCAACCCCAATGGCTTCAAATGTTGTGGCTGACAACCCTCGCTGACTGATGTCTTATCGGCGATAGTATTCCCTGCCCCCTCCCACCGTCACCATTCCCTCTGAAAATGAGTGAATAAACACCGACACTCGGTATAGTCATTGGCAAAAGGATGAATAATGATAGGTTGGCAGAGGGAGATAGGATCGCGGGGGAGGAAGGCGGGTGTGGGGGAGAAATAATATCGCATCTGGAGCAAAGCATACAAATATACAAACACAGACATAATTTCAACCGTGATGATGGTTACAAACTGAGTAATCATTGGAACGATGTGATTAACCATGCAAAACATATTTAACTACACTTATTTGGCCAATCTTATTTGAGAGAAAACTATCACAGGTTTACCATGTTTAATTGTTTCACCTTTTCACACTATTGTTAGGTAGGCCAGGTTGAGTCACAAACCGTACCTCTCCATAACAAAGGCTCACCCTCTTAAGCCTCACCTTACCATATGAATAAAAAGTGTGCTGCACTTGCCCCTTCCCCCCCCTCTCCAACCATTATATAAACGGAGTGGTAGCTCTTGCAATCTCTCATTTACTTGATACAACTGTCGTGGCTGTGACGGTTCCACCTGAAGACGGAAGCTTGTGTTGCCTCCGAAACGTCGTGATTTTTATTTTATTTTAATTTTAATGTTTTTACCTACCTGACTTTACCGAAAAAAACCTAAGAATGTGATTAGAATGCATTTGCACCTCGCACAGCGGAGAATTCGTTTAGCTGGAAACTTGCAATGGACTTCTCTGCGACAATCTTGAATTTGGAGCTTTCGTGACTGCAGGAATTACCCTTTTGTTCTTTCGGTAAAGTCACGTATCAAGATAAAATAGTGAATTAAATAATAACATACGACGTTTCGATTGCAACACAAGCAATCATCGTCAGGTATAAATGAAATAGCAAAACAAAAAATCTAACCAGAAAACTATAGACAGACATATAAGCAGTGGTGATATCTGTCTGCTTATATGTCTGTCTATAGTTTTCTGTGAAAGATACTGGTATTGGGTGGTTATATAGCAATACAGTATATAATTTAATGTTGGGTTTGTCTATGGCAGTATATAGTACGGTGTAGACTCGTGTGATGTAAGAGAATAAAGTTTAGATGGAAGCATATTATATAATTTTTACGACGTAGAATTGTAATGTATTACTTACTGTTAGTAACTCAGCTTATTGTAGAGTATAGTAAGTATACTGATGATACTATGTAGTTTATACTTTAGTTGTTTACGTGTAGGTTTTAGTTACTGCAGCTACATACCATTTACACTCCTTCCCTTTATTAATGCTACCCTTATCCCCTCCCTTTGATGCTGAATTAGTACTATTCACATACCTGCATTTCCCATATCCTCTCCCTTTGATGATGTTAATCATGCATAATGCACATGCATATGTAGTACTAATCACATTCCTGCATTTCCCATAAATATGCTAAATTCCTCTTGATATGCAAATTGTCAAGGCGCCCAGCTTATATATATATGCTCCAAGCACGTGTGCTGTTTCATTCAGACGCTGTCGCCTCGACAGACCTGGTTTTCACCTGAGGACGGCTGCTTGCGTTGTGGCCGAAACGTCGTGAGAATTATTTTATTTTATTATGTTTTATTTTTATCATTTCATTACTTCCCTTTTACGTGGCTTTACCGAAAGAACCAAGAAGATGAATCCCTGCAGCCACGAAAGCTTTAAATCGAAATTTAGTTTTCTGGTTAGATTCTCTGCGACAATTGCTCCCTTACCTCTAGGCCTCTGCCCCCCCCACCCTGAACGCTACTGCCCCCCCCCCCCGCCCCGTCACCACTGTTTAGAGCAGTGACTCTTCTTCAAAACCTGGGGTGCACGCAACCGCTGTTGGAGTGAGAGATGCCTTCTCTGGGTGAGCGAGGCGCGGCCAGATTTCTTTTTTCACGCTTTTTTATTGCACACTTTTTTTTATTTAACTCACTCTGTCTGTTGTAGTTGTTGTATCCTCAAATCTTGTAACAATTTTTTTACCCACTTTTTGGTACTTTCGGTAAAGTCACGTAGAAAGGAAATAATAGAATAATAAATAGAAAACATCATAAAATAATTCTCACGACGTTTCGGCCACAACGCAAGCAGCCTACTGCTTGCGTTGTGGCCGAAACGTCGTGAGAATTATTTTATCATGTTTTATTTTTATTATTTTATTATTTCCTTTCTACGTGACTTTACCGAAAGAACCAAGACGATGAATCCCTGCAGTCACGAAAGCTTTAAATCGAAATTTTATTACGTTTTATTTGCATTATTTTATAATGTTTTACTTGTATTATTTTATTATGTTTTATTTTTATTATTTTATTATCTTTTATTTTTATTATTTCCTTTCTAAGTGACTTTACCGAAAGAACCAAGAAGATGAATCCCTGCAGTCACGAAAGCTTTAAATCGAAATCAGTTTGTTTTTGTTTAAGATCTGAGAACCAAATGGATGCAGGGCTGCAGTCAAGTTGAAGAGCCACTGGTGTAGAGGACCGTCCCGTCCCCTCCCCCCCTCAACATTTGGAAGGAACGCTCCTCGATATGATTTAATATGAATTATTATGATGATATTGACGCCTTGCTGTATATTTGGAGTTTGCGGTGTCTCTCTCCTCTCTCCCTCTGTGATCGCGTGGATTTTTCTCCAGGTCCTACGGTTTTTGCCCCTCCATATTTATGAACGACATGACGCGTTTAGATGATTTGGCTGCTGCTATAGATGTCCACATGATGAGCCACTTCGTTGAGCTGTAATTGGCGATGGTCAGATCGCGTCTGACCAAACAAAGAAGAAGCTAATGACTCAGCGGGCTAAACCTGGGTTAACTAAAATAAATACAAATATTTTTTTTATTTTAGTGATTATTTTACCTTTCCTACAATTTGCACTCCTCTCGTTTTTTGCTTGTTTTGCGTCTCGTTTGTGTCGTTATAACTTTCTGACCCAGTGCCCGGTAGTGGACATCTGTGAAAAAAACTAAAAAAAGAAACACGCCACAGGTCATCAGATTTCCTCCTCCGGTATAAATGAAGATTGTGATTACTCTGGAAGTTGGCTGCTTAATAAATGGACGGTCAAAGGATTTTGCTGCGTAGGCAACATTCACATAATTTTAGAGCGTCTGTTCTGGGGGGGAGGAGGAGTGAGGAGGAGTGAGGATGAAGGAGGAGGAGGAAGGAGGAGGGGAGGAGGATGAAGATTGTGATTACTCTGGAAGTTGGCTGCTTAATAAATGGACGGTCAAAGGATTTTGCTGCGTAGGCAACATTCACATAATGTTAGAGCGTCTGTTCTGGGGGGGAGGAGGAGTGAGGAGGAGTGAGGATGAAGGAGGAGGAGGGAGGAGGAGGGGAGGAGGAGGAGGGGGAGGGAGGAGGAGGGGAGGAAGAGGAGAGAACGTGGTGCACATAAAACAGCTAAAGTGCTAAGGCAGCAGAAAGTAGCACGCACTGCCCGACTCAATTAATTGACTTCTTGTAACGAGCTGCGAGAGATGAAGAGAGAGAGCGAGCGAGACTATGTTTACGTTGCACATGGAAGAACCGAGGTCAACCGAGGCGTGATCTGCAGACAGGGACGTATTGAGAGCCACCGATGGGAGTTATTATTATTATTGGTTCATTTCGCCAGAGGGAGGGAGGGAGGATAGGGGAGGGGAGGGGAGGGAGGAAGGGAGGGCCCTTCTAGGAGTTCACGACTCCGCCCACCCGCATGTCCACCCCGTCTGTGCATCGCAAGCCCCAAACTTCACGTGTTTGTTAATTACCTCTTAATTGGTCTGCCGCTATAGTGAGATGCTAACTACCTCGCCTGGTGTGCAGGAGGTCGTGGGTTCGATCCCGACCCTGACGCCTGCTGCTGTATATTTGGAGTTTGCGTGTCTCTCTCTCTCCGTGGTCGCGTGGATTTTTCTCCGGGACCTCCGGTTTGTCTCTACACATTTAGAATGAACGTCACGCGTCTAGAGTGATTTGGCTGCTGCTATACATGGTGATGGTAATGATGTTGATGATGATGGTGGTGATGATGGTGACGATGATGTTGATGATGATGGTGATGATGATGTTGATGATGATGATGTTGATGATGATGGTGGTGATGATGTTGATGATGATGGTGGTGATGATGGTGATGATGATGGTGATGATGATGGTGGTGGTGATGGCGATGATGATGGTGATGATGGTGATGATGATGTTGATGTTGATGATGATGTTGATGATGATGGTGGTGGTGATGGCGATGGTGATGATGGTGATGATGATGTTGATGATGATGATGGTGATGATGATGATGATGGCGATGATGGTGATGATGGTGATGATGGTGATGGTGATGATGATGTTGATGTTGATGATGATGTTGATGATGATGGTGGTGGTGATGGCGATGATGATGGTGATGGTGATGATGATGGTGATGATGTTGATGATGATGATGTTGATGATGATGGTGGTGATGATGATGATGGTGACGATGATGATGATGGCGATGAAGTTGATGAGCCACGCTTCAGAAAATCGTAACCAATCGACCGTTAGCAGGAATCGATTATCCGTGGGGCGCCGGGCTCGTAGCGCAGCGCGCTAACCGCTGCACCACCGCTCTCCACTTGAACCCCCCCCTTGAAGGAGGTGAAGGTGGCCAACGTTTCGCTGCTCGCCCTCTACAAGGAGAAGAAAGAGCGCCCCCCATCGTAAAACACCACACTGCAATGTGTGCCCAGGAAGAGCGTTTGTGCAGTTTCATCAATAAACCCATGTACACAAAAAAAAGCAAGAGACGAGAGAGTGAGCGAGAGACTTTGACTTTTAAACAACTTTTATTGCAGCCAGCAGCAAAAGCACTGGAGGCGATTTCAATATGAAATACACAAAGTCACCAGCAAACAAAAGAAAACAAACGTTACGAATCGTTACAAATCCACGTGCTGTGGTGCTGAAAGCACCGCGCACAACACGAAATAAAAGTCACGTGGTGGTGGTGGTGATGGTGATGGTGGTGGTGTTGTTGGTGGTTGTGGTGGTGGTTGTGGTGGTCATCGCGCACGCCACGGTGACGAGCGAGCGCGTCAGAAGGTGAACACCACGAGGGTGCCGTCCACGCTGGTGCAGAGAGGGGCTTGTCCGGCTCCCCAGCGTTCGAAGAAGACGCGCTGCACATCACCGACACGTGTGTGGTACATGGCGTGCTCCAGCCGGAGCCGCGCCTTGAGCAGGCCCCTGAACACTGGAAGCACAGAGCAGCCGTCAGTGTCACCTTGCAGCATCTTTTAAAATCCTTTATTTTAAGTTCACTTGCTTGCTTGCTTGCGCGCTTACGACCGTGCACATTTTTTGGTAGTTGTTTAACCCACTTCCCGTGATCCAATCGAGCTGACATTTTGCACACAGACTCGTTGTGCGTGACAATTTATTTTCGTGAAAAAAATTTCTATAACTTTACACTTTTTAGGATTTTTTTTTATATTTAATTACCAATTGCTTAATGGTGGCAGGCAATCATCTGACCTATGGGTGGCAGCCATCTCAAGCCAGAGGACGAGAGGCCTCTAGCCGCCACGCATATAAAGGATTTCTAGTGAAAAACTCTGTTTTTACGGGTTAATTTTTTTCTAGTTCGGTACACCGCCATCTTCGCTTGCGCGCAGGCGAAGTTGGCGAGGTCATGGCGCTTGTTAGCCAGGTAAGGCACCACCCCATGTACGAAGCTGACCGAGAGAGTGAGCGAGAGAGTGAGCGAGAGAGTGAGCGAGAGGTGGGGGTTTTTACATAAAGCTAAATGTAAAAAAAAATACGAAATGATGAACGAAGCAAAGTGCCGAATACACCGAGCATCTTCTTGTTTCCACTGATCGTAAAAATAGAGAGGAGAGAAAAGAGAGAGAGACAAGAAAATAAATAAATAGAATAAGGATAAAAAAAGGTAAAAAAAAGAAACGTAAAAAGGAAAAAAAAGAGAGAGGGGGGAGAGAGAGATGAGAGAGAGAGAAGGCCTCTGATGCCGTGTTTCAGATAACGCGGCCCCGCAGATCGTTACGGATGATCCAAGGACAACCTCCCTTATCAGCGGAGTCTTTCATCTTCGACCCTGGTGCCCCCCCCCACGCCTCCACCCCCCACGCCTCCACCCCCCAATTCTCGTCCCACATTAACGCCGGCGCGTTGAGGCTTCATTGCGTCGCGGGTCGTATAGCGGCATTGGGTGCCACTGAGGTTGGGTTTTTTATTCGCAAGAATTTGGGCCGTAAACCCTCTGCAGGGGCATGTGGAGTGGCCTCCCCTCAAGATGGGGGGAGGAGAGGGAGGGAGAGATCGGGGAAAAGGGAGAGATGGAGGAAGAGGGATGGAGAGGGAGGAGAGGGAGGGGGTGAGAGGGAGGAGAGGGTGGAGAGGGGGGGGGGAGAGTGAGCGAGTGAGCGAGAGAGTGAGCGAGAGGTGGGGGTTTACATAAAGCAAAGTTATTATAAAAATAAATACGAAATGACGAACGAAGCAAAGTGCCGACTACACCGAACATCTTCTTGTTTCCACTGATCGTAAGAGAGAGGGGGGGTAGAGAGAGGGGGTATAGAGGGGGGGGGGGGTAGAGAGAGAGGGTAGAGAGAGGGAGAGGGGGTAGAGAGAGAGGGTAGATAGAGAGGGTGGTAGAGAGAGGGGGGATAGAGAGAGAGAGGGGGTAGAGAGAGAGGGTAGAGAGAGGGGGTAGACAGAGGGGGGATAGAGAGAGAGAGGGGGTAGAGAGAGGGAGGGGGGGTTTAGAGAGGGGGGATAGAGAGAGAGGGGGTAGAGAGAGAGGGGGTAGAGAGAGAGGGGGGGTAGAGAGAGAGGGGGGTAGAGAGAGAGGGGGGGGTAGAGAGAGGGGGTAGAGAGAGAGGGGGGGTTAGAGAGAGAGGGGGTAGAGAGAGGGGGTAGAGAGAGAGGGTATAGAGAGAGGGGGTAGAGGGGAGGGGGGTAGAGAGAGAGGGGGGTAGAAAGAGAGGGGGTAGAGAGAGAGGGTAAAGAGAGAGAGAGAGGGGGTAGAGAGAGGGGGTAGAGAGAGAGGGGGGGTAGAGAGAGGGGGTAGAGAGGGGGGGGTAGAGAGGGGGGTATAGAGAGAGGGGGTAGAGAGAAAGGGGGGTAGAGAGAGGGGGTAGAGAGAAAGGGGGGTAGAGAGAAAGGGGGGTAGAGAGGGGGGTATAGAGAGAGGGGGTAGAGAGAGAGGGACGGGGTAAGAAGGAGGAAATCACAGCTAGAAATATTTTGTGAAATATTTCATTAAAAAAAGCGGGGGTGGGGGGGGGGCTGGTGGGTTTACATAAAGCAAAGCATAGAAAAAAAAATGATGAACGAAGCAAAGTGCCGACTACACCGAGCATCTTCTTGTTTCCTCTGCATCGTAACAAAAAGAGGAGAGGTATGTAGGGAGGAAGAGAGGGATGATCATGGCAGTGTTGGTAGTGGTGATGATGGTGATGGTGGTGATGATAGTGATGGATGTGATAATGGTGATGATTATAGTGTTTTTTGTGGTGTTGGTGGTGATCGTAGTTCAGGATGGTTATGGTCGTGGTCGTAGTGATGATGGGGATAATGATGTTGATGATGTTGGTGATGATAGAGTGGTGGTGATGATAGTGATTAAAATGGAGCAATGCCAATGATGCTGATGATCATGATGGTGGTAATGATGGTGATGATGGAGGTAGTGATGACTGGTGATTATAATGATGGTGGTGTTGATGGTGATGACGGTGGTGATGATGGGGTGATGATGGTGATGATGGTGAATCGCAGGGATGATGGGGCGTGGTGACGCGAGTGTGCACTGCAGCTGAAGGAGCGGCCACACGGACTTTGGGGCTGCGCTGATTCCCCAATCACATTTCATTAAAATCCCTCAAACTTCAAAAAAAAAGAGAGGGAGGAAGGGATGAGAGGGAGCAGGGAGAGGAAGTGGATGGACGAGGGAAAGAATTAACGAGCAGAAGGCAGCGACGGTGAGAGAGGGGGGGAGGATGATGACAATGATTGAGGAGATGTGGGTGGGGTGGGGAAGAGATATGATCCAAGGACATGCATTGTGGTGGGGTTGAGGGGTGGGTGAGGGGGGTCTGTGGGGGGCGGCGTTTCAGAGACATTTGGAGAGGAAGGATGGGGAAGGCCGGGGCATATCCTCTCTTTCATTCGCGAGTTTCATTCGCAAGTTACATTCGCAAGTTTAATTTGCAAGTTTCATTCGCAAATTTCATTCGCGAGTTTCATTTGCGTGTTTCGTTCGCAAGTTTCATTCGCGAGTTTCATTCGTGAGTTTCATTCGCAAGTTTCATTTGACAGTTTCATTCGCAAGTTTAATTTGCAAGTCTCATCTACAAGTTTCATTCGCAAGTTTCATTCGCAAGTTTCATCCGCAAGTTTCATTCGCGAGTTTAATTCGCAAGTTTCATTCGCGAGTTTAATTCGTGAGTTTCATTCGCAAGTTTCATTTGCAAGTTTCGTTTGACAGTTTCATTCGCAAGTTTCATTTGCAAGTCTCATCTACAAGTTTCATTCGCGAGTTTAATTCGCAAGTTTCATCCGCGAGTTTCATTCGCGAGTTTCATTTGCGTGTTTCGTTCGCAAGTTTCATTCGCGAGTTTCATTCGTGAATTTCATTCGCAAGTTTCATTTGACAGTTTCATTCGCAAGTTTAATTTGCAAGTCTCATCTACAAGTTTCATTCGCAAATTTCATTCGCAAGTTTCATCCGCAAGTTTAATTCGCGAGTTTAATTCGCAAGTTTCATTCGCGAGTTTAATTCGTGAGTTTCATTCGCAAGTTTCATTCGCAAGTTTAATTTGCAAGTCTCATCTACAAGTTTCATTCGCAAGTTTCATTCGCAAGTTTCATCCGCGAGTTTCATTTGCAAGTTTCATTCGCGAGTTTCATTCGCAAGTTTCATTCGTAAGTTTCATTTGACAGTTTCATTAGCAAGTTTCATTTGCAAGTCTCATCTACAAGTTTCATTCGCAAGTTTCATTCGCAAGTTTCATCCGCGAGTTTCATTTGCAAGTTTCATTCGCAAGTTTCATTCGCAAGTTTCATTCGAAAGTTTTATCCGCAATGTTCATTTGCGAGTTAAATTCGCAAGTTTCATTCGCGAGTTTAATTCGCAAGTTTCATCCGCGAGTTTCATTCGTGAGTTTCATTCACAAGTTTCATTCGCAAGTTTCATTCGAAAGTTTTATCCGCAAGTTTCATTCGCAAGTTTCATTCGCAAGTTTCATCCGCGAGTTTCATTCGCAAGTTTCATCCGCGAGTTTCATTCGCAAGTTTTATTAGCAAGTTTCATTTGCAAGTCTCATCTACAAGTTTCATTCGCAAGTTTCATTCGCAAGTTTCATTCGAAAGTTTTATCCGCAAGTTTCATTCGCGAGTTTAATTCGCAAGTTTCATCCGCGAGTTTCATTCGTGAGTTTCATTCGCAAGTTTCATTCGCAAGTTTCATTCGCAAGTTTCATCCGCGAGTTTCATTCGCAAGTTTCATTCGCGAGTTTAATTCGCAAGTTTCATCCGCGAGTTTCATTCGTGAGTTTCATTCGCAAGTTTCATTCACAAGTTTTATTAGCAAGTTTCATTTGCAAGTCTCATCTACAAGTTTCATTCGCAAGTTTCATTCGCAAGTTTCATTCGAAAGTTTTATCCGCAAGTTTCATTCGCGAGTTTAATTCGCAAGTTTCATTCGCGAGTTTAAATCGCAAGTTTCATCCGCGAGTTTCATTCGTGAGTTTCATTCGCAAGTTTCATTCGCAAGTTTCATTTGACAGTTTCATTCGCAAGTTTCATTTGCTCTCCTTCCCCCCCCCCCCCCAGGTGACGTTTGCTCCTTTTCGTCCTCTCGTGTCCACCTTAGGGGCAATGACTGTGCCGGGAACGTCGCGAGAACTCGTCCGAGCGCATCTGAGTCGCCGTCTCTCGGTGCCTCGTGCGGGATGAGGACACCCACGACTCTTGTTTGTACGGCTCAGCGTTGTGGATTTGTGTTTGCTCGAAAGACGCGGCGAGATTTTTTTCCTTTGCTCCTCCGTCTGCCCCTCTCTCCCTAATCTCTCCCTCTATTCCATCTCCTCCCTCCCTCTCTCTCTCTCTACAAACCATTTATCTCCCCTCATTGCGGCCGCCCCTCAGTGGAAACAAATGTACAATTCTAGATTTGAAGCTTTCGTGACTGCAAGGATTCATATTCTTAGGTTTTTTTCGGTAAAGTCATGTGGGTAAAACATTAAAATTAATAAAAGATAAAGAAAATAAAAATCACGACGTTTCGGAGGCAACACAAGCTTCCGTCTTCAGGTGGAACCGTCACAGCCACGACAGCTGTATCAAGTATTTACTTGATACAGCTGTCGTGGCTGTTACTTGATACAGCTGTCGTGGCTGTGACGGTTCCACCTGAAGACGGAGGCTTGTGTTGCCTCCGAAACGTCGTGATTTTTATTTTATTTTACTTTTATTAATTTTAATGTTTTACTTACGTGACTTTACCGAAAAAAACTAAGAATACAAATGTACAAGTCTCCCCCGTAGCCAAACGCTGCGGTGACCTCCAGTGGAGGTTGGCACACTGCACGTTGCCATCGGCCGTGTGGCTCAACCGAATCTCGCCAGGGGTAACAGACTTGTGCATTTCCTGCGGTGCCAGGGAAGATCTGCCCCACCGGTACTTACGTTGCCAGCGGCTCAAACCAATGTTCCGCCATTTGGGGGACATCTTCAGGAAACTTGGGGTGCCCTTCTACAACAGCAGCAGCTTCGTATATGGGGTGGTGCCTTACCTGGCTAACAAGCGCAATGACCTCGCCAACTTCGCCTGTGCTCAGGCGAAGATGGCGGTGTACAGAGCGAGGAGGAAGATGCTGCAAGGTGACACTGACGGCTGCTCTGTGCTGCTTCCAGTGTTCAGGGGCCTGCTCAAGGCGCGGCTCCGGCTGGAGCACGCCATGTACCACACACGTGTCGGTGATGTGCAGCGCGTCTTCTTCGAACGCTGGGGAGCCGGACAAGCCCCTCTCTGCACCAGCGTGGACGGCACCCTCCTCGTGGTGTTCACCTTCTGAAGCGCTCGCTCGTCACCGTGGCGTGCGCGATGCCCACCACCAAAACCACCACCCCCACCACCAACACCACCACCACCATCACCACCACCACAACCACCACCACCACGTGGCTTTTCTTTCGTGTTGTGCGCGGTGCTTTTCGCGCCACAGCGCGTGGATTTGTAGCGTTTATTTTCATTTGTTTGCTGGTGACTTTGTGTATTTCATATTGAAATCGCGTCCAGTGCAATTGCTGCTGGTGGCAATACAAGTTGTTTAAAAGTCAAAAGTCTCCCTCTCCTCCCTCTATTCCCTCTCTCCCTCTTATCTCGCTCTTCCTCCCTCTCCTTCCTCTCCTCCCTCTCCTGAAACACTCGCACCCCGACTGGTGAAATATCTGGGGTGATGGAGGAGAGGAGGGAGTTGGGGGGGGGGGGAGCAGGGAGCCCTTCACATTTCACGCCAGAAATCGCAGAGCAGACGAACGCGCGTGTGTGTGTGTGTGTGGAACCTGACGATGCTGGCGGTCGTGATGACCATCAGGACACGTTGTGGACCAATTGGCAACAACAACAACAACCACAACGTAAAATAAGTAACATAAAATAACCCTTTAAAAACGCGCTTTAATGAAATGTACTATTAATGGCAGAACTCCACGACTCCAGGAAGTGGCCTCGAAGTTTGCCACAACGTAAGGGACCGTGGGCAATTACAGCCAACTTCAGTTGAGCGTGTACAATTAGAACCAAGCCGAAACATAACGTATTAAAAATAATGTTTAAAAAAATATATTTTTTATGATAGAATATAGTGTTGTCATCAGTATGACGTTAGTATACCAAGTTTGCAGTTGATAGCACATTGGGAAGTGGGTTAAAATTGAGTTACAAGATTTGAGGACACAACAACAACAGACAGAGTGAGTTCATAGAAAGCGTGTCAAAAGATAGTTTTAAAAAATATATATATTTTAATGATAGAATATGGTATTGTCATCAGTATGACGTTAGTATACCAAGTTTGCAGTTGATAGCACATTGGGAAGTGGGTTAAAATTGAGTTACAAGATTTGAGGATACAACAACGACAACAACAACGAAAATAACAACAGAGTGAGTTAAATGAAAGCGTGTAAAAATAAAAAAAAGCGGATAAGAGATTGGAAGCTTCAACCGTTTTATTGCGTCTGTCGGGGTTTTGTACAGCTGGGGAAAAAAAAAATTGGACGTATTTTTTTACCATTTCATTATTTTCGTTCTTGCAATTTTATATGAAAACGCCAGCCATCATAGCCGACATCGTGACAGCAGTGCGGCGATCGATTTCACGACGGGGCAATACGAAAACATGGGGCCCACCTCAAGTGACGATTAGTGCGGGTCGCGGCAGGTTAAGCAACAATTGCATTTGTGAATTATTCATGGAAGCAGTCAAAAAATTACCGCCGGCCGTTTTGATGAGGATAATGCGAAGAACAATCAGTGGGGAGACTTAGTAATTTTATTTTACAGAAATGCCGGTTCGGTGGGGTGACAGCCGAAAGAGGTCACGGTCCTCTGAGTACCCCCCCGCCCCAACGAGTTCAATTCCTGGGCAGCTTCACCATCATTTATTTTTCCTCGAAGCAATGAAAGTAAACTGAACTATTAGTTTTTTATTTTACCAGATAATTCCCAATGAGATGTATTAGCTGTCGATTTAAAGCTTTCGTGACTGCACCGATTCATATTCTTGGTTCTTTCGGTAAAGTCACGTAGAAGGTAAGTAATAAAATAATAATAAAATGTTTTATTTTTATTATTTTATTACTTCCCTTCTACGTGAAGTCACGAAGATGAATACAATTTTTAATAATTAGTTTTTTTCCCTTCTACGTGACTTTACCGAAAGAACCAAGATGATGTACAGTAGTTAACATCTCCTAGCCACCGTGGTTAAATACACATTTCTCAAGCGGAATTATGCACGGCAGCAGCAGCAGCAAGGCTCTAAAACGTGGCAGGATCCTCTTGAAAACGAGTCTCGAGACTCCGTGAGTTATTCCTAAGACACAATTACTTGGTGATTCTGCATTGACGAAAAAACAATTATACAAAACAAAAACTCAGCTCGTGCAATGAAGAAAAAGGGGCATTGCCCGAAACGTCGGCTATTATTCAATATTCATTTATGTGTTGATGCCACACGCATAATTATCGACGAAATGTGTTGAGTCGTCTTTTATTCTGTCTACTGGACATCTGTGAACAATAACTTCATAGTTCATCGTATTCCTCGAGGGTAAATACATCCCTTTCTCCCCCTTCTCCTCCCCTCACCCCCTCACTCCACCCCTCTCCTCTCCCCTCTCCACCCCCCACCCCTTCCTCCCCCCACCCCCCCCCCCCCCTCTCCTCCCCCCACCCCTCACTCCACCCTTTCCCCCCCCTCTCCTCTCCCCACCCCCTCACTCCACCCTTTCCCCCCCTCTCCTCCACTCACCCCCTCACTCCACCCCTTCCCTCCCCCGTCTCCCCCCCCCCTCACTCCACCCCCTTCCTCCCCCTCTCCTCCCCCCACCCCCTACCTCCACCCTTTCCCCCCCCCTCTCCTCCACTCACCCCCTCACTCCACCCCTTCCCTCCCCCGTCTCCCCCCCCCTCACTCCACCCCCTTCCTCCCCCTCTCCTCCCCTCACCCCCTCACTCCACCCCCTTCCTCCCCCCACCCCCCCTTCTCCTCTCCCCACCCCTCACTCCACCCTTTCCCCCCCCTCTCCTCCCCCCACCCCCTCACTCCACCCCCTTCATCCCCCCCACCCCCTCCCCCCCCCTCTCCTCCCCCCACCCCTCACTCCACCCTTTCCCCCCCCTCTCCTCCCCCCACCCCCTCACTCCACCCTTTCCCCCCCCTCTCCTCCACTCACCTCCTCACTCCACCCCTTCCCTCCCCCGTCTCCCCCCCCCTCACTCCACCCCCTTCCTCCCCCTCTCCTCCCCTCACCCCCTCACTCCACCCCCTTCCTCCCCCCCCCCCTCTCCTCTCCCCACCCCCTCACTCCACCCTTTCCCCCCCCTCTCCTCCCTCCACCCCCTCACTCCACCCCCTTCCTCCCCCCACCCCCTCCCCCCCCCTCTCTTCCCCCCACCCCCTCACTCCACCCCTCTCCTCTCCTCTCTCCACCCCCCACCCCCCTCACTCCACCCCCTCCCCCCACCCTTCTCCTCCCCCCACCGCTTCCTCCCCCTCTCGTCCCCACTCCCCTCCCCCCACTCCATCCCCCACCCCCCTTCTCCTCCCCCCACCCCCCACCCCTATCCTTCCCCCTCTCCTCCCCCCTCTCCTCCCCCAACCGCTTCCTCCCCCTCTCGTCCCCACTCCCCTCCCCCCACTACATCCCCCCACCCCCCTTCTCCTCCCCCCACCCCCCTTCTCCTCCCCCCACCCCCCTCATCCACCCCCTCCCCCCACCCCTCTCCTACCCCCACCCCTCTCCTCCTCCTCCCCCCACCCACCCCCTCCCCTCCCCCAGCCAAACACACAAAAAACAAAACATTGATGCCTCGCTGTATAACAAACACACACACAAACACACAACGGCGAGCAGAAACTGTGCCACCCTAAGTTCATTCTCATTTTGATGATGCTGGGTTGTTGTGGTTGTTGTTGTTGTGGTTGTTGTTGTGGTGGTTGTTGTGGTGGTTGTTGTTGTTGTGGTTGTTGTTGTGGTGGTTGTTGTTGTGGTTGTTGTTGTTATCAGGGGGGATACGTCGCAGTACCCCAATTGTCAATGTCGTTGTGGGTTTTACTCGAGAAAAAAAAAGAACCCCCGTGTAGCCTTAACAGGCTGTAGGGGCAAGTGCTGTTAGCGAGCACCTATGAAGGCCGGAACGGTACACGAGGGGGTGGGTGGCCAGCACCACGCCCGACCGCCTTTGTCTCCCCAGTGGCGATGTTTGCACACCGCACCAGGTACTCATTTGAGGCTGAGTCGACCTAGGGGAGGCCCAGAACCGGTTCAGATAATCATCACCGGTGTTGGCGGTGAGCGAGAATCGAATCCGGGTCGCCGGTTTCATGATGCACATTTTAGTTTTTTCAAATCTTACTGAGATTCGATTCTTCCATTACAGGGAGGGGTAGCCCCCCCCTCCCCACCCTCCCCACCCTCCCCCCCACCCTCCCCCCCACCTCTACCCCCTCCCCTCCCCTACACACAACCCCCTCCAGCTCCCACACCAGAGGTCGCAAACGGGTTTTGATTCCTTACCCGTACCCGTACCCGACCGCACCAGGGTCGCAAACGGGTACCCGTACCCGGCCGTACCCGTACCCTACCCGTACCCGGCCGGGTACGGGTAGGGTACAGGTATCGGGTACCCGATTGCGACCTCTGGGATGAAGCCACGTTGCAGGCGCGGGGTGGGTTGATTCTAGGAACTTGAATCGTGAGAAGAGACAAGACGTTGGGAAACGAGTGACAAACGGTGACTCACCAGTGACTCACGGCCTACCCGTACCGGGCCGCACCAGGGTCGCAAACGGGTACCCGTACCCGGCCGGGTATCGGGTAGGGTACGGGTATCGGGTAGGGTACGGGTATCGGGTACCCGGTTGCGACCCGTGTCCAACATCGCTTCTACGTGGAGGGGTGACCGGGTCCATCGGCAACGACAGCGATTTGCGAGAACGGCAAACACACGGAGACGACTCGAGGGCTGCGTCGCAGTTGGAATCAGCAAAGACAACGACCTCCCGTATAGCCTCAGGGGCAGTCCATAAATGACGTCACGCGATTTTGGACAAATTTTTGACCTCCCCCCCCCCCCTTCGTCAGAAAAAATCAACCCCCCCCCCCTCATCAAATATGACGTCACAAAACTCTGTCCCCCTTAAAAAAAAAACATTTCTATTTTGAAAATTAAACATGCTTCAAATCGCTTTAAACTATTGTCATTGTAGTGCGTGTTTCATGTGGCGCTGCACTCTGATGTTGTAGGAGAAAACATTTATTACAAAGTCTATTTAATTAAGTAGAACGTTTTGATTTAAAGCTTTCGTGACTGCAGGGATTCATATTATTGGTTCTTTCGGTAAATTGAAGTAGAATGGAAATAAGAAAATAATACAAATATATAACAATACAAATTCTCACGACGTTTCGACTGTGGGGCTGGGTGGGGAAAACTGGGGCTGGGTGGGGGGTGGGAGGGGTGGGGCTGGGTGGGGAGGGGCTGGTCACCCCGTGGTGCCCTTATAAAACTCAACGTTTGACCTACTCACGCCGCTTGTGCCCGCCCTCACAGTCGAGCATATTTGCGGAATACACCACGCCGCTGTTGACCCTGGCCATTGACCGAGCAACCCAACTTTCCTACCAGCTCCATCCGCAGGAGGAATGTGTTTGAAATAATCTCAAAGCATGCCTCTAAATGTGTAGAGGGAAAACTCAGAGGGCAAAAAGACGAAAATATAACCAACATTTCGGAACTTGTGTAGTCATAGTAATTTGGTTCAGTTATTAAACAATACACATTACAACGAATTACTAATCTGCAACTGATTACTAATCATAACAATTGACCGATTACTAATATGTTATAGAATTACAATAACCACCCACCCTCCACCATCAAATCACTGCACCTGATTTGGTTAAATTTCGATTCAAAGCTTTCGTGACTGCAGGGATTCATCTTCTTGGTTCTTTCTGTAAAGTCACGAAGAAGGGAAGTAATACAATAATAAAAATAAAACATAATAAAATTTCGATTTAAAGCTTTCGTGACTGCAGGGATTCATCTTCTTGGTTATTTCGGTAAAGTCACGTAGAAGGGAAATAATAAAATAATACAAATATAAAACAATACAAATTCTCACGACGTATCGACTGCAACACAAGCAATCATCATCAGGTGTGAAATCCACAGTCTTGTGGTGGTTGTTGTTTGACTTGCATCCCACTGGGATTTTTTGCACACAGCGTTGGTGTACGGTGATTTTTGTGGAATATTTTGCTGTTTTCTCCTCGATTTTATGTTAGCACTTAGTCACATCGTCACTATAAGATGTTTTCTTGTTCATGTTTTTGTTTCATGTTTTTGTTTTTTGCTTGTTGCGGTTGCACCCGATTCAAGAGCCGAATGGCTCACAGGGCTATACCAAATACATGAAACTGAAGAGTCACCCCAAGGCCATCAGCCTGAAATCTTGACACAGACAGGGGGGGGTGGGGGTGGCTCAGACACCGCTTGGCTCCGTGAGGATTAATTAAGACAATTGGTGACTTCTGCCCTGCCTCCTCCCGCCTGCCCAGAACGCAACACGAATCGTGTAGAGTTCAACACGTGGCAGGAAGGTGGTGACCTCTTCTTATTCTTCGCGAATGTCTAAGCACACAAACACAAGACAAAGACAAATGTCCCCCGTATAGCCTGGACTGTTGGGGCAAGTGCTGTTAACGATCACTTTCACTCACTTTCCTCCCTCTTCCCCCTCAATCCATCATCTCTCTCCACATAGAGGGGGGGGTAGAGAGAGAGGGGGGGGTAAAAAGAGGGGGTAGAGAGAGAGGGGGGGTAGAAACGGGGGGGGGGGGTAGAGAGAAAGGGGGGGGGTAGAGCGAGGGGGTAGAGAGAGAGGGGGGTAGAGAGAGAGAGGGGGGGGTAGAGAGAGGGAGGGAGTAGAGAGAGAGGGGGTAGAGAGAAGGGGTAGAGAGAAAGGGGGGGGGGGTAAAGAGAGGGGGTAGAGAGAGAGGGGGGTAGAAAGAGGGGGGGGGGGGTAGAGAGAAAGGGGGGGTAGAGCGAGGGGGTTGAGAGAGAGAGGAGGGGTAGAGAGAGAGAGGGGAGGGTAGAGAGAGGGGGGGTAGAGAGAGAGGGGGGTAAAGAGAGGGGGTAGAGAGAGAGGGGGTAGAGAGAGGGGGTAGAGAGAGAGGGGGGGGTAGAGCGAGGATGTAGAGAGAGAGGGGGGTAGAGAGAGGCGGGGGTAAGAAGTAGGAGAGCAGAGCGTGAAATCTTTCGTGAAATCTTTCATTTAAAAAAGGGGAATGGGTTTACATAAAGCAGAGCATTGAAAAAAAAAACGAAATTATGAACGAAGCAAAGTGCCGACTACACCGAGCATCTTCTTGTTTCCCCTGCATCGTAACAAAAATAAAAAATAAAGACCGTGAAGGAACACCCGGCGAATGAAACCAGCGATCAAAAACCTCTCTCTCTCTCTCTCGGCCTCGTGGTCGGATTCAAGAGGATTTCGACTCACTCGAGGAGGAGGCTGACGTGAATGCTCGATGTCTCAGCCCGGCCGCGCCTACGAATCCATTCGCCAACGCTCCTTGCCCCCCACTTACCTTAGTAGTGGGGGGAGGGTGGGGGGCTCCACTACGCAAAAACGCACGTGGACAATTAACCGCTGGCTTCAGCGCCGATTGGCGTCACGCCGCATGCCCGTGCCTTCATTAGTCGGGTGGCTAAAGCACAGCAAGTTGGCACAGTAGGGGGCACAGGTGGTGCATCAGCCAGTCATCTCGGTCATCTCGGTCAGTCGACCCGTGGCATCTGCTGGGTCTGCCCCGTGACCTCCTGTCGGCGGGCGTTCGACACTTCACGTGGTGGACTCAAGGTGCACTTGGCCTGGCACAAGCGTCGTGGTGACGTCACCGCCACTTAGTGGCGAATGGCGGTTGTTGTTGTTGTGTGTCTGTGTGTAACTAGTTCGCAAGAGCATGCGACCGATATATATAAAAATGTATTTTGGATCAAATTAAAATGTACGCACATCCAACTGCCTAATTAGGCGCGCGAGCAATGCCCCTTTTGGAATTGTGACACGCGGATTCGACTCTTAATTGGCTGCGCGCTTCTCAGCGTCTAATCAGCCTCCCTGGGGACGTGGATTGTCCGACACCACCACCGTCATCAGCACATCTACCATCATCACCACCACCAGTACCACCACCAACCCTACCATCATCATCGTCACGACCACCGTCATCACCACATCCACCATCACTCCCACCAGCACCACCAACCCTACCATCATCATCATCAGCACCACCACATCCACCATCATCACTCTCACCACCACCAGCACCACCACCAACCCTACCATCATCATCAGCACCACCGCCATCACCACATCCACCATCACCCCCACCAGCAACACCAACACTACCATCATCATCGGCAGCACCACCACCATCACCACATCCACCAACATCACTCCCACCACTACCACCAGCACCACCAACCCCACCATCATCATCATCAGCACCACCGCCACCATCACCACATCCACCAACATCACTCCCACCACTACCACCAGCACCACCAACCCTACCATCATCATCATCAGCACCACCGCCACCACCACATCTACCATGATCGCTCCCACCACCACCACCAGCACCACCAACCCTACCATCATCATCATCGTCACCACCACCGCCACCACCGCCACCACCGCCACCACCACCATTACTCCCACCACCACTAGCATCACCAACCCTACCATCATCATCATCAGCACAACCGCCACCACCACATCCACCATAATCACTCCCACCATCACCAGCACCACCACCAACCCCACCACCATCATCATCAGCACCACCACCAGCACCACCAACCATCATCATCATCGTCACCACCACCAGCACCACCAACCCTACCATCATCATTACCACCACCACCACCACATCCACCACCATCACTCCCACCACCACCATCATCATCATCAGCAGCACCACCACCACATCCACCATCACTCCCACCAGCACCACCAACCCTACCATCATCATCATCAGCACCACCGCCACCACCAGCACCACCACCAACCCTACCATCATCATCATCAGCACCACCGCCACCACCAGCACCACCACCAACCCCACCACCATCATCATCAGCACCACCACCAGCACCACCAACCATCATCATCATCGTCACCACCACCAGCACCACCAACCCTACCATCATCATTACCACCACCACCACCACATCCACCACCATCACTCCCACCACCACCACCACCATCATCATCATCAGCAGCACCACCACCACATCCACCATCACTCCCACCAGCACCACCAACCCTACCATCATCATCATCAGCACCACCGCCACCACCAGCACCACCACCAACCCTACCATCATCATCAGCACCACCGCCACCACCACCACCACTACCGGCATCATCAATACCACCTTCGCTGACATATGTCTGGATACAACTTGACAACGTGGCCTAGATGATGACATCACAGCCGGCGTAAGCAACGCTATGGTCACGTGTGTGTGTGTGGTTGAATAGGCGGGGAGTGGTGGCGCAGTGGTTAGCACACCGCGCTGCCCGACTTTGATTCACCGCTGGCAACAAATATCAGCGGCGGATCTTTGAACCGGCCCCGGCCCTCCCCTAGATAATCTCAGCCTTAAATAAACTTCAGCCACGGGGGGGGTGGGGGAGCGGTTTGGGGGGGTTTGGTGGGAGACAAATGTGGCAGAGTGTGGTGACTGGTGACCACGTGACGACTTTCACGAGGTGCTCGCTGACAGCGCTTGCCACAGAGGTCGCAAACGGGTTTTGAATCCTTACCCGTACCCGTACCCGGCCGCACCAGGGTCGCAAACGGGTACACGTACCCGGCCGTACCCGTACCCTACCCGTACCCGGCCGGGTACAGGTAGGGTACGGGTATCGGGTACCTGATTGCGACCTCTGGGATGAAGCCATGTTGCAGGCGCGGGTGGGTTGATTCTAGGAACTTGAATTGTGAGAAGAGACAAGACGTTGGGAAATGAGTGACAAACGGTGACTCACCAGTGACTCACGGCCTACCCGTACCCGTACCCGGCCGCACCAGGGTCGCAAATGGGTACCCGTACCCGGCCGGGTACTGGTAGCCGGGTATCGGGTAGGGTACGGGTATCGGGTACCCGGTGGCGACCTCTTGCTTGCCACCAACAGCCAAAATCATCAGACTCCTCACTTAGACCGGAATCATCCAAGAAAGACTCTCAAGTCTACATATTCTTAGGTTTTTTCGGTAAAGTTACGTAGGTCAAAAAATAAAATTTAAATTAATAAAAGTAACATAAAAATAACATAAAAATCACGACGTTTCGGAGGCAACACAAGCTTCCGTCTTCAGGCGGAACCGTCACAGCACGATTGCTGTATCAAGTAAACCAGTATATATACAAGGTCGGGTCTATTGGAATGTCTCTTTACTTGATACAGCTAGCGTGCTGTGACGGTTCCACCTGAGGACGGAGGCTTGTGTTGCCTTTCGAAACGTCGTGATTTTTATTTTATTTTTATTTAACTTTTTATTTTATTTTTATTAAAATTTTTACTTTATTTTTATTTTACTTTTATTTTACTTTTTATTTATTTAATTTTTTTACCTACGTGACTTTACCGAAAAAAACTTTAGAATATGAATCCTTGCAGTCACGAAAGCTTCAAATCTAGAACTCTCAAGTCTGTTTGAGGACATACGGTGGGGGGGGGGGGGTAGAGCGTTACGTTGAGGGGAGTGGGGTGGACCTTTACAATTGTCTTCGCTGTTGAGTATGTTCGGGTTAACTTTCAACGAGGTCATTAATTACTGTTTTTAATTACCCTTCTTCCGCCGTCGCATTTGGCGCGTGTCGGTGGCAGGCCGGTGGGTGGGTGAGTGGGCGGGTGGGCAAGTAGGTGCGTGGGTGGGCGAGTGGGTGGGTGGGTGGGTGGATGGGTGAGTGGGTGAGTGGGTGGGGTGGGTGGGTGAATGGGGGGGGTGGGTGGGTGAATGGGGGGTGGGTGAGTGGGTGGGCGAGTGGGTGGGTGGGTGAGTGAGTGGGTAGGTGGGTGGGTGAGTGAGTGGGTGAGTGGGTGGGTGGGTGGGTGAGTGAGTGGGTGGGTGGAACAGTGAGTGAGTGGGTGAGTGGGTGGGTGGGTGGGTGAGTGGGTGAGTGAGTGGGTGGGTGATTGAGTGAGTGGGTGAGTGAGTGAGTGGGTGAGTGGGTGGGTGGGTGAGTGAGTGAGTGGGTGGGTGAGTGAGTGGGTGAGTGAGTGAGTGGGTGAGTGGGTGGGTGAGTGAGTGGGTAAGTGGGTGGGTGAGTGAGTGAGTGAGTGGGTGGGTGGGTGAGTGAGTGAGTGAGTGGGTGAGTGAGTGAGTGGGTGAGTGGGTGGGTGAGTGAGTGGGTGGGTGAGTGAGTGAGTGGGTGAGTGAGTGAGTGGGTGAGTGGGTGGGTGAGTGGGTGAGTGGGTGGGTGGGTGAGTAGGTGAGTGAGTGAGTGAGTGGGTGAGTGAGTGAGTGAGTGGGTGAGTGAGTGAGTGAGTGGGTGAGTGGGTGGGTGGGTGAGTGGGTGGGAGGTGAGTGGGGCGTCCTGCTTAGCGCGTGTGATCAATGCGCGTTGGAGGTTGAGTTCCCAGCGAAGGGCTCACTTAACCGCCTGGCTTCTCCGGCACGGCAATTACACTTCAGACGCAGCAGCAAGTGACAGCCTATGGCCAAGATGTTCCCCAATAAGCCATGAAATGAACACCCCCACCCCCTTCCTCCTTCTCCCTCCTGCCACCACCGCCACCCACCACTACCTACCCACCACCCACCAACACCACCCACCACCACCCACCAACACCACCCACCACCCACCAACACCACCTACCACCACCACCCATCACCATCACCCACCACCCACCACCGTCACTCACCACCGAACCACCATCACCCACCACCCACCATCACCTACCACCCACCACCATCACCATCACCACCCTCCTCTTCCACCTCCTCCTCCCCGCCCTCAGTGGCGAGGAAGATGACGAGGGAGCTACCACGTGCCACATGTGGCTCGAGTCGTTCGCGCTCCCTCGGTGTGCCGACCAAGTCGCCCGCGCTTCGGCCTGTCCGCGATGATTGTCACTGCCACTCACTCCCTCCCCGCTCGCTCCACTCCCTCCCCGCTCGTCTACGCACTGGAAAGGGAATAAACTCCTTGAAGAAAGTTTAAAAAAAAAACGAGTTTCATTAGCAACTTCGTTTAACTCACGGTTGAGAAGTACGTCAATGATGCGGCACCTGCTCCCAGGGCGAGGCGATGAGAGGGTTTAGGGATCGCGACGTTTTTTACCTACGCAAATATATATATATGAATAATAAGGCGTCCATTCAAAATGTAAATTGATTTAAAGTAGCGAATTAATTGTTTAATTTATGCCGATACGGGCATGCATTGTCACCGGATCTGTGTCCGTGTGCAATATGTGGAATCGATTGGACAACAGGAAGTGGACGAAATTTTGATGACAAGATTTGACCACGACAAACAGAGGATTCAAGTTAAGTAAAAACCGTTGAATAAAAACCGTTGAGAAATAAAAACCGTTGAGAAATAAAAACCGTTGAATAAAAACCGTTGAAAAATAACAACCGTTGAATAAACACCGTTGAATAAAAACGTTTAATGAAAACCGTTGAAAAAAAACCGTTGAAAAAAAACCGTTTAATAAAAACCGTTGAGAAATAAAAACCGTTGAATAAAAACCGTTGAGAAATAAAAACCGTTGAATGAAAACCGTTGAATTAAAACCGTTGAAATATAAAACCCATTGAATACATTTTTAAAAATAAAAACCGTTGGAAAATAAAAACCGTTGAATGAAAAAAGCGAAAAAAAAGAGCAAAATAACCACCGCCCGCTCCGTTCCCTGATCGCAGAGCGCGCGAGGAGCGGTGGTGCAGCAATTGACGCCACTGAACCCCCCCCACCCGACCCCTCCCCATTACGGCCGTCATGTCTCCTTCGTCGCAGTTGTGGATCGTGGGGGGGGGGGCACATTGCGACTGGGGGAGTTTTTTTTATTGGATTTTGTGTTCCACGTATCCGCATCCTACCGCCGTGGTTTGCGCTGTGGGTGATGCGGTTTAGGGGGGTGGACCATGAGCAGCTTTAGTGGAAGATCAAAGCCCAGGGATATTTTGCGTTCGGTCTTTCACAATGGGTGTCTGTGTGTGTGTCTGTGTGTGTCGTGGGGAGCGGTGGTGCAGCGGTTAGCGCTACGCTGCGCTACGAACCCGGCGACCCGAGTTCGATTCCCGCTCACGGCCAACACCAGTGACGATTATCTGAACTGGTCCTGGGCCTCCCCTAGGTCGACTCGGCCTCAAATGAGTACCTGGTGCGGCGTGTAAACATCACCACTAGGGAGACAAAGGCGGTCTGGCGTGGTGCTGGCCACCCACCCCCTCGTGTACCGTTGCGGCCTTCATAGGTGCTCGCTAACAGCACTTGCCCCTACAGTCTGTTAAGGCTATACGGGGGATCTTTGTCTGTGTGTGTGGCTGGGTCATGTAGCCCGCATGCCCAGCCACCGCATGCCTAAACAGCTTTTGTTCGGCCGGATCGAGGGGGCTAAACGGGCGCGGCACGGGCTAGAGAGGAGATGGAGTGATGTGGTACAGGAGGACGTGGAGCTGAGTGGACTTGCCGATGACTGGTACCAGCGGTGTCAAGATCGGCCTCAGTGGAGGAGGCTCGTGAAGGACGCTACTGGGCAGTTGGAGGCAGTCGCCCTCCAGCAACAACGGAGGGCGGAGGAGCGACGCTCACAACAACGAGCGGAGCGCCGGGTCGCTAAAGCACAGCAAGTTGGTACAGTAGGGGGCACAGGTGGTGCATCAGCCAGTCATCTCGATCATCTCAGTCAGTCGACCCGTGGCACCTGCTGGGTCTGCCCCGTGACCTCCTGCCAGCGGGCGTTCGACACTTCACGTCGCCTCAAGGTGCACATGGCCTGGCACAAGCGTCGTGGTGACGTCCCCGCCACTTAGTGGCGAATAGCGGTTGTTGTTGTGTGTGTGTGCGTCTGTGTGTGTGTCTGTGTGTGTGTCTGTGTGTCTCTTTCTTTCTGTGCGTGTCTCTGCGGGATCAGACGCTGTGCCTGCAATGCGTCTGTGTGTGCGTGCGTGTCTCTGTGTGGATGAGATGCGGCGTCTATGCACGTGTCTCTGTTTGTGTCTCTCTCTACGTGTCTCTGTGTGTGTCTCTCTCTCTGTGCGTGTCTCTGCATGTGTCTGTGTGTGTGTGTTTCTCTCTGCGCGTGTGTCTCTCTCTCTCTCTGTGTGGCTCTCTCTGTGCGTGTATCTGTGGGATGATACGCGGTGTCTCTGCACGTGTCGATGTGTGTGTTTCTCTCTGCGCGTGTGTGTCTCTCTCTGTGTGTGTCTCTCTCTCTCTCTCTGTGTGTGTCTCTCTCTGTGTGTGTCTCTCTGTGTGTGTTTTTTTTCTCTCTATGTGTGTGTGTCTCTCTCTGTGTGTGTCTCTCTCTCTCTCTCTGTGTGTGTCTCTCTCTGTGTGTGTCTCTCTGTGTGTGTTTTTTTTCTCTCTATGTGTGTGTGTCTCTCTCTGTGTGTGTCTCTCTCTCTCTCTCTGTGTGTGTCTCTCTCTCTGTGTGTCTCTCTCTCTGTGTGTGTCTCTCTCTCTGTGTGTGTCTCTCTCTCTGTGCGTGTCTCTCTCTGTGCGTGTCTCTCTCTGTGTGTTTTTTTTCTCTCTATGTGTGTCTCTCTCTGTGTGTGTCTCTCTCTGTGTGTGTCTCTCTGTGTGTGTGTGTGTCTCTCTCTGTGTGTGTCTCTCTCTCTGTGCGTGTCTCTCTCTGTGTGTTTTTTTTCTCTCTATGTGTGTCTCTCTCTGTGTGTGTCTCTCTCTATGTGTGTCTCTCTGTGTGTCTCTCTCTCTGTGTGTGTCTCTCTCTCTGTGTGTGTGTCTCTCTCTGTGTGTGTCTCTCTCTCTGTGTGTGTCTCTCTCTGTGTGTGTCTCTCTGTGTGTGTGTGTGTCTCTCTCTGTGTGTGTCTCTCTCTCTGTGCGTGTCTCTCTCTCTGTGTGTTTTTTTCTCTCTGTGTGTGTCTCTCTCTGTGTGTCTCTCTCTCTGTGTGTGTCTCTCTCTCTGTGTGTGTGTCTCTCTCTGTGTGTGTCTCTCTCTGTGTGTGTCTCTCTGTGTGTGTCTCTCTCTGTGTGTGTGTGTGTCTCTCTCTGTGTGTGTGTCTCTCTCTGTGTGTGTGTCTCTCTCTGTGTGTGTCTCTCTCTGTGTGTGTCTCTCTGTGTGTGTCTCTCTCTGTGTGTGTGTGTGTCTCTCTCTGTGTGTGTGTCTCTCTCTGTGTGTGTGTCTCTCTCTGTGTGTCTCTCTCTCTGTGTGTGTCTCTCTGTGTGTGTCTCTCTCTGTGTGTGTGTGTGTCTCTCTCTGTGTGTGTGTCTCTCTCTGTGTGTGTGTCTCTCTCTGTGTGTGTCTCTCTCTGTGCGCGTCTCTGTGGGGATGAGAGGGCGGCGTCTCTGGGTGTTTCTCGGCACAATTGTCACGCTGAACTGGGTTGCATCATTGCAGCATTGCAGCAGCAGCAGTAGCACCACCCCTCTCAGCATGCTGCTGTTCTCCAATTGCCCATCAGGTGCACACGAATAAACCCAATTTACAAAACACACACACACACGGGCCATTACGAAGCGTGTGAGATGCTGAGGGGGGAATCTGCAAGCCTATGGAGAGGTGGGGGGGGGGTGGATCGTGCAAATGTCACCCACGAGTTGCCGCAAGAGATGGAAGTGAAATGTGAGGTTCCTTAACTCGAGCGGGCTCTTTCAATTGTATTCTGAGGTTTTTTCGGTAAAGTCACGTAGGTTCCACCTGAAGACGGAAGATGGTGTTGCATCCGAAACGTCGTGGTTTTTATTTTATATTTATGATGATGCTGTGACGGTTCCACCTGAAGACGGAAGCTTGTGTTGCCTCCGAAACGTCGTGATTTTTATTTTATATTTATGATGATGCTGTGACGGTTCCACCTGAAGACGGAAGCTTGTGTTGCCTCCGAAACGTCGTGATTTTTATTTTAATTTTAAATTTATTTAATTTTATTAATTTTAATTTTTTTACCTATGTGACTTTACCGAAAAAAAACCTAAGAATATGAATCTTTGCAGTCACGAAAGCTTCAAATCTAGAATCTTTCAATTGTGTTCCACTCACACACAAGGCAAAAGATCCCCCACGTAGCCTCCACTACTTCAACGGACTGTGCTACGGGAGGGGAGGGGTGTCACGTGCTGTTAGCGAGTATCACACACGAGGAAGGAGGGTGGGCAGTAGCACCCACGGCCGCCTTTGTCTCCCCCAGCGTGCTATGTTTTACTGCACACGGGTTTGATGGCCTCGAGCGGGACTCTAACTCGGGTGGTTTCGGTTTGTGGCTTAAATCGGGAGTCGAAACCGGCTGTGGCCATTCCCTTGCTGACTCAAAATAAAGCCGGCGGAGGAAATTCTACATTTCCATGACGGGGGCTGCGGCGAACACAACAGGGGATGTTGGCTTAGCCACGGATAGTGGCATGTGGCTCGAACCGTTTGACTAACGTTGTCACAACGTTGCCGTGACGTTGGGACCATCGGTCAGATGTTCGCTCAACGTTGTTCCACCATCGTCCCAACGTTGTAATGACGTTGGAACCATCGCTCCAACGTTCGCTCAACGTTGGTTCTCCACCATCGTCCCAACGTTGTAATGACGTTGGAACCATCGCTCCAACGTTCGCTCAACGTTGGTTCTCCACCAAAGTCCCAACGTTGTAATGACGTTGGAACTATCGCTCCAACGTTCGCTCAACGTTGCTCCAGCATTGGCCCAAACGTTCCCACATTCATTGGGAACCTTTCCATTTTTAGGTTTTTTCGGTAAAGTCACGTAGGTAGAAAATAAAATTAAAAGTTAATAAAAGTAATAATGGAAATAAAATAAAATAATACTGCACCAAGTGATGCAGTCATTTTAGCTGTGACGGTCCCACCTGATGACGGAGACTTGTGTTGCCTCCGAAACGTCGTGATTTTTATCATTTTATGTTATTTCCATTATTACTTTTATTAACTTTTAATTAAATTTTTTACCTACGTGACTTTACCCGAAAAAAACCTAAGAGTATGAATCCTTGCAGTCACGAAAGCTTCAAATCTAGAACCTTTCTATTTGCGAGCCAGCAAAGATACAAAGCCACCCCCCTACCCCCCCCCGTATGGCCTCTAACAGCCCGTTGGGTCACGTGCTGTGAGCAAGTAGCAGCAGAAATGGATGCGAGCACGTGGCACACGAGCCGGTGGGTGACCGGCACCACGCCCGGCCGCCTTTGTCTCTCCAGAGGCGAAGTCTACTGCACACCGCACCGGGTACTTAGGGTCGTCCATAAATGACGTCACACAATTTTGGACGATTTTTGACGATTTTTGACCCCCCCCCCCCTTCGTCACACGGCGTTACAAAAAGTCAGACCCCCCCCCCCTCAAATATGACGTCACAAAGCTCTGCCTTCCCCCCCCTCGCCCAAAACCATAATTCCATTTAGAAAATAAAACATGCTTCCAATCGCTTTCAGCTATTGTCATTGTAGCGCGTATTTCATGTGGCGCTGCAATCTGATGTTGTAGGAGAAAACATTTATTATAAAGTCAATTTAATTAAGTAGAACGTGTTGTCTGTATTTATTTAAAATTGCGCATTTTGATGTGACGTCACATTTCTCAAACCGCCCCCACTCCCCCTCGTCACACATCGTCATGAATGTCTGACCCCCCCCCACCACCCATGTGCGTGACGTCATTTATGGACGGCCCCTTATGTGGTGACTGACTTGCATACGTGAACTCCTTGGAGGCAATTCTTTAATTAAACACCGAGCTCACCTTATTCATATTCTTAGGTTTTTTCGGGAAAGTAACGTAGGTAAAACATTTTAATTAATAAAAGTAAAATAAAAAATAAAATAAAAATCACGACGTTTCGGAGGCAACACAAGCTTCCGTCTTCAGGTGGAACCGTCACAGCACGCTTGCTGTAATCAAGTAAAAAAAAAATTACAGCAAGCGGACTGTGACTGTTCCACCTGAAGACGGAAGCTTGTGTTGCCTCCGAAACGTCGTGATTTTTATTTTATTTTTATTAATTTCGATTTTTTACCTACGTGACTTTACCGAAAAAACCTAGGAATACGGAAGCTTGTGTTGCGTCCGAAACGTCGTGATTTTATTTTTATTTTATTTTTATTAATTATAATTTTTTACCTACGTGACTTTACCGAAAAAATCTAAGAATACGGAAGCTTGTGTTGCCTCCGAAACGTCGTGATTTTTATCTTATTTTTATTTTACTTTTATTAATTTCGATTTTTTACCTACGTGACTTTACCGAAAAAACCTAATAAGAGGGCTGTTTCACTCTGCAGATCACTTTCTCTGCCAGCAGCCGGCGCTATGCCACGTAGCGACCAATTCTATGTCACTACACTTTAGTCTGAGTCGACCTGCGAGCTGGCCGATGTTGACACCCTTGATTGGCGCTGCCGTGGTGAGACGTTGACTACCTCGCCTGGTATACAGGAGTTCGTGGGTTGTATCTCGACCCTGATGCATATTTAATATTTGCAGTCTGCGTGTCTCTGTCTCATCATCATCATCACGGTAGATCGAAAACGTTAACTACTTCGCCTGGTATACAGGAGGTCGTGGGTTCGATCCCGACCCTGACGATGCCTGCTGTATATTTGGAGTTTGCGTGTCTCTCTCTCTCTCATCATCATCATCACGGTGGCTATCAGATGTTAACCACCTCGCCTGGTATACAGGAGGTCGTGGGTTCGATCCCGAACCTGACGATGCCTACTGTGTATTTGGAGTTTGCGTGTCTCTCTCTCGCTCTCCGTGGTAGTGTGGATTTTTCTCCGGGTCTTCCAGTTTTTCCCTCCACATTTAGAATCCACATCACGCGTTCAGAGTATTTGGCCGCTATACATTCCACGCGATGATGATGTTGATGATGAGACACTTTCCTTGAGCTATCATTTCTGATGACCGGGTCACTTCTGAAAAGCAAAGAAAAAAGCTATTTCGCTCGGCGGGTCTTGTCTGGCAAAATTAAAAGTTTCGTTCAATTTTGATTTGCTTGAAGCTTGCATTTCTCACACTGCGGCAGACGATTTAAACACGTCCAACGCTCTTACGTCAATGTTCTCCGGACAATGACGGCTAAATTAATAAATTAGCCATTATTATTATTGAATTAATTTGTGTTCTTCTCGCTCTCCAAAAAATGCCGCACAGCTGCGTGTAATAAAAGCCAATACATCGAGCGAAAAAAGTGAGAGCCCTGGCACTTGAGTAATCGCACGCTGTTTTATTAATGGATTATTGTCCGACAAAGAGACACAGCGTCTGCCAACATTGAAACTTTTGATTGTCCTTTCTGCATCGACGGGGAGAAAGAGAGAGAGAGAAATATGAAGAGAGAGAAGATAAAAAAAAATGCTCTTTAAATTTTAAAATGCAATATTTATCACGAGACAAACACACTGCTGATTAACGAGCAAAGCAGCATTTAATTAGCTTCTCAAAACGTCTTTTTTTTCTCTCTCCCCTCCTACTTCTCCTCCTCCTCCTCCGCGTCGCGTGTGCTCCACTTAGAGTTTGATTCGCCACGAATACTTCGGCCTAAGTAGAGTGCTGTTAGCGAGCACCTATTTATCGCATCACAGCTCACTGCGAAATCTTGCGTTGACTTGGAGTTGGGCTGGACGTGGGGAGGGGTGAGGGGAAGGCAAGCCCAGCTGACTTTGAACTCATTGTTACAAACGCTGCACCGAGTATTTATTCCAGGTTAAGTTGACCTAAGGGGAGAGAATCGATTTCCAAAAGCCATTGCTAATGGACGAGCGTTGTCCGTGTGGACATTGAACGGGGATCGACAACACTGCAGCTGAGTGCTTAAATCACCAGACACACACACGCGCACGCACGCGCGCGCGCGCGCGGGCATGAAGACAAAGATCCCCCGTGTAGCCTCAACAGACTTGTCGGGGCAAGTGCTGTTAGCGAGTGGCAGTGCAGATTAAGGCCGGCACGGCACACGAAAGGGGGTCGGCTTGGCCAGCGCCACGTCCGGCCGCCTTTGTCTGGCCCAGTTTGTTTTCTTCACACACCGAACCTGTGTACTTATTTGAGGCCGAGTCGATCTAGGAGAGGTCCAGGGCCGGATCAGATCATCCCCCACCGGTGTCGGTTTCTCAGCGAGCGGTCAAATCGAACTCGCGCGCGTTTGTCTGCGCGCGTGTGGCGTCAAATGTTCGGACAGGCACTCAAAAAGCCACTCAAGCATCAGCAAACAACAACAATAAACACAAAACTTTTCCCCCCAAACAAAGTCCCCCCGCCACCCCCCTTACATCTCTGATCGCGCAGACACCGCTTTGAACACCCACGATATTAAAACTCCACCGATCAAAAGCCAACGTCGAATTGTCGCCCATCCATAATTGTTTTTTTACCCTTCTATCTGGCAACAAAACTGACACCTTTTTACAAAGAGTCATGTTTGCATAGACCGCAATACCTGCAGTCATAATGCAAACAAAAGAACATAACTCAGACAGCTGTCTCGGGTGTGGACCAATGAACTTCAAGGACAGTGCACATTATCAGAGTTATGTTCTTTTGTTTGCATTATGACTGCAGGTATTGTGGTCTATGCAAACATAACTCCTTGTAAAAAGGTGTCAGTTTTGTTGCCAGATAGAAGGGTAAAAACCAATTATCATATTTTTACTGGCAAATGAGGTTCCCATAGTGTCGCCCATCCAGTTGTTGCGCGTTGCCTGAGAGCCCTACTCCGAATTCTAATGTCACCGCACACAGACAGCCGCTGATGTTTCTGTCCCCGAAACCCTCGCTCCGAGCTTGCACACGCTCGTTGCCTGGATCCCTTTTGGCATCAATTCAGAGTTGTTCAAAATGCACAAAAATATGCTCAGCCAATCCACTTTGGCCGCTCCCTGCTTTGATTCGGAAGCATCGTTTCATTGTGGCTCAAAACTCAAAGTCACTCTTCCTCTTATACAGGTAGGAACCTCCTGGTTACACCAGCCCACAGGGGATTATTGTGTCCGTCCGTACGTCGTGCAGGGAGGGGCTGGGTGGGGAGGTAGGGGCTGGGTGGGGAGGGGAGGGTGGGGAGGGGCTGGGTGGGGAGCGTGGGGAGGGGCTGGGTGGGCAGGGTGAGGGGGTCGCTGGGTGGGGAGGGTGGGGAGGGGCTGGGTGGGGAAGGTGGGGCTTGGTAGGGGGGGGCTGGGTGGGGAGGGTGGGGAGGGGCTGGGTGGGGAGGGTGGGGAGGGGCTGGGTGGGGAGGGTGGGGAGGGGCTGGGTGGGGAGGGTGGGGCTGGGTGGGGGGTGGGAGGGGTGGGGCTGGGTGGGGGGTGGGATGGGTGGGGCTGGATGGGGGGTGGGAGGGGTGGGGCAGGGTGGGGAGGGGCTGGTCACCCCGTGGTGCCCTTATAAAACTCAACGTTTAACCTACTCACGCTGGCTTGTGCCCGCCCTCACAATCGGCCAAATTTGCGGAATACACCACGCCGCCGTTGACCCTGCAGGCCATTGACCGAGCAACCCAACGTTCCTACCAGCTCCCTCCGCAGCAGGAATGTGTTGTTTCGTCGTGTTGTCGTATAGCTGTTGGTGTGGATGCAGAGCCAACACGGCTACACCGTCAACATTCATGTGGTCAAGAAGCCACAGACAACCGCGTGAGCGGGAGCAGTAGCGGAGTAGTGTAGCATCGTCACCGTAATGTCCTCCTTGTTCGCATTTGTGCATCGGGGGCATTGCGTCAGTCACACTTTGCACGGTATCCGCATCTACCGCCGTGGTTTGTGCTCTGGGTGATGCGGTTTAGGGGGGGAGGTGGACCATGAACAGTTTCGTGGAAGATAAAACCCCGGGGATGTTCTGTGTTCGGTCTTTCACAAGGGGTGTGTGTGTGTATGTGTGTGTGTGTGTCTGTGTGTGTGTCTGTGTGTGTGTATGTGTGTGTGTGTCTGTGTGTGTGTGTGTGTCTGTGTGTGTCTGTGTGTGTGTCTGTGTGTGTCTGTGTGTGTGTGTGTATCTGTGTGTGTGTCTGGGGGGCACAGGTGGTGCATCAGCCAGTCATCTCGGTCATCTCGGTCAGTCGACCCGTGGCACCTGGGTCTGCCCCGTGACCTCCTGCCAGCGGGCGTTCGACACTTCACGTGGCCTCAAGGTGCACATGGCCTGGCACAAGCGTCGTGGTGACGTCACCGCCACTTAGTGGCGAATGGCGGTTGTTGTTGTTGTTGTTGGTGTCTGACGACTGCTGTATATTTGGAGTGTGCGTGTGTGTCTCTCTCTCTCCGTAGTGAGATGTTAACTACCTGGCCTGGTCTACAGGAGGTCGTGGGTTCGATCGCGACCCTGACGCCTGCTGCTGTATATTTTGAGTTTGCCTGTCTCTCTCTCTCCCCGTGGTCGCGTGGATTTTTCTCAGAGTCCTCCGATTTTGTCCCTCCACATCTTAGAATCAACGTCACGCGTCTCGAGCATTTGGCTGCTGCTACACATTTCCACGCGATGATGATCATGATGATTAAGAGCCACTTCGTTGAGATATAATTTGCGATTGCCAGGGTGGCTTGTGA
The DNA here is from genome assembly GCF_964198595.1 of Lampetra fluviatilis. Taxonomy (NCBI): domain Eukaryota; kingdom Metazoa; phylum Chordata; class Hyperoartia; order Petromyzontiformes; family Petromyzontidae; genus Lampetra; species Lampetra fluviatilis. The sequence continues at coordinate 5,514,715 of NC_136334.1, read as the reverse complement.
GCTACACAGATTGGAGCGCAGCGCTTTCTCACCCCCTCTCGCGTGTGAGCATTGATCTTCATCGCATGCCAGTCAAGCCAATATTGAATACAATGACAATAATATGATACAACAATGCCATAGTAAATTTTGATTTAAAGCTTTCGTGACTGCAGGGATTCATATTCTTGGTTCGCGTGTGTGTGTTGATCTTAATCGCATGCCAGTCAAGCCGATATTGAATACAATGACAATAATATGATACAACAATGCCATAGTAAATTTTAATTTAAAGCTTTCGTGACTGCAGGGATTCGTATTCTTGGTTCTTTCGGTAAAGTCACGTAGAAGGGAAACAAGAAAATAATAAAAATATAACACATATTTTTTATTATTTAAAAAATATATATTTTTCATATTTTTAAAATATATAAAATCTTAATTATTATTTTAAAAAATATATTTTAATGTTTTTTTTTCCCTTCTACGTGACTTTACCGAAAGAACCAAGAATATGAATGCCATAGTACTTCACTTATTTATCCAGGAAAACCACGCTCAGTCGTTAGACTGTGTTTCACGAGGGTTCCATGCTTTAAATTTGTATGCATAAGATGTTTGCAGCCAATCACAGTCGCCCCTCACCCTTTTCACGACGGTGATTGATATTCTCAGGTTTTTTCGGTAAAGTCACGTAGGTAAAACATTAAAAGTAATGAAAGTAAAATAAAACAAAACAAAAATAAAAATAAAATTCACGACGTTTCGGAGGCAACACAAGTCTCCGTCATCAGGTGGGACCGTCACAGCCAGATTAGCTGCATCAAGTGAAGCAATGATTCAAAATGTAATCCCTTATAAGCAAGTTGAAGGGGGGGAGGAGAGGGGGGGGGGAGTTCATCAGAATGTGGTAGCCAATGAATGGAACGTATCGGGAGGGAGGGGGGTGGGAGGGGGAGGGAGCCAACAAAACATTTGGCGACGGCTTGGACGGTGATTGGTTCCATGAAACGGATCGTTAAGCGATTTGATCGTTAAGCGAGTATAAGAAGTGAACGTTAAACGCTTCATTCGTTCTCATAGCATCAACAATCACAACCTTTTCACCCGAAAAAAATCACTTTCTAATATTTAAACAATGGATATTAATACGTAAAAATACTAACAACATTTTAAACAATTAACATTAAAATAAACACGGTTAATCGATGCATTAATTAATATTTAATAGACTTACAACAGCCAGTCGTTAACAGGGGAATGGTCGGTAAGCGAACACATTGGGATCTCACTATGAGACCTCCTTTACCAGTGGCAAAATATAGTAATAGGTTTTTACCCTTTCAACTGGTACAAAAACTGACACCTTTATACAAGGCATCATGTTTGCAATAACCGCAACACAAGCAGTCAAAATGCAAACAAAAAGAAACAACTCTGATGATGATAATGATATGCACTGTCCTTGAAGTTGATTGGTCCACACCCGAGACAGCTTTTCTTAGAGCCCAGTCTCCATTGGTGTTGGACCAGATGACACCAAAAGGCGTACAACTCAAAAACAGCGCACTATCAGAGTATTGAGAGCTCGGGGTAAGCATTTACACTATGAGACATCTCCTTTACCAGTGGCAAAATATAGTAGTAAGTTTTTACCCTTTCAACTGGTACAAACACTGACACCTTTATACAAGGCATTGGGATCTACTCAAGGACGGAGGTTTTCCAACCCCTGATGCAACAATTCTCGTGACGAACTGGAGATCGGTCCACGTGCAAAAAATAATGTCCTTGCTCTAGTAGCGTAATTGCTGACTCTCCCCTCCACCCACCCAACACCTTGAAGGGGTCGTATTGAACGGGGCGGTGCATTAACGGGGCCTATTGAAATAAAAATGATGAGTTACTGATCGAATTTCCAAACATTGAATCGTTTCCCACCCCCCCTTCCATCTCCCGCACCCCCAGCACCCCCATAATAACCAGTTGGCGTTAGCTGTGATTTAAGCGCTCTGATTTCGAGTGCGGGATCTGATTACGCCCTTCTGTGATTGGACGCCGTGGCTTATTTTATTTTTGTGGGAACTCGCAATCCCATTGGCGCTGCGTCCCATGAATCGTTCATTAGGAAAGATAAATAAATGACTATGAAAAAAAACGTGAATATATGCATAAGCAAATGAATATGAAAATATGTAAATTGCTTTGAATATAAATGGCTTTAAAAATCAATAAGTGAACATAAGAATCAATAAATGAACATGGAAATAAATAAATGAATATAAAAGTATTAATGGATATACAAGTAAATAATTGGCTATGAAAATAAATAAATGCATGTAGAAATGTATAAATGAATATCAAAATGAATGAATAAAAACATGAATAAATGAATATCAAAAATGTATTAATGAATATAAAAAACAAATAAAAGTATAAAACATCGAGACGCCGTGTACATCTTTTGTTAACCGATTCGAGCGTGATAACGTTTCGCAAAATATATATTTTTTCAACGCATTCAGATTCGCCTCCGCGAGTACACAGCGCGCTGTTTGTGTTGTATAGCCCTCCTCCACCCGGCCAAGTAAAATAATGCAGTTGTCACGCGATGAACTGAACGGGGCCAAAATATTACCGCTTCGTCGCTTTAAAACGTAGCGAAAGGTTTTCGCGACCAACGTTATTCGTAATGAAATATGAAAAAATTTGAATAACAAAGGAAAATAAGACTAATAAATCCATAATAGAGGGTTTTTTTAATGTAATTAAAGAAAATACTAATATTATCAGGGCATGTTTTTTGTTTGCATGTTCAGTGACTTCATTCCTTGCAAAAAGTTTCTATTTGGTGTTTGAACAACTTAACACAACTCCTGTTCTATTGCCAGAAAGGGTAAAATCTATTCTTATTTTTTCATACGTTGATACTAAAAAACAAAGGTAATGAAGTTGTTGGGTTCGATCGCGTGAATATAAATGTGTGTCGTTAAACCGGCCACCACCCGACACAGCAGAATTAGTAAGGGTTCATCGCGTAAACAAAAACGTGCGAATCGAATGACTACTTCAGCCACACCGGTTATGCGATGGAGACTAAACCCACTTTACCGAAAGAACCAAATAGTCTTCTTGGTTCTTTCGGTAAAGTCACGTAGAAGGGAAATAATAAAATAATAAAAATAAAACATAATATAATTTCGATTTAAAGCTTTCGTGACTGCAGGGATTCATCTTCTTGGTTCTTTCGGTAAAGTCACGTAGAATGGAAATAATAAAATAATAAAAATTAAACATAATAAAATAATTCTCACGACGTGATAATTATTTTATTATGTTTTATTTTTATTATAATAATTATTATGTTTTATTTTTATTATTTTATTATTTCCATTCTACGTGACTTTACCGAAAGAACCAAGAAGATGAATCCCTGCAGTTACGAAAGCTTTAAATCGGAACCAAATAGTTAATAAAAATAAAACATAATAAAATAATTCTCACGACGTGATAATTATTTTATTATGTTTTATTTTTATTATAAGAATTATTATGTTTTATTTTTATTATTTTATTATTTCCATTCTACGTGACTTTACCGAAAGAACCAAGAAGATGAATCCCTGCAGTTACGAAAGCTTTAAATCGGAACCAAATAGTAATTCCTGCAGTCACGAAAGCTCCAAATTAAGTTTAAACCCACGACGTTTACAATTTGAGTAACTGTGCCGTTTCGCTGGTGATTAAAACAAACAACATCATCTGGCTATTTTTGTCAGAATCGTGAAGAAGTGAGAACGTCTTCCTGTTTCTACCCACACGAGCACACAGTGAACAATTGGGGACAATTGGGATCCGGGCGATGCTGGTTGAAATTATCAGCATCGCGAGGTTCATTGCCAGAGTTTTGAACTTTTGCAGGAGGCGAATCCGAGGTCACGATGTGACCTGTGCGTTGAACTCTGAACGAATTCGCCCAATTGACTGTGGTTGATGCGCCGCGGTGGTGAGATGTTAACTACCTCGCCTGGTATACTGGAGAGGTCGTGGGTTCGATCACGACCGTGACACCTCCTGTAACACCAGGCAAAGCAGTGGGCGTCTCCTAGCCACCGCGCCCTTTCATTCCCCCTCATCCACGTGGACCTACCCAGACGAGGCAACAACCGGCTGAAGCTGACACCCGGGCGTGAAGGAGTCTTCCCGTTTCGTTCGAACGGGGTCACATCGGGTGGATGCTCGGCGCTTGGGAACGGTGGGATCGTACAGACGGCGGATCGCAATTAATTAAGCCAATTAAACAGAAATCATAATGGGGAGCATCATTAGCCAGCCGCTCCTTTTGAGAAAGTGATTGAGCCTTTGTTTTGTTTTTTTTTGGCGCGGAAGCAATTTCTGCACCTTCCTCGGCGGAGATTTCACCCAGGTGAACGCTGCAGCTGCTGATGGTTCCTGAAGGGGGTACACGGGGAGGGGGGGGGGCTTCGCTGTTCATAACACGTTCTTGTTTTTATGTGTTCCCGATTTCTCTTTGTGTCATTCTTGTGCCTTTAAAAATATATATTTCGACGATTCGGAGACCCACGGAACTCTTGCCACTGAGACCCAATCCTGGTCTCTCTTAAGTTATTTCCTGGTTAACCAAAACAAACTTGGACCCCTTGCAGTTTAACACATAGGCTTTCGCGACCAATATAATCCATAATTGAGGTTTTTTTTGGGTTAGATCGCGTAAATACGTAAATAGATCGCGTAAATACGTAAATATTTACGCGATCTAACAAAAAAAAACACTCTTATTGGGCCCAATGCGTTGGGTTTATCAGGCCACACTTCCCTGATGACGTGAAAACTTATTTAGGTCTTCTCTTGTTCTTCATGATTGCCACTTTGGTACACAGTGGCTTCGTCCAGTTGGCATGAGCCCTGGGCCCCTTTCCATCTTCACAGCCTGGCACATGGGCCTTGCCTGGTTGGTACGGGCCCTAGACCCCTTTTCGATCTTCACAGCCTGTCACCTGGGCCTTGCCTGGTTGGCATGAGCCTTGTGACCCTTGTCCATGTTCACAGCCTGGCACATGGGCCTTGCTTGGTTGGCATGGGCCCTAGACCCCTTGTCCATGTTCACAGCCTAGCACCTGAGCCTAGCCTGGTTGGCATGGGCACCTGGGGACCATGTCCATCTTCACAGCCTGTCACATGGGCCTTGCCTGGTTGGTACAGGCCCTGGACCTTTTGTCCATCTTCACAGCCTGGCACCTGGGCCTTGCCTCGTTGGCATGGGCCTTGTGACCCCTTGTCCATCTTCACAGTCTGGCACCTGGGCCTCTGCGCCCTGTGGTTCCCAGTGCAGTTTCACCACCTGCACACTCGATAGCTGTGGCCACTGTGAGGGCGGGGTGGTGTGGGGGGGTGGGTCCACTTAAATGTGAAAAGGACTTCGGACGAGGTAAGTATAACTCAACTTTATGGTTTATTTGCAGATAATGTGCAAACACATCTAGGCCATACTTGTAGAGGCTTCACTTTAGAATGGGCCCCAAGCTGTCTCTCTCTGGCCCCTTATATACCCTGTACCGCCCTTTCTAGCAGGTTCCCCTCTTTTGTTCCAATCCCCTTGTCCATTTTCCAATGGTTATCAACCGTCCCTCAATTCATGATCGTATTCTTCCTGCCTCTTCCCTTTGCAGCAATCTGATTTGAATGCTCGGATGCCTTCCAATCAGTACGGAGTGGTGGTGGCATCACCTTGCAAGTCGGTTGTCAGTGGCTCTTCTACTTTAAAACCTGGCCTGCCTGTGAAGTCGTTGAGACTTCCAGCAGACTACTCGACACAGAGACATAGGGTTGGCCACAAGACCTAACCCTTAAATCTGGAAGGCTACATTTGCTTACAGATGTATAAAAAAAATACATATTATATTTCAGTGATAAAAAAAGGCGCAGCTTTTATTTTAAACCCAGAATCTTCCCTGGGGGTGGCACATAATGATGTTGCACATGCATCATTATAATTTAAAATGACCCGGGATATTTCAGGTCACGGAATATGGGTAAAACAAATGGTATGAATTTGTAAGGCCGTATTTCATGATGATTTGTGTTGTTTTGCCATTCCCCTCTACCCCCGCTGTGTCTTGGCGTCTGCGTTCTCGTGTCCACACCTGTCTCAGCTACTACCTCTGTGTGTCTCTCTATGTGTGTATATATATATACACACACACGTCTCTGTGGATATCTCAGCACATTCATCAATAACAATGTGGCTTTAAAATAAAAAAAATGAAATATATCATAGGCGACGATTGTGGGAAAATGTCTCTTCTTCGTAGTAGATGGAGAAAATAAAGGACTATTACCCGAAACGTCGTCTGTGATATTTATGTTTAAGCCCACGCACAAGCGACGTTGTTATTGACTAATTTTTTTTATTGCATTATATTTAAATTATTTTATTATTTCCCTTCTACGTGACTTTACCGAAAGAACCAAGAATATGAATCCCTGCAGTCACGAAAGCTTTAAATCAAAATTTAATTTGTTAAGGTTTTTTTTGGGGGTTGTTATTTTAATTGTGCATGTGCCCCGCTGCCAATACAGCAGCAGCAGCAACAGCAGCATTACTAAGTGATGTGTGCATTTGCATGGCAGTGTCTTTGTCTTTATGTAACTGAACACTTACAGAAAACTCAACACAACTTGTAACAACGCGTGACATGCGTGCGAGCCTGTTAATTGAATTCTATGCTAAATATCAAAACAATTGCTCAATATGTCCGTCTCACTCTCTCTCTCTCTCTCTCAGGAACTCATCTGTAATATTATCAGACATTCATATCGCATCTTATAAATGTGTAAAGCGCCTTAACGCAGTGAACTAAATGTGGCGAGATGAAACGAGGCGAGTGGATAGGATTTGTTTAAAACGAGGTGGTCGCCGTGGTGGTTTAACCGGAGATGGGAATGAGAGGTGCGTATTGATGATGAGTGTGAGCACGGGGGAGAGAGTTGGGGAGTGAGTGCGAGTGGGGAGGACAACGAGGGGAGATGGAACGGTGGGTGGTCCAAGAGAGAATGCTAAGTGATCTTGATTTAAAGCTTTCGTGACTGCAGGAATTCATACTCTTGGCTCTTTCGGTAAAGTCAAAGAAATATAAAAAATGAATAGATCACGACGTTTCGATCGCAACACAAGCAATCGTCTTCAGGTGAGAAAGCCAGCACCTCCCGGGGTACATTGTTTCTGTGAAATCAGTGGGGATGATTTAGTTTTTCTTGATGACTTGCGCGCTAAGATAAAGAATGCCAGTTTAACACGTATTCATAATCAACGTTTTTGGTTTAGATCGCGTTATTTATAAATTATAACAACTGCCTGATTACTAATCTAGTATATAATTACAATAACCCCCCCCCTCAAATCGTTGCACCTGATGAGTTGATGAGTTAATGATGACGTCACCCTTCTGCTGCTGCTCTATATAAGCAGCAGGGTGACGTCATCATTAATAAATGATAATAAATGATGACGTCACCCAGCAGGGTGACGTCATCATTAATAAATGATAATAAATGATGACGTCACCCTGCTGCTGCTGCTCTATATAAGAACGGGAGACAGAGCAGAGCCCCTCACCATTCTGGCGAATTGCCCGATGATGCTGGATGCAATTACCAGCGAAACGTCGCACTCAAAAATTGTAAATGTTGTGGTTTCACGCTTCAACACACCGGTGGGCTAAAGCAGTGAACTATTTGCCTTTTGTCAACGTGACACTTTTTTACTGATTGGCCGTGTCGGGTGGTGGAGGGTTACGACACATTTATAAATAACGCGATCTAAACCCAAAAACGTTGATTATGAATAAAGAAGGCCCTTCGTGTTGATTGCCAATGCTTTGCACCTTCGCATTTGGCTTCTCAAAATTCAAACTTAATTTGGAGCTTACACCGTGCCACTCACCGTTTCCACTCATGGACATGCTAATTTCTCTAACCCCTCCCTCTCTCCCCGCCCCCCCTTTCTCTATTTAAGGCCTCGACACAGAGGCGTAGTTTCTCTTTGTGCCTATGTTTTCTCTCTCTCTATGTATCTCTGTGATATCTGTCTGCTTATATGTCTGTCTATGTTTCTGGTTCTGTGTTTAATCTCTCTCTCAAATTTAGCATTCTCAGGAAGAACGTAATCAACCAGGTAGGGTGTTGACTGTTGTGTTATCCGACTCTCTGTTGTATTACATTACATTTCTAAGTATACTAGATTTGTGTTTCTATTTAATTTATACCTGATGATGATTGCGTGTGTTGCAATCAAAACGTCGTATGCTAGTATTTAATTTAATTTATTATTTAATTTTTCGATTTAAAGCTTTCGTGACTGCAGGGATTCATCTTCTTGGTTCTTTCGGTAAAGTCACGTAGAAGGGAAGTAATAAAATAATTAAAATAAAACACAATAAAATAATTCTCACGACGTTTCGGCCACAACGCAAGCAGCCGTCTTCAGGTGAAAACCAGGTCTGTTGAGACGACAGCGTCTGAATGAAACAGCACACGTGCTTGGAGCATATATATAAGCTGGGCGCCTTGACAAAAGAATTTGCATATCAAGAGGAATTTAGCATATTTATGGGAAATGCAGGAATGTGATTAGTACTACATATGCATGTGCATTATGCAGGATTAACAGCATCAAAGGGAGCTGCGCTTGCTGCTGCAGTTGCTGCTGCTGCAGATGCTGCTGCTGATGCAGTTGCTGCTGCAGTTGCTGCTGCTGCAGATGCTGCTGCTGATGCAGTTGCTGCTGCAATTGCTGCTGCTGCAGTTGCTGCTGCTGATGCAGATGCTGCTGCTGCTGCAGTTACTGCTGCTGCAGATGCTGCTGCTGATGCTGCTGCAGTTACTGCTGCTGCTGCAGATGCTGCTGCTGCTGCAGTTACTGCTGCTGCAGATGCTGCTGCTGATGCAGTTACTGCTGCTGCAGTTGCTGCTGCTGATGCAGTTGCTGCTGCTGCTGCAGTTACTGCTGCTGCTGCAGTTACTGCTGCTGCAGATGCTGCTGCTGATGCAGTTACTGCTGCTGCTGCAGTTACTGCTGCTGCTGCAGTTACTGCTGCTGCAGATGCTGCTGCTGATGCAGTTGCTGCTGCTGCTGCAGTTACTGCTGCTGCTGCAGTTACTGCTGCTGCAGATGCTGCTGCTGATGCAGTTGCTGCTGCTGATGCAGTTGCTGCTGCTGCTGCTGCTGCAGTTACTGCTGCTGCAGTTGCTGCTGCAGCAGCAGTACGTGACTTTACCAAAAGAACCAAATAATATAATCTCAATATTCGTTTCATGGATGGTCCAGTAAACCAGTGGGATGGGGGGGGGGAACACGGGACGGAGGAACAGGAAATCTAGGCGTTGCTTTAACTCCAAGTCGAGTGTGCTACCCATTACACCGTGTGTAATAACGCCAACCATAACGGATAATTATGGTAATAGAGTTTTCCCCTTTCATGCAATAAAAAAGGTGTCATTATACTCTTTGGGTCTTTCGGAAAAAATCGAAACGTCGTGATTTGTTTATGTATTATTTTAACTATTTTTCGATCGACGTGACCTTACCGAAAGACCCATAGGGTATGATTTCCTGCAAGTCACGAAAACTTTGAGTCAAGGTGTTAAGGTGTTAAAACACCAAACTGAAACCTTTTACAAGGAATCATGTCTGCATTAACCACAGATAATTGTGGTGAGCGTGCAAACAAGGAAAAAAACATGCTCTGTCAGTCTGTGGCATTGCCCTTGAAACTGATTGGTCCACACCAGAGACAGCTTTCTTTAGAGCCGTGGCCAGGAATGAGAATCTGTATTTATACTGGAGGATATTCTTAGGTTTTTTCGGTAAAGTCACGTAGGTAAAACATTAAAATTAATAAAAGTAAAATAAAATAAAAATCACGACGTTTCGGAGGCAACACAAGCTTCCGTCTTCAGGTGGAACCGTCACAGCCACGACAGCTGTTTACTTGATACAGCTGTTTACTTGATACAGCTGTTTACTTGATACAGCTGTCGTGGCTGTGACGGTTCCACCTGAAGACGGAAGCTTGTGTTGCCTCCGAAACGTCGTGATTTTTATTTTATTTTACTTTTATTAATTTTAATGTTTTACCTACGTGACTTTACCGAAAAACTTAAGAATATGAATCCTTGCAGTCACGAAAGCTTCAAATCTAGAATTATACTGGAGGAATCCGATGAGCTGTAAAGCTTTTTCTCACAGATGTCCAGTTGAATAAATCTCAGCTCGCCAGATTGGGCTCGCCATCGCAAGCACAGTTAATCATTATAATAGGGATTCATAATCAACGTTTTTGGGTTTAGATCGCGTTATTTATAAATGTGTCGTAACCCTCCACCACCCGACACGGCCAATCAGTAAAAAAAGTGTCACGTTGACAAAAGACAAATAGTTCACTGCTTTAGCCCACCGGTGTGTTGAAGCGTGAAACCACAACATTCACAATTTGAGTACGACGTTGCATCCAGCATCATCGGGCGAATTGCCCGATGATGCTGGATGCAATTACCAGCGAAACGTCGTGCTACTCAAATTGTAAATGTTGTGGTCTCACGCTTCAACACACCGGTGGGCTAAAGCAGTGAACTATTTTGTCTTTTGTCAACGTGACACTTTTTTACTGATTGGCCGTGTCGGGTGGTGGAGGGTTACGACACATTTATAAATAACGCGATCTAAACCCAAAAACGATGATTATGAATAATATTGGTCGCGAAAGCCTACGTGTTAAAATAATAGGGATTGCCCCCTTTTTTCTGGCAACAAAACTGAAACCTTTTTTTTTACTAGGAATCATGTCTGCATTAACCACAATGCTTGTGGTCAAAATGCAAAAAAAACATACTCTGATAATCTCTGTGGCATTGTCCTTGAAACTGATTGGTCCACACCAGAGACAGCTTTCTTTTGAGCCTCGTCTCAAACGGTGTTAGACCAGAGGACGCCACAAGGCGAAACATCCTATTCTGATATTTTGGTACTGGCAAAGGAGGTCTATTGATGTAGACTACTAATCATTTCGGATACTAACCATCTGCCGAATATATATGAACAGAAATCGGCAGCGGCGAGAATTCCGCTTATTCTGCGTGACGAAAATTGATGTTTCGAGTACATTTCACAGCAGACAGCAGCCACGGGTGGGTAATCACACCGTCGCGGACACATCTATTATTTTTCTAATTAAAAAACAAATCAATTGGGTGAGATATCTTTCAAGAATCAAACCACCGCGCTGCTAATACGGTCAATTGTATTCCTTACGGCCTGACGAGTGGGAAAGGAGATGAGATGTTTGGGGGGCGGGGGGGGGGGTTGGTGGTGGTGGTGGTGGGTGGTAACTTTCCATTAAGACTCCTCGATTAAAGCGCGCGCGACACGCGCTCTGCAAGTTTATTCAATTCTGGTGAAACGAGAGAGAGAGTCACAATAAAGCCGCACGCGCCACAGACGCGGTGACAATCTCCCCCCTGGGGCAAAGGCGGTGCATCACATGCCTCGCTTGAGCAGCGGCGTCGTGCCTCGGGGAGATGATGGGGGAGGGAGGGGGAGGGAGGGGGGGGGGAGAGAGAGGAGAGGAGAGGGAGGGAGGGGGAGGGAGGGGGAGGGGGAGGGAGGGGGAGGGGGAGGGGGAGGGAGGGGGAGGGAGGGGGAGGGAGGACGGAGGGAGGGGTATGGGGGAGAGAGGAGAGGGAGGGAGGGAAGGAGGGGGAGGGAGGGGGAGGGACGGGGAGGGAGGAGGGAGGGAGGGGTATGGGGGGGGAGAGAGAGAGGAGAGGAGAGGGAGGGGAAGGAGGGGGAGAGAGGGGGAGGGTGGGGGGAGGGAGGGGAGGGAGGGAGGGGGAAAGGGAGGGGGAGGGAGGGCGAGGGTGAAAGAGGGGGAGGGAGGGGGAGGGAGGGGGGAGAGAGAGACGAGAGGAGGGGGAGGGGGGAGGAGAGGGAGGTAGGGGGAGGAAGGGGGGAGAGAGGGGGGAGGGAGAGGGGGAGGGAGGAGGGGGTGGGGGGAGGGAGGAGGGGGTGGGGGGAGGGAGGAGGGGGTGGGGGGAGGGAGGGGGGTCAGGGCGGAAGGGAGGGGAGGGAGGGGAGGCGGGGATGGGTGAGGAGGGGTGAAATCTCGGGGGAATAACAACAACATCATCTGACGTGTTCAACAGCGCAAACCCTGATGGTGGTGTAGTAAGACCGAATTAGGTGCACACACACGCAGCTTGGAGGCAACACTATTTATTAAACGGTAAATAATATAACGTTCTACATGAGGTGGTGACCACCTTCCTCAACTCACTAACACTCTGGAACGCGACACAGACTGGACCAGGCAGGCAATGGCCTGCCTGGCCCAGGACGACGACCCATGATGTCTTCACTTCGGAGTACAGTACAACAGCCCCGCTCTGCGTTCACACCACGCTTACATCTGGTTTGGCGTGGCTGGCTCCGCCCCGGCGTGGCTGGCTCTCTCCAGGCCACGCCTCCCTTCCCAGGCCACGCCTCCCTTCCCAGGCCACGCCTCCCTTCCCAGGCCACGCCTCCCTTCCCAGGACACGCCTCACTTCCCCCACCTCTGGGAAGGTCCAGATCCCTCCAGCACGTGACCCCCCAGGCACCCCCTTGGGGCCCCCAGCCTTCGTACAGGCCGACACAGTAGTGACCATTCTATGTCACTACAGTGGCAAGGGCACCTCGAGTCAGGGTCCACTGGGCTCCAGTCTCCGTCTCTCTCTCTCTGGGAGCCGAGCGTTCTGCATTGCACATGGGGCACCGCGAGAGCACTTGTGAGACCGGATCCCTGGTTTCTGTGGGGTCTGTGTGGGTGTCTGTGGGTGTGTGTGGGTGTCTGTGGGTGTGTGGGTGTCTGTGGGACTACATGCGTCTGTGGGGTGTCTATGGGTCTGTATGGGTGTCTGTGTGTCTACCTGGGTCTGTGGGGTCTGTGTGGGTGTCTGTGTGTCTACATGGGTCTGTGGGGTCTGTGTGGGTCTGTGGGTGTTTGTGGGGTCTGTGTGGGTCTGTGGGTGTCTGTGTGGGTCTGTGGGTGTCTGTGTGTCTACATGGGTCTGTGGGCTCTGTGTGGGTGTCTGTGGGTCTGTGTGGGTTTGTGGGTGTCTGTGTGTCTACATGGGTCTGTAGGGTCTGTGTGGGTTTGTGGGTGTCTGTGGGTCTACCTGGGTCTGTGGGGTCTGTGTGGGTGTCTGTGGGTCTGTGTGGGTTTGTGGGTGTCTGTGTGTCTACATGGGTCTGTGGGGTCTGTGTGGGTTTGTGGGTGTCTGTGGGACTACATGGGTCCGTGGGATGGCTATGGGTCTGTATGGGTGTCTGTGTGTCTATGGCTATGTATTAGTATATGGGTGTCTGTGTCTATGGCTATGTATTAGTGTGTGGGTGTCTGTGTGTCTATGGCTCTATGTATTACTCGTGTAAAGGAGGTCGTGAGTTCAATCTTGACCCTGACGACGCCTGTTGTATATTTGGAGTTTGCGTGTCTCTCTCTCTCCGTGGTGAGATTTTAACTACCTCGCCTGGTGTACAGGAGATCTTGGGTTCGATTCTGATCTTAACGACGCCTGCTGTATAATTGTAGTTTGCGTGTCTCTTTCTCTCACTCCGTGGTGAGATGTTAACTACCTCGCCTGGTGTACAGGAGATCGTGGGTTCGATCCTGACCAAACGTGGATTTGTTTCCGAGTTCTACGGTTTTTCCCTCCATTTAGAATCAACGTGTCGCCTTTAGAGCAGCGGTCCCCAACCTTTTAGTCACCAGGGACCGGTTTCGTGGAAGATAATTTTTTCACGGACCGGGGGGGGGGGGGGTGAGGTGCTGGGGGTTCATCATTGGGTCTTTCCCCCTTTTCAAAGAAGCTCTCAAGCGACGTTTGTTGTTTTTCTCATGTTGGCTAGGGGCTAGCAGCTTGTGGGCTTACCAAAACTGTGACTGTGACGAGTGCGCAGTGCGGGAAAGAAACGCGGATGGAAGTGGTCAATAATTAAACAATGGGGGCGCGCCAAGTGTGGACTCACCGTCGTGACCTCGTGCTGCAATGCGGCCCGGTTCCTAACAGGCCACGGCCCGGGAGTTGTGGACCTCTGCTTTAGAGTATGTGGGCTGCTCTACGTTTACGCACGATGATGATGAGCCAGTTCGTCGAGCTATCATGTATGATCGCCACATCACCATGGAAGTGGAAAAAGATGGTAAACTACCATTACCATACAACCATTCTTAGATATTCTGTTTGAGAGGAGACCTGACGGATCATTGGGACATTCTGTCTACAGGAAAGCCACCCACACAGATTCCTCCTAGCAGCGTGCTACCCCGCATCGAACCTCACAATAATAATATTCAGGGCCTACCTTGGCTCCTCCCACCCTCAACCAGCATATATACAAGGACTGTTTCTTGGAATTTCTCTCACTTGATACAGCTATCGTGCTGTGACGGTTCCACCTGAAGACGGAAGCTTGTGTTGCCTCGGAAACGTCGTGATTTTTATTTTATTTTTTATTTTACTTTTAATAATTTTAATTTTTTTACCTACGTGACTTTACCGAAAAAACCTAAGAATATGAATCCTTGCAGTCACGAAAGCTTCAAATCTAGAAATATGATCGCCAGGTCGCTTCTGAAAAGAATAATACTTACATAGCTCAGTGGAGCCTTACCTGGTGAAATACATTTAAGAAAAAGCAAGCTTTCACGATGATAACAAACAAAAAACCACGCTGACATTGGCATGTGGTTGGTCCAACTTTGGCGCAATCTTTGCCTGTTCCCCCGGTTAGCTTCTCAACAGCCTCCCACAGCGTTAACGAGTCACCGTGCGAACGAAGCATTGGACTTCACAGCAAACGCAGTTATTTTTAAATCCTTTATATTAAGTTCACTTGCTTGCTTGCTTGCGCGCTTACGACCGTGCAAATCTTTCGGTCGTTTTTTAACCCACTTCCCGTGATCCAATCGAGCTGACATTTTGCACACAGACTCGTTGTGCGTGACAATTTATTTTCGTGAATTTTTTTTTCCATAACTTTACACTTTTTAGGGATTTATTTTTTATCATTAATTACCAATTGCTTAATGGTGGCAGGCAATCATCTGACCCATAGGTGGCAGCCATCTCAAGCCAGAGGACGAGAGGACTCTAGCCGCCACGCATATAAAGGATTTATAGTGAAGAACTTTGTTTTTACGGGTTAATTTTTTTGTTTGTACATTTTTAACCAATTCCACTCGGATTGCTTCCGTAAAGGGTGTGTGTGGGGCGGGTGGCGGTGGGTCGGATGAAGTGTCAACATTCCTGATTTGAGTGCGAGCGCGTGCGTGCGTGACATCCCTCGGGTTGGGAGTTTTTTCAAGGTGTGCCATATGCCACGTGCACGCCTGCGGTTACGCGGGAAGCCTATTTGGTGATCCCTCGGTGAACGATATTAATTGGTTCCTCGAAAACCCATCGTTAATTGAAACTGTCGTCAATCGAGCATAGGTAAAACACGATAAGGGCGTGATTTTGAGCCAGGACGAACAGAAGTTGACCTTTTTCAACGTTAAAAACGAGCTGTGTTTTGTGATATTTAAACACGCAATTTTAATAAATAAACGTTGTAAGAACATACTCTGAGGTTTTTTTTCGGTAAAGTCACGTAGGTAAAAACATTAAATAAAATTATTTTAATTTAAATTATTTTAATTTACATTTTTTACCTACGTGACTTTACCGAAAAAACCCAAGAATTAAATTAAATTATTTTAATTTAAATTATTTTAATTTAAAACTTTTTACCTACGTGACTTTACCGAAAAAACCCTAGAATAAGAATCCTTGCAGCCGCGAAAGCTTCAAATGTAGAAGAAAATAACTCAATTAAATCACGACGTTTTGGAGGCAACACAAGTCTCTGTGTTGCTTCCGAAACGTCGAGATTTAATTTAGTTATTTTCTTCTAGATTTGAAGCTTTCGTGACGTCGTGATTTAATTGAGTTATTTTCATTTATTATTATTATTTAATTTTATTATTATTTTTTACCTATGTGACTTTAATAGTAATAGAAACATGGATACATAATGAATGGATAGTGCGTAAAATTGCGCATAAATAGAGCATAAAATAAACATTCTTACCTTGGGCTAAGAAGACTGATGGCTTATGGGATTGATATAGAAGTTGGGGTGGGATAAAATATTTTTTTTGGAAGGAAAGTCTCTTTCAATTCGACTTTTAAGTAAAAAGAACCCCGCTAAGTATTCAAGACAGCTGTTTCCATAAGCAACGCAGGTCAAACATTGTAAAGCTAGCAGCCATCTTCTTGGTTCTTTCGGTAAAGTCACGTAGAAGGGAAATAATATTATTTTATTGTTTTATTTTTATTATTTTATTACTTCCCTTCTACGTGACTTTACCGAAAGGACCAAGAAGATGAATCCCTGCAGTCACGAAAGCTTTAAATCGAAATTTTGTTATGTTTTATTTTTATTATTTTATTGATTCCATTCTACGTGACTTTAACGAAAGAACCAAGAAGATGAATCCCTGCAGTCACGAAAGCTTTACATCGAAATTTAATTATATTTTATTATGTTTTCTTTTTATTATTTTATTATTTCCCTTCTACGTGACTTTACCGAAAGAACCAAGAAGATGAATCCCTGCAGTCACGAAAGCTTTACATCGAAAGCGAGCAGCCAGTTGCTCTGAAAACGCTCATCAAAGGTTGCGTCGCTGATTGGCTGAGATCCGCCGCCGTGTCCACTTAAGGAGCGTTCCGATTGGTCCAAATTGGCGGCAGCCACGTGATGTCACAAACGCATCGCTAACACTGGTAAAAAAAGAAAAGGCATGTTTTTCTGGCCTGGACTTTTGCAGCTGTTCTAGACTAATTTCAGGGTGCTGATTCCAAATCTGATCTCAGATTTGCTCTATCACATCTCATTTTTATGCTATCGGCATACCCCATTTTCATTGATTTTACCCGAAATTAACTCTGTCACTTATGATTGCAAGTTGTTGCGAGTCAGTGACTGCTTTAGTGTTAAAATATGGTGCTGT
Organism: Lampetra fluviatilis; assembly: GCF_964198595.1. Lineage (NCBI taxonomy): Eukaryota > Metazoa > Chordata > Hyperoartia > Petromyzontiformes > Petromyzontidae > Lampetra > Lampetra fluviatilis. Next base: position 5,497,625 of record NC_136334.1, on the reverse strand, counting down.
ATTTTTAGGATAGTGTGTTTATAATATAATTTTATGTAGATATCCACATTTATTTAATATTTTTCTTCTGCAGTTTTTATTGAAAATGCAATATTTGATATCTCAAAAACCTGATGTGATAGACAAAAACTGACGCCAGATTTGGAATCAGCACCCCAAAATTACATTATACCCGTTGGAAAATATCTTATGCCAGAAAAAGTATGTTGACCAGTGTAATCGAAAATGTCTCGTTAACAGAAACAATGGGTGGGATCCCATCGGCGGTACATACAAAGGCTATTGATGTATCGTAGGGAACACTTTTTTTTTTCTTACGCGAATTGGCTATGTAAAGCGATCGAGCGAACAGAGTAGCGGTTGCCTTGGCGTCATCGTCACACGAGGCACGGTGACGCTGATGGATGCTTCTAGACGCTACACCCACGCGCCTCGGTCTTCGTTCATTCTGGTTTTTCTTCGGGAAAGCAGCCACTACCACCTCCATGTTATACGACGACGGACTGTATGTAAACTATAAAAAAATTAACCTGTAAAAACAAAGATTTTCACTATAAATCCTTTATTTGCGTGGCGGCTAGAGTCCTCTCGTCCTCTGGCTTGAGATGGATGCCACCTATGGGTCAGATGATTGCCTGCCACCATTAAGCAATTGGTAATTAAATATAATTAATTTTTTCCTAAAAAGTATCAAATTTTGGAAATATATTTTTCACGAAAATAAATTGTCACGCACAACGAGTCTGTGTGCAAAATGTCAGCTCGATTGGATCACGGGAAGTGGGTTAAAAAACGACCGAAAGATTTGCACGGTCGTAAGCGCGCAAGCAAGCAAGCAAGTGAACTTAATATAAAGGATTTAAAAAGATGCACTTATAACACGGCAATGTCATTTGGTTACCCGCGGTAGCATTGATGAACCCCAATGGTCTCCTCGTCGAGTGGGTATTAAATAATTATATTTTAGTTTGATAGCTTTTATGCAGATGTACACGTATATATGCAGCTGTGTGTGTGGGGGGGGGGGGGGGGGGTAGCGGTGGTGTAGCGGTTAGCGCGCTGCGCTATGAACCCCGCGACACGGGTTCGATTCCCGCTCACGGCCAACATCAGTGACAATTATCTGAACCGGTCCCGGGCCTCCCCTAGGTCGACTCAGCCTCAAATGAGATCCTGGTGCGGTGTGTAAACATCGCCACTAGGGAGACAAAGGCGGTTGGGCGTGGTGCTGGCCACCCACCCCCTCGTGTATCGTTCTGGCCTGCATAGGTGCTACTCGCTAACAGCACTTGCCAAAACAGTCTGGTAAGGCTACACGGGGGATCTTTGTCTTTATCCACCCGCCCAATGAACCTAGTTGCTGTACCGCCATCTTCTGGCAACGTTGCTGCCTATCAGGGAATTGGGGGAGTCTCACTCTCACAATGGTTCTCTGTAATACGATCGACAGACACAGACCCGAACAGAACGGGATTATTGGCGTTTAACCATCGTGGATACATGGGTGTTTTGTTGTTGTTAAGCTATCGATTTCTAACTATATTAATTCAACCAGGTAAGACCCCACTGATGTGCAACATTTCCTGGTAGAGAAACACGATGAGAAGCGATCTGGCCACAAACGATAGCTCAACGAAGTGGGTTATCTTCATCATCATCATCGTCGTCACGTGGGTATTTACAGCAGTCGCCAAAGACTCTGAACGCGTGTTTCTAAATGCGGAGGGAAAAACCGGAGGATACGGAGAAAAATACACGCGACCACGGGGAGAGAGAGACAGACGCAAACTCCAAATATACAGCAGCAAGCGATAGGGTCGGGATCGAGCCCACGAACCTCCTGTATACCAGGCGAGTTAGTTCACATCTCACCATGGTAAGAGAGAGAGAGAAAGACACGCAAACTCCTAATATATACAGCAGGCGTCGAGTTTAGGACTGAACCCACGACATCCTGTACACCAGGTGAGGTAGTTAACATCTGACCATGGAAAGAGAGAGAGAGAGACACGCAAACTCCAAATATACAGCAGGCGTCGGGGTTGGGATTGAACCCACGACCTCCTGTAGACCAGGCGAGGTAGTTAACATCGCACCACCATGGCACGAAACGAACATTGATGTGCAACATTTCCTGGTAGAGAAACACGATGAGTAACGTGAATGTGTTCCCTTCAGCAGCCGCGGGGTACACAACTAGAATAACGATGGAAGAACAAAAAATATAATAATTAGAGAATGGCAGGCATAGATGTGTAATAACAGCCATAGAGGGTTCACGTGGGGATTCGCTTGCCGGTCCTGCTTGTAGCCAATAAGGGTTGAGATAGGGACCATGGCCCAGGCGTGATCACGACAGGTCATCAGGAGTGATTGGCCTAGCCATTCGGGGCCCCAGCTAATGGGGAGCCGGATGAGAGGCGTGGTCCCGGGATTGACAGGGAACCATCGAGAACGCTCGAAGCTGTCCATGAACGATTGGCTGGGGGGACCACGTGACGAAGGTATTAAGAGCGAGTGAGAGAGAACGATCGGGAGCAGACTGGAAACTGACAAGAGCAGGGTCACGCGCGGACGGGGGCTGGGGTTGCCACGTGCGCGGTGGGGACTTAGTGCGTGGTCTGCCCTTTCTCCGTTGTCTGCCAGCAACGGAGAGTGAGTGAGCAAAGTGTATTGTGGAGTGGAAATAAAAGGACCGATTCCGAAGCCGTCTCCCGAAGGATTATTACAGATGTATTGGACGTGTAATGAAAAAACAAGAGAGTTTAAACGAAATGTGGTTTTGAGTGGGGCCGTTAGAGACATCGCACGAAGCACGTGGGAAATGACGAATTGTGTCACAACACCATCATCAATTTGAACAGCTGGGTGCCACTGGGAGTATCTAATGTCGAGTTCTTCAATGAAAGAGTATGGTGAGGGATGAGATGGGGCCCTGAGTGAGGTGAGTGATGTGAGAGAGGCCCCTGAGTGAGGTGGGGGGTGAGAGAGGCCCCTGAGTAAGGTGTGGGGTGAGAGAGAGGCCCCTGAGTGAGGTGTGGGGTGAGAAAGAGGCCCCTGAGTGAGGTGTGGGGTGAGAGAGAGGCCCCTGGGTGAGGTGTGGGGTGAGAGAGAGGCCCCTGGGTGAGGTGTGGGATGAGAAAGAGGCCCCTGAGTGAGGTGTGGGATGAGAGAGAGGCCCCTGAGTGAGGTGTGGGATGAGAGAGAGGCCCCTGAGTGAGGTGTGGTGAGAGAGAGGCCCCTGAGTGAGGTGTGGGGTGAGAGAGAGGCCCCTGAGTGAGGTGTGGGGTGAGAGAGAGGCCCCTGAGTGAGGTGTGGGATGAGAGAGAGGCCCCTGAGTGAGGTGTGGTGAGAGAGAGGCCCCTGAGTGAGGTGTGGGATGAAAGAGAGGCCCCTGAGTGAGGTGTGGTGAGAGAGAGGCCCCTGAGTGAGGTGTGGGATGAGAGAGAGGCCCCTGAGTGAGGTGTGGGATGAGAGAGAGGCCCCTGAGTGAGGTGTGGGGTGAGAGAGGCCCCTGGGTGAGGTGTGGGGTGAGAGAGAGGCCCCTGAGTGAGGTGTGGGGTGAGAGAGAGGCCCCTGGGTGAGGTGTGGGGTGAGAGAGAGGCCCCTGGGTGAGGTGTGGGGTGAGAGAGAGGCCCCTGGGTGAGGTGTGGGATGAGAAAGAGGCCCCTGAGTGAGGTGTGGGATGAGAGAGAGGCCCCTGAGTGAGGTGTGGGATGAGAGAGAGGCCCCTGAGTGAGGTGTGGTGAGAGAGAGGCCCCTGAGTGAGGTGTGGGGTGAGAGAGAGGCCCCTGAGTGAGGTGTGGGGTGAGAGAGAGGCCCCTGAGTGAGGTGTGGGATGAGAGAGAGGCCCCTGAGTGAGGTGTGGTGAGAGAGAGGCCCCTGAGTGAGGTGTGGGATGAGAGAGAGGCCCCTGAGTGAGGTGTGGTGAGAGAGAGGCCCCTGAGTGAGGTGTGGGATGAGATAGAGGCCCCTGAGTGAGGTGTTGGATGAGAGAGAGGCCCCTGAGTGAGGTGTGGGGTGAGAGAGGCCCCTGGGTGAGGTGTGGGGTGAGAGAGAGGCCCCTGGGTGAGGTGTGGTGAGAGAGAGGCCCCTGAGTGAGGTGTGGGATGAGAGAGAGGCCCCTGAGTGAGGTGTGGGATGAGAGAGAGGCCCCTGAGTGAGGTGTGGGGTGAGAGAGGCACCTGGGTGAGGTGTGGGGTGAGAGAGAGGCCCCTGGGTGAGGTGTGGGGTGAGAGAGGCCCCTGGGTGAGGTGTGGGGTGAGAGAGGCCCCTGGGTGAGGTGTGGGGTGAGAGGCCCCTGGGTGAGGTGAGGAGTGAGAGAGAGGCCCCTGGGTGAGGTCAGGGATGAGAGAGTACCCTGAGTGAGGTGTGGGGTGAGAGAGAGGCCCCTGAGTGAGGTGTGGGATGAGAGAGAGGCCCCTGGGTGAGGTGTGGGGTGAGAGAGGCCCCTGGGTGAGGTGTGGGATGAGAGAGAGGTCCCTGGGTGAGGTGTGGGGTGAGAGAGAGGCCCCTGAGTGAGGTGTGCGATGAGAGAGGCCCTGAGTGAGGTGCGAGATGAGAGAGGCCCCTGAGTGAGGTGTGGGGTGAGAGAGAGGCCCCTGAGTGAGGTGAGTGATGTGAGAGAGGCCCCTGAGTTAGGTGGGGGGTGAGAGAGGCCCCTGAGTGAGGTGTGGGATGAGAGAGAGGCCCCTGGGTGAGGTGTGGGGTGAGAGAGAGGCCCCTGAGTGAGGTGTGGGGTGAGAGAGAGGCCCCTGACTGAGGTGTGGGGTGAGAGAGAGGCCCCTGGGTGAGGTGTGGGGTGAGAGAGAGGCCCCTGAGTGAGGTGTGGGATGAGAGAGAGGCCCCTGAGTGAGGTGTGGGATGAGAGAGAGGCCCCTGACTGAGGTGTGGGGTGAGAGAGAGGCCCCTGAGTGAGGTGTGGGATGAGAGAGAGGCCCCTGACTGAGGTGTGGGGTGAGAGAGAGGCCCCTGGGTGAGGTGTGGGGTGAGAGAGAGGCCCCTGACTGAGGTGTGGGGTGAGAGAGAGGCCGCTGAGTGAGGTGTGGGGTGAGAGAGAGGCCCCTGGGTGAGGTGGGGGGTGAGAGAGGCCCCTGAGTGAGGTGTGGGATCAGAGAGAGGCCCCTGGGTGAGGTGTGGGGTGAGGGGTGAGAAAGGCCCCTGAGTGAGGTGATAGATGAGAGAGGCCCCTGGGTGAGGTGCGGGGTGAGAGAGAGCCCTGAGCTCCGTGTGGGATGAGGAGCGACATTTGCACACTCTGCCCCCCCAACCCTCCACACGCAACTCCACCGTGAACTCGAGTCGACCACGTGCGCTGTCTCGCACGCGCCATTTAAGCCGTCAATCTTACCAAACGTTTGATAAACTCTGGCGGTAAACGCTTGGCACTTGCCGTGAAAAAAACGAGCATTCTCAAGAGCCATGCTCGATTGAAAATGTCTTTTGTTACGAAATAAAAAATTGAGGTGTAGGTCACACGTGAAGAACAGAGTGTGTGAGACAGAGAGAGAGAGGCGTGTAAAGACATACGTTGCAACTGGAAGACAATGCCGCAGCTTTAGAATGACCTTGACAAGAAAAAATGACAGAAGATTTGAAAAAAAACTTGCGCAAAATTTGTAACGTGATGCACAGATTCTGTGGGATTTAGAGGAGTGGGAGAAAGCACGGGGCAAGCTGGGAAGGACAGAACACGTGGCAAACATTGCCCGAGCTCTGCGGCCCTGCATTGGGATGTTTTTCAAACTCCATGAATGGGTGCCACGGTGATGTGATGTTATCTCCCTCGCTCGGTATACAGGAGGTCGTGGGTTCAATCCTGGACCCTGACGATGCCTGTTGTATAATTTGAGTGTTCTGGAGGGTGTGAGAGAGTGTGTGAGCGTGTGTGTGTGAGTGGGGAGCGGTGGTGCAGTGGTTAGCGCGCTGTTCTACGAACCCGGCGACCCGAGTTCGATTCCCGCTCGTGGCCAACACCTGTGACGGTCCTGGGTCTCTCCTGGGTCGACTCAGCCTCAAATGAGTACTCGGTGCGGTGTGTAGTAAACATCGCCATGAGGGAGACAAAGGCGTCCGGGCGTGGTGGTTGCCACAAACCCACTCGTACACGCGTTTAGGCCTTTATTAATGCTACTACCCCTATCCCCTCCCTTTGATGCTGCTAATCCTGCATAATGCACGGACATAATATGACTTTGAAACCCTCCGCCCACCTCCTACGCATTTCACAAGTAGTGACTAATCCCATATCTGCATTTCCCATAATTATGCTAAATTCCTCTTGATATGCAAATTATTTTGTCAAGGCGCTCTTCCCCCCTCCAACTCAGCTTAAATATACTCTCCAAGCCTGGTGTTGTTTCATTCAGACGCTGTCTTCCCGACGGACCTGTTCTTCACCTGAGGACGGCTGCTTGCGTCGTGAGAATTATTTTAGTATGTTTTATTTGTATTATTTTATTATTTCCCTTCTGCGTGACTTTACCGAAAGAACCAAGAAGGTGCTACTCGCTAACAGCCCTTGCCCCAACAGTCCATGAAGGTTATACGGGCGGTCTTTGTCTTTTGGAGCCTGTGCCACCAACACCACCACCACCACCCTCCCTCCGACCGGCGTGAGACTTTCGCACGGCTGACAAAGAAAGCAGGCGCTTAACTCGCGCCTGCCTTAAATGTTATCAACATTTTGACGTTAATGTGTTCTCTGACTGGCAGCAGGGACGTCTCCCCAACAAGCAACATTGACACCCCACCCCCTCCAACACACACGTTTATAGTTATGGCTCAGAGCGGCTGCCACGGTGGTGAGATGTTGACTACCTCGCTTGGTATGCTGGAGGTCGTGGTGGGTTAGATCCAGACCCTGATGCCTGCTGTATATTTGGAGTTTGCGTGTATCTCTCTCTCTTCGTGGTGAGATGTTAACTACCTCGCCTGGTGTGCAGGAGGTCGTGGGTTCGATCCTGACCCTGACGATGCCTGCTGTATATTTGGAGTTTGCGTGTATCTCTCTCTCATCATCATCACGTGGGCTAGGAGATGTTAACTACCTCGCCTGGTACACAGGAGGTCGTGGATTCGATCCTGACCCTGACGATGCCTGCTGTATATTTGGAGTTTGCGTGTATCTCTCTCTCATCATCATCATCATCACGGTGGCTAGGAGATGTTAACTACCTCGCCTGGTATGCAGTAGGTCGTGGATTCGATCCTGACCCTGACGATGCCTGCTGTATATTTGGAGTTTGCGTGTATCTCTCTCTCATCATCATCACGGTGGCTAGGAGATGTTAACTACCTCGCCTGGTCCGCAGGAGGTCGTGGGTTCGATCCTGACCCTGACGATGCCTGCTGTATATTTGGAGTTTGCGTGTCTCTCTCTCATCATCATCACGGTGGCTAGGAGATGTTAACTACCTCGCCTGGTATGCAGTAGGTCGTGGATTCGAACCTGACCCTGACGATGCCTGCTGTATATTTGGAGTTTGCGTGTCTCTCACTCATCATCATCATTACGGTGGCTAGGAGATGTTAACTACCTCGCCTGGTATGCAGTAGGTCGTGGATTCGATCCTGACCCTGACGATGCCTGCTGTATATTTGGAGTTTGCGTGTCTCTCTCTCTCATCATCATCACGTGGGCTAGGAGATGTTAACTACCTCGCCTGGTATACAGGAGGTCGTGGATTCGATCCCGATCCCTACCATTCCTTCTGTACATTTGGAGTTTGCGTGTCTCTCTCTCTCTCATCATCATCACGTGGGCTAGGAGATGTTAACTACCTCGCCTGGTATACAGGAGGTCGTGGATTCGATCCCGATCCCTACCATTCCTTCTGTACATTTGGAGTTTGCGTGTCTCTCTCTCTCTCATCATCATCACGGTGGCTAGGAGATGTTAACTACCTCGCCTGGTATACAAGAGGTCGTGGATTCGATCCCGATCCCTACCATTCCTTCTGAACATTTGGAGTTTGCGTGTCTCTCTCTCATCATCATCACGTGGGCTAGGAGATGTTAACTACCTCGCCTGGTATACAGGAGGTCGTGGATTCGATCCCGATCCCTACCATTCCTTCTGAACATTTGGAGTTTGCATGTCTTTCTCTCTCTCTCCGTGGTTGCGTGGATGTGTATCCAGTTCCTCCCGGTTTTATCCCTCAACATTGAGATTTCAACGTGGTGGTGATGATGGTGATGATAAGTCCACTTCGTTGAGCAATCATTCGTGGTGGCCAGGTCGCTTCTGAAAGAGAGCTACGTAGTAGTTCAGCAAAGCCTGACCCGGTCACAAAACTACACCAAAAAAATAATAGTTTGGTGAAACAGTTTCGTTCATTTCTCCGCAAAGCAATCAACCACGTTGCCAAACAGCGGAGATTAATGTCCTCGTCGGGTTTAGTCGAAACACAACAACAACAACCGCGATTAGCCACTAAGTGGCGGTGACGTCACCACGACGCTTGTGCCAGGCCATGTGCACCTTGAGGCCACGTGAAGTGTCGAACGCCCGCTGGCAGGAGGTCACGGGGCAGACCCAGCAGGTGCCACGGGTCGACTGACTGAGATGGCCGAGATGACTGGCTGATGCACCACCTGTGCCCCCTACTGTGCCAACTTGCTGTGCTTTAGCCACCCGGCGCTCCGCTCGTTGTTGTGAGGGTCGCTCCTCCGCCCTCCGTTGTTGTTGGAGGGCGACTGCCTCCAACTGCCCAGTAGCAGCGTCCTTCACGAGCCTCCTCCACTGAGGCTGATCTTGACACCGCTGGTACCGGTCATCGGCAAGTCCACTCAGCTCCACATCCTCACACACTCACACACGCACTCACTCACACACTCACTCAAACACGCATGCACTTACACACGCAATCATACACACACGCACTCAGACACGCACGCATACACACACACACGCACACACACACACACGCACACACACACGCACACACACGCACACACACGCACTCACACACGCACACACACACGCACTCACACTCACACACACACACGCACACACACGCACACACACACACGCACACACACGCACACACACACACGCGTACACACGCACACACACACGTACACACACACACGCGTACACACGCACGCACGCACGTACACGCACACACACACGTACACACGCACGCACTCACACCGAGAGAGAGAGAAGGGCGTCTTTGACATGACGCATGAAGTGGACAACCGGCCGGCGGATCCCCCCCCCTCCCCAAAATCATCGTCCAGCCACTTCGCCCCATGCGTCACCCACCCACCCCCAACCAATCCACCCACCCCACCCACCAACCCACCCACCAATACACCCACCCACCCCACCCACCCAATTCTACCCACGCCCCATCCACCCCCAACCCCACCCCAACCTACCCACCCACCTCCACCCACCCCACCCCATCCACCAATCCACCCACCCACCCCTCCCATCCCACCCACCCACCCAGACCACCATCCACCCACCATCCACCCACCAATACACCCACCCACCCCATTCTACCCACGCCCCATCCACCCCCAACCCCACCCCAACCTACCCACCCACCTCCACCCACCCCACCCCATCCACCAATCCACCCACCCCACCCCACCCCACCCATCCCACCCACCCACCCAGCCCACCATCCACCCACCATCCACCCACCAATATACCCACCCACCCCATTCTACCCACGCCCCATCCACCCCCAACCCCACCCCAACATACCCACCCACCTCCACCCACCCCACCCCATCCACCAATCCACCCACCCACCCCACCCATCCCACCCACCCACCCAGCCCACCATCCACCCACCATCCACCCACCCCCACAGCTCTTGACCTACCACCCCCTGGAGCAGCAACAACCTGAGCGCTGGGGGCGCATTGATTCGGAGGCACGGAGAAGAGGGGGGAGGGAGTTGTTGTGGTGGGGGGTGTGCGCGTGTGTGTGGGAGGGGTTGTGTACAACAAACAAAAAACATTCACCCCCCCACCCCCCACCCCCCAACCCCCCCACCCCCCACCCCCCACCACCGCTGGGTGCTCCTGTCCACCGGTTCAGGTCAATTCGCCGGGACTCGAGTCGCGCGTTTTC
>NC_136334.1:5439454-5487335 GCF_964198595.1 Lampetra fluviatilis | reverse complement strand
GAGGGGGGGGGGGGAGGGAGGAGGGGGAGGGAGGAGGGGGGAGGGAGGGAGGAGGGGGAAGGAGGAGGGGGGAGGAGGAGAGGGGAGGAGAGGGGAGGAGGGGGGAGGAGAGGGGAGGAGATTTGAGGAGGGGGGAGGAGGAGGGGGGGGGGAGGGAGGAGGGGGAGGGAGGAGGGGGGAGGGAGGGAGGAGGGGGAAGGAGGAGGGGGGAGGAGGAGAGGGGAGGAGAGGGGAGGAGGGGGAGGAGAGGGGAGGAGGGGGAGGAGGAGAGGGGAGGAGGAGGGGGAGGAGGGAGGGAGGAGGAGGGGGAGGAGGGGGGGAGGGAGGGAGGGAGGAGGGGGGAGGGAGGGAGGAGGGGGGAGGAGGAGGGGGGAGGAGGAGAGGGGAGGAGAGGGGAGGAGGGGGAGGAGAGGGGAGGAGGTGGAGGAGGAGAGGGGAGGAGAGGGGGAGGAGGGAGGGAGGAGGAGGGGGAGGAGGGGGGAGGGAGGGAGGGAGGAGGGGGGGAGGGAGGGAGGAGGGGGGAGGAGGAGGCGGGAGGAGGAGGAGGGGGGAGGAGGAGGGGGAAGGAGCAGAGGGGAGGAAGTGGGGTAGGAGGCCGGGTTCCGTTTAACAATCGGCGCACGTGTGATGCTTCCCCCCCTCTCCCCACCACTACCCCCCCTAACCCGCCCCCCCTACCCCTTAACCACCCCCACACCCCCCCTACCCCGCGCCCCCTACCCCATCCCCCCTAACCCCCCCCCCCCAACACCCCCACACCCCGCGTGTGACGTCAACGCGCACAATCGCGAAAGCGAATCTGGCAACGTGAACTTTCTTGAAATCTTTATTTTTATCAATTATTCTTGGCCGACAAAAAGAAGGCGAGGCCACCGATACAATGCGACGCCCATCGATATTGGAAGGGGGCGGTGGGGGTGGTGGAGTTGGGGGTGGTGGTGTGATGGAGGAGGCTGCTGCTGAGTTGGGGGCAGTCGCTCTCCAGCAAACAGCGGAGAGGCACAGGAGCGACGCTCACCCATAGACACCCACACACCCATACAGACCCATAGACACCCACACACCCCACCCACACACCCATACAGACCTATAGACACCCATACAGACCCATAGACACCCACATAGACCCATAGACACCCACACACCCATACAGACCCATAGACACCCACATAGACCCATACAGACCCATAGACACCCACACACCCCATACAGACCCATAGACACCCACACACCCATACAGACCCATAGACACCCCCATACAGACCCATAGACACCCACACATAGACCCATAGACACCCACACACCCATACAGACCCATAGACACCCCACATAGACCCATACAGACCCATAGACACCCACACACCCATACAGACCCATAGACACCCACACACCCATACAGACCCATAGACACCCACATACCCATACAGACCCATAGACACCCACACACCCATACAGACCCATAGACACCCACACACCCATACAGACCCATAGACACCCACACACCCATACAGACCCATAGACACCCACACACCCATACAGACCCATAGACACCCACAAGACCCATACAGACCCATAGACACCCACACACCCATACAGACCCATAGACACCCACACACCCATACAGACCCATAGACACCCACACACCCATACAGACCCATAGACACCCACAAACCCATACAGACCCATAGACACCCACACACCCATACAGACCCATAGACACCCACATAGACCCATACAGACCCATAGACACCCACACACCCATACAGACCCATAGACACCCACACACCCATACAGACCCATAGACACCCACATACCCATACAGACCCATAGACACCCACACACCCATACAGACCCATAGACACCCACATACCCATACAGACCCATAGACACCCACACACCCATACAGACCCATAGACACCCACACACCCATACAGACCCATAGACACCCACATACCCATACAGACCCATAGACACCCACACACCCATACAGACCCATAGACACCCACACACCCATACAGACCCATAGACACCCACACACCCATACAGACCCATAGACACCCACACACCCATACAGACCCATAGACACCCACATACCCATACAGACCCATAGACACCCATACAGACCCATAGACACCCAACCATAGACCCATAGACACCCACACACCCATACAGACCCATAGACACCCACACACCCATACAGACCCATAGACACCCATACAGACCCATAGACACCCACATAGACCCATAGACACCCACACACCCATACAGACCCATAGACACCCACATAGACCCATACAGACCCATAGACACCCACACACCCATACAGACCCATAGACACCCACACACCCATACAGACCCATAGACACCCACATACCCATACAGACCCATAGACACCCACACACCCATACAGACCCATAGACACCCACATACCCATACAGACCCATAGACACCCACACACCCATACAGACCCATAGACACCCACACACCCATACAGACCCATAGACACCCACATACCCATACAGACCCATAGACACCCACACACCCATACAGACCCATAGACACCCACACACCCATACAGACCCATAGACACCCACACACCCATACAGACCCATAGACACCCATACAGACCCATAGACACCCACATAGACCCATAGACACCCACACACCCATACAGACCCATAGACACCCACATAGACCCATACAGACCCATAGACACCCACACACCCATACAGACCCATAGACACCCACACACCCATACAGACCCATAGACACCCACATACCCATACAGACCCATAGACACCCACACACCCATACAGACCCATAGACACCCACATACCCATACAGACCCATAGACACCCACACACCCATACAGACCCATAGACACCCACACACCCATACAGACCCATAGACACCCACATACCCATACAGACCCATAGACACCCACACACCCATACAGACCCATAGACACCCACACACCCATACAGACCCATAGACACCCACATACCCATACAGACCCATAGACACCCACACACCCATACAGACCCATAGACACCCACATACCCATACAGACCCATAGACACCCACACACCCATACAGACCCATAGACACCCACACACCCATACAGACCCATAGACACCCACACACCCATACAGACCCATAGACACCCACACACCCATACAGACCCATAGACACCCACATAGACTCATAGACACCCACATAGACCCATAGACACCCACACACCCATACAGACCCATAGACACCCACATAGACCCATAGACACCCACATAGACCCATAGACACCCACACACCCATACAGACCCATAGACACCCACACACCCATACAGACCCATAGACACCCACATAGACCCATAGACACCCACATAGACCCATAGACACCCACACACCCATACAGACCCATAGACACCCACATAGACCCATAGACACCCACACACCCATACAGACCCATAGACACCCACACACCCATACAGACCCATAGACACCCACATAGACCCATAGACACCCACATAGACCCATAGACACCCACACACCCATACAGACCCATAGACACCCACATAGACCCATAGACACCCACATAGACCCATAGACACCCACACACCCATACAGACCCATAGACACCCACACACCCATACAGACCCATAGACACCCACATAGACCCATAGACACCCACATAGACCCATAGACACCCACACACCCATACAGACCCATAGACACCCACATAGACCCATAGACACCCACACACCCATACAGACCCATAGACACCCACATAGACCCATAGACACCCACATAGACCCATAGACACCCACACACCCATACAGACCCATAGACACCCACACACCCATACAGACCCATAGACACCCACATAGACCCATAGACACCCACATAGACCCATAGACACCCACACACCCATACAGACCCATAGACACCCACATAGACCCATAGACACCCACACACCCATACAGACCCATAGACACCCACATAGACCCATAGACACCCACACACCCATACAGACCCATAGGCACCCACATAGACCCATAGACACCCACACACCCATACAGACCCATAGACACCCACATAGACCCATAGACACCCACACACCCATACAGACCCATAGATACCCACATAGACCCATAGACACCCACACACCCATACAGACCCATAGATACCCACATAGACCCATAGACACCCACACACCCATACAGACCCATAGACACCCACATAGACCCATAGACACCCACACACCCATACAGACCCATAGACACCCACATAGACCCATAGACACCCACACACCCATACAGACCCATAGACACCCACATAGACCCATAGACACCCACATAGACCCATAGACACCCACACACCCATACAGACCCATAGACACCCACATAGACCCATAGACACCCACACACCCATACAGACCCATAGACACCCACATAGACCCATAGACACCCACACACCCATACAGACCCATAGGCACCCACATAGACCCATAGACACCCACACACCCATACAGACCCATAGACACCCACATAGACCCATAGACACCCACACACCCATACAGACCCATAGATACCCACATAGACCCATAGACACCCACACACCCATACAGACCCATAGATACCCACATAGACCCATAGACACCCACATACCCATACAGACCCATAGACACCCACATAGACCCATAGACACCCACACACCCATACAGACCCATAGACACCCACATAGACCCATAGACACCCACACACCCATACAGACCCATAGACACCCACATAGACCTATAGACACCCACACACCCATACAGACCCATAGACACCCACATAGACCCATAGACACCCACACACCCATACAGACCCATAGACACCCACATAGACCCATAGACACCCACACACCCATACAGACCCATAGACACCCACATAGACCCATAGACACCCACACACCCATACAGACCCATAGACACCCACATAGACCCATAGACACCCACATAGACCCATAGACACCCACACACCCATACAGACCCATAGACACCCACACACCCATACAGACCCATAGACACCCACATAGACCCATAGACACCCACATAGACCCATAGACACCCACACACCCATACAGACCCATAGACACCCACATAGACCCATAGACACCCACACACCCATACAGACCCATAGACACCCACATAGACCCATAGACACCCACACACCCATACAGACCCATAGGCACCCACATAGACCCATAGACACCCACACACCCATACAGACCCATAGACACCCACATAGACCCATAGACACCCACACACCCATACAGACCCATAGATACCCACATAGACCCATAGACACCCACACACCCATACAGACCCATAGATACCCACATAGACCCATAGACACCCACACACCCATACAGACCCATAGACACCCACATAGACCCATAGACACCCACACACCCATACAGACCCATAGACACCCACATAGACCCATAGACACCCACACACCCATACAGACCCATAGACACCCACATAGACCCATAGACACCCACATAGACCCATAGACACCCACACACCCATACAGACCCATAGACACCCACATAGACCCATAGACACCCACACACCCATACAGACCCATAGACACCCACATAGACCCATAGACACCCACACACCCATACAGACCCATAGGCACCCACATAGACCCATAGACACCCACACACCCATACAGACCCATAGACACCCACATAGACCCATAGACACCCACACACCCATACAGACCCATAGATACCCACATAGACCCATAGACACCCACACACCCATACAGACCCATAGATACCCACATAGACCCATAGACACCCACATACCCATACAGACCCATAGACACCCACATAGACCCATAGACACCCACACACCCATACAGACCCATAGACACCCACATAGACCCATAGACACCCACACACCCATACAGACCCATAGACACCCACATAGACCTATAGACACCCACACACCCATACAGACCCATAGACACCCACATAGACCCATAGACACCCACACACCCATACAGACCCATAGACACCCACATAGACCCATAGACACCCACACACCCATACAGACCCATAGACACCCACATAGACCTATAGACACCCACACACCCATACAGACCCATAGATACCCAAATAGACCCATAGACACCCACACACCCATACAGACCCATAGACACCCACATAGACCCATAGACACCCACACACCCAAACAGACCCATAGACACCCACATAGACCCATAGACACCCACACACCCATACAGACCCATAGACAACCACATAGACCCATAGACACCCACACACCCATACAGACCCATAGATACCCACATAGACCCATAGACACCCACACACCCATACAGACCCATAGACACCCACATAGACCCATAGACACCCATACAGACCCATAGATACCCACATAGACCCATAGACACCCACACACCCATACAGACCCATAGACACCCACATAGACCCATAGACACCCACACACCCATACAGACCCATAGACACCCACATAGACCGATAGACACCCACACACCCATACAGACCCATAGACACCCACATAGACCCATAGACACCCACACACCCATACAGACCCTTAGACACCCACAGAGACCCATAGACACCCACACACCCATACAGACCCATAGACACCCACATAGACCCATAGACACCCACACACCCATACAGACCCATAGACACCCACATAGACCCATAGACACCCACACACCCATACAGACCCATAGGCACCCACATAGACCCATAGACACCCACACACCCATACAGACCCATAGACACCCACATAGACCCATAGACACCCACACACCCATACAGACCCATAGACACCCACATAGACCCATAGACACCCACACACCCATACAGACCCATAGATACCCACATAGACCCATAGACACCCACACACCCATACAGACCCATACACACCCACACACCCATACAGTCCCATAGACACCCACACACCCATACAAACTCATAGACACCCATAGAGACCCATAGACACCCACACACCCATACAGACCCATAGACACCCACACACCCATACAGACCCATAGACACCCACACACCCATACAGTCCCATAGACACCCACACACCCATACAGTCTCATAGACACCCATACACCCATACAGACTCATAGACACCCATACAGACCCATAGACACCCACACACCCATACAGTCCCATAGACACCCACACACCCATACAGACTCATAGACACCCATAGAGACCCATAGACACCCACACACCCATACAGACCCATAGACACCCACACACCCATACAGACCCATAGACACCCCACACACCCATACAGACCCATAGACACCCACACACCCATACAGACCCATAGACACCCACACACCCATACAGACCCATAGACTCCCACACACCCATACAGACCCATAGACTCCCACACACCCATAGAAACCCACAGCCACCCACAAACCCATACAGACCCATAGACACCCACACACCCATACAGACCCATAGACACCCACACACCCATACAGTCCCATAGACACCCACACACCCATACAGTCCCATAGACACCCACACACCCATACAGACTCATAGACACCCATACAGACCCATAGACACCCACACACCCATACAGTCCCATAGACACCCACACACCCATACAGACTCATAGACACCCATAGAGACCCATAGACACCCACACACCCATACAGACCCATAGACACCCACACACCCATACAGACCCATAGACACCCCACACACCCATACAGACCCATAGACACCCACACACCCATACAGACCCATAGACACCCACACACCCATACAGACCCATAGACTCCCACACACCCACACAGACCCATAGACACCCACACACCCATACAGGCCCATAGACACCCACACACCCATACAGACCCATTGACATTCACACACCCATACAGACCCATAGACACCCCACACACCCATACAGACCCATAGACTCCCACACACCCATAGAGACCTACAGACACCCACACACCCATACAGACCCATAGACACCTACATACCCAAACAGACCCATAGACACCCACACACCCATATAGACCCATAGACTCCCACACACCCATACAGACTTTAACGAAAGAACCAAGAATATGAATTCCTGCGCTCACAAAAGTATTAAGTCAAAATTTGTCTGTGGGGTGGGTTGTGGGAAAACGAAAAATCGCGTTTGGGTGAATGGACTCGCAAGTTCGAATGTTCCTACACGCGGTTTGTGCAACGTCGCATTTGACGGGGGAATCGAATCCACCTTTGTTCTTTGCGACCTGCAAAAATCTCTTTCGGGAGGATTTAAATGCCTCGAAGGTTGAAACGGCCGCGCTGTGCTGGAAGAGACGGCGCTGCAATGGGCCTTGGTACTTAATTTCCAAGGATAGCAAAAAAACTAAGAGATAATATATGAAAAATATAGAATATATTAAAAATAGAGAATATAAAAAAAATGATTATATATATAAAAGATAGAAAATATAAAAAGTAGAGAATACATATAAAAATAGAGAATATAAAAAAAATCGCAAGGCACGCGCACGCGCGCAAGCTCGTTGCTGTTGCTGCTGTTGCTGCTGCAACTGCTGCTGCCACTGCTGCTTCTGTAACTGCTGCTGCTGCTGCTGCCACTATTGATGTCACTGCTGCTTCTGTAACTGCTGCTGCTGCAGCTGTTGCTGCCACTGCTGCTTCTGTAACTGCTGCTGCTGCCGCTGTTGCTGCCACTGCTGCTTCTGTAACTGCTGCTGCTGCCGCTGTTGATGTCACTGCTGCTTCTGTAACTGCTGCTGATGCCGCTGTTGATGTCACTGCTGCTTCTGTAACTGCTGCTGATGCCGCTGTTGATGCCACTGCTGCTTCTGTAACTGCTGCTGCTGCCACTGTTGATGCCACTGCTGCTTCGGTAACTGCTGCTACTGCCGCTGTTGATGCCACTGCTGCTTCGGTAACTGCTGCTGCTGCCGCTGTTGATGCCACTGCTGCTTCGGTAACTGCTGCTGCTGCAGCTGTTGATGCCACTGCTGCTTCGGTAACTGCTGCTACTGCCGCTGTTGCTGCCACTGCTGCTTCGGTAACTGCTGCTGATGCCGCTGTTGATGCCACTGCTGCTTCGGTAACTGCTGCTACTGCCGCTGTTGCTGCCACTGCTGCTTCGGTAACTGCTGCTGATGCCGCTGTTGATGCCACTGCTGCTTCGGTAACTGCTGCTGCTGCCGCTGTTGCTGCCACTGCTGCTTCGGTAACTGCTGCTGCTGCCGCTATTGATGTCACTGCTGCTTCGGTAACTGCTGCTGCTGCTGCCGCTGCTGCTGTCACTGCTGCTTCGGTAACTGCTGCTGCTGCCGCTGTTGATGTCACTGCTGCTTCTGTAACTGCTGCTGCTGCTGCCGCTGCTGCTGTCACTGCTGCTTCGGTAACTGCTGCTGCTGCCGCTGTTGATGTCACTGCTGCTTCTGTAACTGCTGCTGCTGCCGCTGTTGATGTTACTGCTGCTTCTGTAACTGCTGCTGCTGCCGCTGTTGATGCCACTGCTGCTTCGGTAACTGCTGCTGCTGCTGCCGCTGTTGATGTCACTGCTGCTTCGGTAACTGCTGCTGATGCCGCTGTTGATGTCACTGCTGCTTCGGTAACTGCTGCTGCTGCCGCTGCTGCTGTCACTGCTGCTTCTGTAACTGCTGCTGCTGCCGCTGTTGATGTCACTGCTGCTTCGGTAACTGCTGCTGCTGCCGCTGTTGATGCCACTGCTGCTTCGGTAACTGCTGCTGCTGCCGCTGTTGATGCCACTGCTGCTTCGGTAACTGCTGCTGCTGCCGCTGTTGATGCCACTGCTGCTTCGGTAACTGCTGCTGCTGCAGCTGTTGATGCCACTGCTGCTTCGGTAACTGCTGCTACTGCCGCTGTTGATGCCACTGCTGCTTCGGTAACTGCTGCTGATGCCGCTGTTGATGCCACTGCTGCTTCGGTAACTGCTGCTACTGCCGCTGTTGATGCCACTGCTGCTTCGGTAACTGCTGCTGATGCCGCTGTTGATGCCACTGCTGCTTCGGTAACTGCTGCTGCTGCCGCTGTTGATGCCACTGCTGCTTCGGTAACTGCTGCTGCTGCCGCTGTTGATGCCACTGCTGCTTCGGTAACTGCTGCTGCTGCCGCTGTTGATGCCACTGCTGCTTCGGTAACTGCTGCTGCTGCCGCTGTTGATGCCACTGCTGCTTCGGTAACTGCTGCTGCTGCCGCTGTTGATGCCACTGCTGCTTCGGTAACTGCTGCTGCTGCCGCTGTTGATGCCACTGCTGCTTCGGTAACTGCTGCTGATGCCGCTGTTGATGCCACTGCTGCTTCTGTAACTGCTGCTGCTGCCGCTGTTGATGTCACTGCTGCTTCGGTAACTGCTGCTGCTGCAGCTGTTGATGTCACTGCTGCTTCTGTAACTGCTGCTGCCACTGTTGCTGCCACTACTGCTTCTGTAACTGCTGCTGCCAC
Organism: Lampetra fluviatilis; assembly: GCF_964198595.1. Classification (NCBI taxonomy): domain Eukaryota; kingdom Metazoa; phylum Chordata; class Hyperoartia; order Petromyzontiformes; family Petromyzontidae; genus Lampetra; species Lampetra fluviatilis. The sequence goes on along the minus strand of NC_136334.1, from coordinate 5,476,805 downwards.
TGTTGCTGCCACTACTGCTTCTGTAACTGCTGCTGCCACTACTGCTTCTGTAACTGCTGCTGCCACTGTTGCTGCCACTGCATGCTGTCACTGCTTCTCATGCTGCTGCTGCTACTGTTGCTAGCACTGCTGCTGCTGACACTTGTGTTGTCACTGTTGCTTCTGTAACTGCTGCTGCCGCTGCTGCTGTCACTGTTGCTCATGTAACTACTGCTGCTGCAGCTGTTCATGTCACTGCTGCTTCTGTAACTGCTGCTGCTACCACTGCTGCTGCCACTGTTGCTGGCGCTGATGCCTCTGTTACTGCTGCTTCTCTCACTGTTGCTACTTCTGCTGCTGCCAATGCCTCTAAAATCGCTTCTCCAGTAGAATGCAATTCCGATTTGACCGCTCAATCTTGGCGTTAAAGTCCCAACAATCGGAATTGGAATATGGGATTATCTCGGAAAGGAATCCGATGAGCAATGAAGCTTTTTTTTCACGGAAGTCCAGTAAAATCACGAGGAATGGCAGCGTGGATGCTCAATGAGACTCCGAGTGTGTAGAAGATGACTCAGTGTACTCAGGGCTCAAGCCATCAAACAAATATGAAACGAAGCGATTTAAATTTTATCGGTCTTTTTCAGAAGCGACCTGGCCACAAACGATAGCTTGACGAGATGGCTGATATCATCATCGTCATCATCATCATCATCGCGTGAACATTTTATAGCAGCAGCAGTCAAATACTCCGAACGCGTGTGTCTAAATGCGGAGGGAAAAACGGAGGATCTGGAGAAAAATCCACGAGACCAAGGTGAAAGAGAGAGAGAAAGGAACACGCAAACTCCAAATATACAGCAGCATGCGTCAGGGTCGGGATCGAACCCACGACCTCTTGTATACCAGGCGAGGTAGTTAACATCTCACCACGGAGAGAGAGAGAGACACGCAAACTCCAAATATACAGCAGCAGGCGTCGGGATCGAACCCACGACCTCCTGCAGACCAGGCGAGGAAGTTAACATCTCCTAGCCACCGTGATGATGATGAGAGAGAGAGACACGCAAACTCCAAATATACAGCAGCATGCGTCAGGGTCGAGATCGAACCCATGACCTCTTGTATACCAGGCGAGGTAGTTAACATCTCACCACGGAGAGAGAGAGAGAGACACGCAAACTCCAAAAATACAGCAGCAGGCGTCAGGGTCGGGATCGAACCTACGACCTCCTGCACACCAGTCGAGGTGGTTAACATCTCCTAGCCACGGTGATGATGATGAGAGAGAGAGACACGCAAACTCCAAATATACAGCAGCATGCGTCAGGGTCGGGATCGAACCCACGACCTCTTGTATACCAGGCGAGGTGGTTAACATCTCACCACGGAGAGAGAGAGAGAGACACGCAAACTCCAAAAATACAGCAGCAGGCGTCAGGGTCGGGATCGAACCTACGACCTCCTGCACACCAGTCGAGGTGGTTAACATCTCCTAGCCACGGTGATGATGATGATGAGAGAAAGAGACACGCAAACTCCCAATATACAGCAGGCGTCAGGGTCGGGATCGAACCCACGACCTCTTGTATACCAGGCGAGGTGGTTAACATCTCACCAAGAAGAGAGAGAGAGAAAGACACGCAAACTCCAAATATACAGCAGCAGGCGTCAGGGTCGGGATCGAACCCACGACCTCCTGCACACCAGGCGAGGTAGTTAACATCTCCTAGCCACGGTGATGATGATGATGAGAGAGAGAGACACGCAAACTCTCAATACACAGCAGGCGTCAGGGTCGGGATCGAACCCACGACCTCCTGTATACCAGGCGAGGTAGTCAACATCTCCTAGCCACAGTGATGATGATGATGATGATGAGAGAGAGATACACGCAAACTCCCAATACACAGCAGGCGTCTGGGTCGGGATCGAACCCACGACCTCCTGCAGCCCAGGCGAGGTAGTCAACATCTCCTAGCCACCGCCCCCCCCCCCCTCCCAGCTGACATGCAATGGCAGGAGTTTTCCAATCCTCTACGTCTGCCCATTCCTCTGCCGTCATTTCACACCTTCCTATCCCTCAACCATCGATCTCCCCATCCGTCTCCATCCATCCTCTGCTAGCATCCATCCCCCGGCCCATCGATTTCTCCCAATGGTTGTAGGAACATCCAACAATGCTCCTACATCCATCCACCACATACACAACTCACCTATTCGCTCCTCCCTCTATCAATGTATGCATCCATCTCATATCCCACTACCCACCTCCACATCCACACCCAACCCCCATCCATCCATCCCTCCGTCCGTCCATCCAAACCCCTCTGATCTCAATAATAGTAATTCCTCCAAATATTTGTCTCGCTCCAGATTTGAAGTTTTCGTGACTGCAAGAATCCATACCCCATCTTCTTGGTTCTTTCGGTAAATAATACAATAATAAAAATAAAACGTAATAAAATACAATTCTCGCGACGTTTCGGCCACAATGCAAGCAGCCGTCCTCAGGTGAAGAACAGGTCTGTCGGAAAGACAGCGTCCTAATGAAAAAGAAAAAATCCAAATGTTTTATTTTTCGATTTAAAGCTTTCGTGACTGCAGGGATTCATCTTCTTGGTTCTTTCGGTAAAGTCACGTAGAAGAGAAATAATAGAATAATAAAAATAAAACATAATAAAATACAATTCTCACGACGTTTCGGCCACAACGCAAGCAGCTGTCCTCAGGTGAAGAACAGGGTTGTCGGAAAGACAGCGTCCGAAAAAAACATACCCCGTTTGGTAGGTAAAGAAAATAACGAATAAAAATAAAATAAAAATCAAAGATTAAAAAATAAACAAAATTAAATGACGACGTTTCGATTGCAACACAAGCAATCATCATCAGGCGTGAACACCACAGCAAGAACATTTCAAGGTTAGCGATTCGATTAGCCGTGATTTTTCGTCCCGTTGTCTGCTACAGATAGGTGGAATCCCTTCCCCGTAGAGGTAGTTCCTTCTAGATTTGAAGTTTTCGTGACTGCCAGGCCTCCATCCTCTCTCGCTTCAAGCGATGTCTCTTTCTCGACTCCATCAGCCGTGGCTCCCTGCAACCAAAAATCCCCGGCAATTTCTCTCTCGGGCTCTCCAACCTCTCACTCACTCACGCGTCCTTGCTGTGACCCTCCGTAGCTCTGTCTAACAATCGCCAACGTTGAGCCAACGTCGGCGCAACGTTCCACGTTCAGCAGCCATGCCGACGTCTTAGCCTACCTCCCCCCACATCTGTCTCTGTCTCTCCATCATCTTCTCATCTCTCCCTCCCCATCTAGCTCCTTCGGCTTTCAGCAACTGGCTTTACCTCCCCCCCTTCCCACCTTTCCCCACTCCCCCTGTCCCCCATCTCCCCTCTCCCGCCCCTCCCCTACCCCCACTCATCCCCCGCTCCCCCCTCTCCCCTCCCCCCTCTCCCCTCCCCTCTCCCCCGTAGTATACCCGGGGTTAAATCGGCCTAGGCTAGATTATACCCGGGTATATTATGGCCTCGGCCAATTTATACTCTGGGGTATATTATGGCCTAGGGTCAAATTATACCCCTCTAGGCGAAATCATACCCCCATGATTGTAATAGTGTTGAGCGATATACACGTGAATTATTACATTTTTCCAACATTTCATTTAAAACTGTAAACACATAGACTTTTGATTTAAAGCTTTCGTGACTGAAGGGATTCATCTTCTTGGTTCTTTTGATAAAGTCATGTAGAATGGAAATAATAAAATAATAAAAATAAAACATAATAAAATAATTCTCACGACGTTTCGGCCACAACGCAAGCAGCCGTCCTCAGGTGAAGAACATGTCTGTCGAGAAGACAGCGTCTGAGTGGCTCATTATGTTTTATTTTTATTATTTTATTATTTCCCTTCTACGTGACTTTACCGAAAGAACCAAGAAGACGTTGACTTTGATTGCTTCAACTAGAAAAACTTTAATAATAACCCTATCCCTAACCCTAAAAAATGCTTCAATTGATCAAATTGAGATTCTTACTTCCATGTGTACGCTTTTTAGATATCGACTGAAGTTCGTTTGAACTTTCACATGGGGCATATTCTGCCCTGGAGGGATATGGTCTCACCCAGTCTAGTTTAAACCCCCGGGGGGTTTAGTTTAGCCTAAGACACTTTATCCCCCCCCGGGTTGACTCTGACCTGGGCCAAACTATACCTGGTTAAATCGGGGCAGGGGTTGTTTTAGATTGTTACACCGGCACCAACCCACACCACCATCATCGCATCGCCACTAAACGTAATGCCAAGCAAGGGGCATTCAGCGTTTTACTTCCAGAGACAGGAGAGAAAGAGACAGCGATAGACATATGAACCTTCATTGTAATCGTCGCACACAGCTAATGAATATAATATGTTCTCTCTCTCTCTCTCTCACCGTGACCTTTCGTCCGTGTGCCAGACTCGTTTTTGTGCGCCCATCCCATGCTTTATGTCTTCATATTTCAGCGAGATTTTTTGTTTTGGCGTCATTCGACGAGGAATATAGTGGAGGGTGGGTGGGTGGTTTGGTGGGTGGGATTTGAGAGAAAAAAAGAAAAAAAACATTTAAGCAAAATAACAAAACAAAAACCCGTGAAAGTGTGCGCCTGTGAGATACGCTGTTTTGGCCTCGCAGAGCGAGTGGAGGCGTTTGCGCGTGCCCTCTCCGACACCACCCCCCCCTCCCGCGTGTTACGTCAAAGGAGAACCGTGGGTCACAGAAAGAAAATAAATCTGAAAACAACGACACCGTGATAGCTCCATCGCTACCTCCGCCGCTAACGTTGCTCCATTTTGACGGAGGAGGGGCAGGAGTGCTGGCCAAGGCAACGAATTGGGGGGAAGAGGAGGGGGGGTCTGTGGGTGGCTCACTTGACAATAGGCCTCGGCAAAGGTAAAGTAATTGACCCTTTTAACAGGGTCTCCCCGAAACGTCGTGATTGAATTTAGTTGTCTTCATTTATTCTATTTTTTACCTACGTGACTTTACCGAAAAAAACTAAGAATCCTTGCAGGCACGAAAGCCTCACATCTAGAATGGTTTGTGCGTGTGTATGTTGAAGCTTTCTGTCGCACCGTATACAGCCAACTGCGCTAATCGGGGGGGGAATAACAACAAACTAAACAGAGTACACACACACACACACGCATTTTCAAGGGTATCTTGCGAGCGACACGCTTTGATCCGTGTCTTACGTGACACATCTCACAACGCCGTACGTGACGACAGATAATTGTTCAGATATCGCTATGACCGCAACGGGCGGCTATTAAATATGCATAATCGATGCAACGATCATTTCACGTGCTCCCAATGTCCCTGTCGCTATCGACTCGACGTCAATTCCCCCTTTGCAAGCTCTCGAATAGCCAAACAAAAGTATGCGATCCACCCACCCCACCCACCCACCCCACCTCCCCCCATTGGCCATGAGTGGAAATTGGCAATCAGCACCACTCGGGCTGGAAAGCATTGGGCTCCCCTCCCAGCCTAACCAACAAGATAACGCCATGTCAGATATGCTACAGCAGCAGCAGCAGCAGACAAAACACTTTGCAGCAGCGTGCGGCTGATAACCAAATCTGAGTTCTCCCTCAAGGCTGCCACGGGTGGAGCCGTGGCAAGGCGCCGCAGGGCAGGAAAGTTGCCCGAGTTCGATCTCCCACTCGAGTACCTTTGCCTGCGGAGTCGAGTTTGGTTTTTTTTTTTTGGGGTGGTGGGGGGGGGGGCGTTTTGTGGGGGAGCGGTGGTGTAGCGGTTAGCGCGCTGCTGCTACGAACACGTCCACCCCATCTTCTTGGTTCTTTCGGTGAAGTCACGTAGAAGGGAAGTAATACAACAATAAAAATAAAACATAATAAAATAATTCTCACGACGTTTCGGCCACAACGCAAGCAACCGTCCTCAGGTGAAGACCAGGTCTGTCGGGGAGACAGCGTCCACCCGAATTCGATTCCAGCTCAAGGCCAGCAACACCGGTGACGATTATCTGAAACCGGTCATGGGCCTCCCCTAGGTCGACTGGGCCTCAAATCAGTACCTGGTCAGGTGTGTGTTAAAACATCGCCACCGGGGAGACAAAGGCTGCCGTGAGCGGTGCTGGTCATCCAACCGCGTTGTGTGTCGTCCCGATTTTCGTAGGTGCTACTCGCTAACTGCACTTGCCTCAACACGCTGTTAAGGCTATAAGGGAGATCTTTGTTTGTTGTGTCTCTTTGGAAGGGGGAGCGGTGGTGCAGCGGTTAGCGCGCTGCTGCTACGAACACGGACACCCGAGTTCGATTCCTGCGCACGGCCAGTAACACCAGTGACGATTATCTGAATTGGTCATGGGCCTCCCCTAGGTCGACTCAGCCTCAAATGAGTGCTTGGTGCTGCGAGCAAACACTGCTACGAGGGAGACAAAGGCGGCCGGGCGTGGTGCTGGCCACCCACCCCCTCGTTTGCCGTGCTGGCCTTTATAGGTGCTACTCGCTAACAGCACTTGCCCCTACAGTCTATTAAGGCTACACGGGGGATCTTTGTCTTTGCAATTTGGAGTAGTGGCATAGTGGTTAGCGCACTGAACCACAAACCCGTGTCTCACCCGGGAGAGATTCTCAGTCATGCGGTTACCGTGAGTGTGGCGGGCGATAATTCCGCAAACATGAACGTACCTAAATTTCGATTTAAAGCTTTCGTGACTGCAGGGATTCATCTTCTTGGTTCTTTCGGTAAAGTCACGTAGAAGGGAAATAATAAAATAATAATTCAGACGCTGTCTCCCCGACAGACCTGGTCTTCACCTGAGGACGGCTGCTTGCGTTGTGGCCGAAACGTCGTGGGATTTATTTTATTATGTTTTATTTTTATAATTTAATTATTTCCCTTCTACGTGATTTTACTGAAAGAACCAAGAAGATGAACGTACCTCTTCTACTTTCGTTTTTATTTTACCAGGCAAGGCCACACAGAACCGTGTTGCTCTATTTTTGCAGAGGCGATCCTGGCGATCACAAATGATAGCTGAACGAAGTGGCTCATCATCATCATCACGTGGAAGTTTATAACAGCTGCCAAAATACTCTGAACGCGTGATGTTGATTTTAAACGTGGAGGGGAAAAAACCGGAGGTCCCGGAGAAAAATCCCCGCGACCACAGGGAGAGAGACACGCAAACTCCAAATATACAGCAGCAGGGTCGGGATCGAAGCCACGACCTCCTGTATACCAGGCGAGGTAATTAACATATCCTAGCCACAGTGATGATGATGCGAGAGAGAGACACGCAAACTCCAAATATACAGCAGGCGTCAGGATCGGGATCGAACCCACGACCTCCTGTATACCAGGCGAGGTAGTTAACATCTCCTAGCCACCGTGATGATGATGATGATGAGAGAGAGAGAGTGACACGCAAACTCCAAATATACAGCAGCAGGCGTCAGGGTCGGGGATCGAACCCACGACATCCCGCACACCAGGCGAGGTAGTTAACATCTTCTTGCCACAGACGCGTGGACAGACGGTGGAAAACCTCGTGCGAGAATCCGACAGGTGTGGCTGGCTCACGAAAAACATAAAATATGGAGACCAAAAAAAAAAACCACGAAATTCCCCCGGTCCCCCAAAGCCTTCACAGGCGTTCGCGTACAAGCTGCCAACACGCTTTCCGGCGTAGCACGGCATCCAAAGCATCCCTTTCACCATCCTCCCATGTACGTACCACGCGTGTGTATACATGCAAGGTGCTGGCCATGTGTGTATACATACATATTGAATAACCCCTGGGCGGATTTATACAACTTTATGTGCTCACGCTCTCGCCGCATATTTATGCCAAGGCTGCAGCTCTGCCTCGATCCCCAAGATCAAAATCGCATCCTTTTATCAAAGTTACATATAAATATATGTATACGTATAAATATGGATATATATATATATCTCGAAAGGGTTCAAATGTTCTCTTCATCCGTTACACCCTGGCGCTAGATATGCATCAAGTCCTTGATTTAATTCAGTCGATACGGGGGCAAGCCATCCATCTGTGGCGTTGTATCCCCAGCTATGCAGTCCGCCAAAAAATCCGGCCTCCCTTACCCCGCCCAGCCATCTCCAAGCTCTGCTGTTCTCTGAATGTTAAGGCGCGATCGGCTAAAGAATGCGTGTTCTAGTGGTGGGAGCAAACACAGCTCCCGTTGCAGTGGGCGCCGCGGTGGCTAGGAGATGTTAACTACCTCGCCTGGTCTGCAGGAGGTCGTGGGTTCGATCCAGACCCTGACGCCTGCTGCTGTATATTTGGAGTTTGCGTGTCTCTCTCTCTCCGTGGTGAGATGTTAACTACCTCGCCTGGTCTACAGGAGGTCGTGGGTTCGATCCCGACCCTGACGCCTGCTGTGTATTTGGAGTTTGAGTGTCTCTCTCTCCGTGGTGAGATGTTAACTACCTCGCCTGGTCTACAGGAGGTCGTGGGTTCGATCCCGACCCTGACGCCTTCTGCTGTATATTTGGAGTTTGCGTGTCTCTCTCTCTCCGTGGTGAGATGTTAACTACCTCGCCTGGTCTACAGGAGGTCGTGGGTTCGATCCCGACCCTGACGCCTGCTGCTGTATATTTGAAGTTTGCGTGTTCCCCATCTTTCGTCGCTTGGACATTTCTCCGCGTTCTCCGTGTTTCCACCCCCCCCCCAACGAAATTTAAAATAAACGCGCGTTCACATTATTCGGTTTCGACAAATGTCGGGCACTTTGTTGAGCGATCGTTCGTGGCCAGGTCGCTTCTGAAAGAGAAGCTGATTGGGTTTAATTTCTCTCTTTAACCGGGAAACGTAACCTTGGACTACCCAGAGTCAAATCAAAGCTTGTGGACGGAATATACAATGCCTCTTTTTATTTCTGAAGTTTGGTTTGCTGTTTGTAAATGGAACTTGAGTATTCTGCACAGCTATCAGCGCTCTGCCGGTGGAGAAGACGCACCGTCTCTCCCCCTCTCTCTAGCTCGTGATGCTCAAGGCCAGCACAGCACCACACAGACTCACTTACACACACACACGCACAGACTCACTTACACACACACACAGACTCACTTACACACACAGACTCACACACACACACAGACTCACTCACACACACACAGACTCGCTCACACACACACAGACTCACTTACACACACACAGACTCACACACACACACAGACTCACACACACACACAGACTCACACACACACACACACAGACTCGCTCACACACACACAGACTCACTCACACACACACAGACTCGCTCACACACACACAGACTCACTTACACACACACAGACTCACACACACACACAGACTCACACACACACACACAGACTCACACACACACACACACAGACTCGCTCACACACACACAGACTCACTTACACACACAGACTCACACACACACACAGACTCGCTCACACACACACAGCCTCAATCACACACACACAGACTCGCTCACACACACACAGACTCGCTCACACACACACAGACTCACACACACACACAGACTCACACACACACACAGACTCACACACACACACAGACTCGCTCACACACACACAGCCTCAATCACAAACACACAGACTCGCTCACACACACACAGACTCAATCACACACACACAGCCTCACACACACACACACAGACTCACACACACACACACAGACTCACACACACACAGACTCACTTACACACACACAGACTCACACACACACAGAGACTCGCTCACACACACACAGACTCGCTCACACACACACAGACTCAATCACACACACACAGCCTCAATCACACACACACAGACTCGCTCACACACACACAGACTCACACACACACACACAGACTCACACACACACACACAGACTCACACACACACAGACTCGCTCACACACACACAGACTCACACACACACAGAGACTCGCTCACACACACACAGACTCGCTCACACACACACAGACTCACACACACACACAGTCTCAATCACACACACACAGACTCACACACACACACAGACTCGCTCACACACACACAGACTCACACACACACACAGACTCGCTCACACACACACAGACTCGCTCACACACACACAGACTCAATCACACACACACAGACTCAATCACACACACACAGACTCGCTCACACACACACAGACTCAATCACACACACACAGACTCAATCACACACACACAGACTCGCTCACACACACACAGACTCAATCACACACACACAGCCTCAATCACACACACACAGACTCAATCACACACACACAGACTCGCTCACACACACACAGACTCAATCACACACACACAGACTCAATCACACACACACAGCCTCAATCACACACACACAGACTCAATCACACACACACAGACTCAATCACACACACACAGTCTCAATCACACACACAGTCTCAATCACACACACACAGACTCGCTCACACACACACAGACTCGCTCACACACACACAGACTCAATCACACACACACAGACTCAATCACACATACACAGTCTCAATCACACACACACAGACTCAATCACACACACACAGTCTCAATCACACACACACAGACTCGCTCACACACACACAGCCTCAATCACACACACACAGACTCGCTCACACACACACAGACTCAATCACACACACACAGCCTCAATCACACACACACAGACTCGCTCACACACACACAGACTCACACACACACACAGACTCGCTCACACACACACAGACTCACACACACACACAGACTCGCTCACACACACACAGACTCACACACACACAGTCTCAATCACACACACACAGCCTCAATCACACACACACAGACTCAATCACACACACACAGACTCGCTCACACACACACAGACTCACACACACACACACAGCCTCAATCACACACACACAGACTCAATCACACACACACAGACTCAATCACACACACACAGCCTCAATCACACACACACAGACTCAATCACACACACACAGACTCAATCACACACACACAGCCTCAATCACACACACACAGACTCAATCACACACACACAGACTCAATCACACACACACAGACTCAATCACACACACACAGTCTCAATCACACACACACAGACTCGCTCACACACACACAGACTCACACACACACACACAGCCTCAATCACACACACACAGACTCAATCACACACACACAGACTCAATCACACACACACAGCCTCAATCACACACACACAGACTCAATCACACACACACAGACTCAATCACACACACACAGACTCAATCACACACACACAGACTCAATCACACACACACAGACTCAATCACACACACACAGACTCAATCACACACACACAGACTCAATCACACACACACAGCCTCAATCACACACACACAGACTCGCTCACACACACACAGACTCAATCACACACACACAGACTCAATCACACACACACAGACTCGCTCACACACACACAGACTCAATCACACACACACAGACTCAATCACACACACACAGACTCAATCACACACACACAGACTCAATCACACACACACAGACTCAATCACACACACACAGCCTCAATCACACACACACAGACTCGCTCACACACACACAGACTCAATCACACACACACAGACTCAATCACACACACACAGACTCGCTCACACACACACAGACTCAATCACACACACACAGACTCAATCACACACACACAGACTCAATCACACACACACAGACTCAATCACACACACACAGAGTCGCTCACACACACACAGACTCACACACACACACACAGCCTCAATCACACACACACAGACTCAATCACACACACACAGACTCAATCACACACACACAGAGTCGCTCACACACACACAGACTCAATCACACACACACAGAGTCGCTCACACACACACAGACTCACACACACACACACAGCCTCAATCACACACACACAGACTCAATCACACACACACAGACTCAATCACACACACACAGAGTCGCTCACACACACACAGACTCAATCACACACACACAGTCTCAATCACACACACACAGACTCGCTCACACACACACAGACTCAATCACACACACACAGACTCAATCACACACACACAGCCTCAATCACACACACACAGACTCAATCACACACACACAGACTCAATCACACACACACAGTCTCAATCACACACACACAGACTCGCTCACACACACACAGTCTCAATCACACACACACAGACTCAATCACACACACACAGTCTCAATCACACACACACAGCCTCAATCACACACACACAGACTCGCTCACACACACACACACATACTCCTTCGCTGACACACACACACAGACTCGCTCACACACACACAGACTCACTCACACACACACAGCCTCAATCACACACACACAGACTCGCTCACACACACACAGACTCAATCACACACACACAGCCTCAATCACACACACACAGACTCGCTCACACACACACACACATACTCCTTCGCTGACACACACACACAGACTCGCTCACACACACACAGCCTCAATCACACACACACAGCCTCAATCACACACACACAGACTCAATCACACACACACAGACTCAATCACACACACACAGTCTCAATCACACACACACAGCCTCAATCACACACACACAGCCTCAATCACACACACACAGCCTCAATCACACACACACAGCCTCAATCACACACACACAGTCTCAATCACACACACACAGACTCAATCACACACACACAGACTCAATCACACACACACAGTCTCAATCACACACACACAGCCTCAATCACACACACACAGCCTCAATCACACACACACAGCCTCAATCACACACACACAGCCTCAATCACACACACACAGTCTCAATCACACACACACAGACTCGCTCACACACACACAGACTCGCTCACACACACACACACAGACTCGCTCACACACAAGCACACAAAGATAAAGATCCCCCGTATACCCTTAACATACTTTCGGGGCAAGTGCTGTTATCAAGTACCTATGAAGGCCGGCACGGCACACGAAGGGGGTGGGTGACCAGCACCACTCCCGGCCGCCTTTGTCTCCCCAGTGGCGATGTTTACGCATCGCACCAGGTACTCATTCGATGCTCAGTCAACCTTGGGGTGGCCCAGGACCCGTTTAGATAATCGTCACTGAGTGTTGGCCATGAGCGGGAATCGAACTCAGGTCGCCCGGGTTTGTAGCGCAGACTCGCTCGCCCCAACACACACACACACACAACCCTCCTAGTTCACACACACACACACACACCACCCAACACACACGCAGAATCCCTAGCTATGCAGAAGGGCCGTTGCCCGAAACGTCGCCAGTCATCCTCGCAGCGGTGGCTTTTGGCGAGCCACCGAACGCAGACGGTCATCCACAATCGCGGCGCTTTCAGATGCGCTTCTGCGGCCGTCTGGAACGCTCTTGCATCCGACTTTAGGAACCCGCTAAGTTCTCGAGATTGACGAACCGATTTCTTTAGAACTTATCTTTGTTTTCAGTTTGCTCCCCACACCCACCACCAACCACCGCCGCACAGCACCTCCGATAAGCACGGCTGGCTACGTACGGTGTGAAAGAAGTCCGTCGTACAAACATATCGTTTATTTGAAGTACACGTGCGCGCGACGGTACCATTCACGAGCGCGTTCGGCTCTATATTAAAGAACAATGATCATATTTTTCAACTGGCAAATGAGGTTCCAATGGTGTAAATGCTTACCCCGAGCTCTCATACTCTGATGGTGCATTGTCTTTGAGTTGTGCGCCTTTTGGCGTCATCTGGTCCAACACCATGTGAGACTAGGCTCTAAGGAAAGCTGTCTCGGGTGTGGACCAATCAACGTCAAGGACAGTGCATACATTATCAGAGTTGTGTTTTTTTTGCATTATGACTGCAGGTATCGTGGTCTATGCAAACATGACTCCTTGTAAAAAAAAAGTGTCAGTTTTGTTGCCAGATGGAAGGGTAAAAAAAAACAATTATCATACTGTTACAAATGCTTGCAAGTTCGTCTCAATTCAATAGTCCACGGGAGGCGAGGTGCGGGAGACGGCTAAGTAATTAATATTTCTTCGCGGTGACTCTGAAGTTGTTTTGAAAATTCACGACGGGAACTTGATGTTAGATGGACTGATTATTATTTTGCTTTACTTTTCACTAAGTAGATCATTCGTGTGCGCGCGCGCGCGCGTATGCGTGTGTGTTCTTGTTGTTGGTGGGTTACGGTGAATATTCCGGTGATCGTGGCAACGAACGGTTGGAAGCGGTTAGCGCTACGCTGTCCTACGAACTCGGCAACCCGAGTTCGATTCCCGCTCACGCTCAACACCATTGACGATTCATTGAACCCGTCCTGGGCCTCCCCTAGGTCGACTCAGCCTCAAATGAGCACCTGGTGTGGTGTGTAAACATCGCCACCAGGGGAGACAAAGGCGGCCGGGCATGGTGCTGACCACCCACGCCCTCGTGTGCCGTGTCGGCCTTTATAAGTGTTTGCTAACAGCACTTGCCCCAACAGTCTGTTAAGGCTATACGGGGGATATTTGTCTTTATCTTTGTATTGGGGAGCGGTGGCGTAGCGGTTAGCGCATAGCAGCAGCACAAACCCGGCGTCCCGAGTGCGATTCCCGCTCACGGCCAACATCAGCGACTATTATTCCAAGCGGTCATGGGCCTCTCCTAGATCGACTCAGCCTCAAATGAATACCCGGTGCGGTGTGTAAACATCGTCACTGGGGGAGACAAAGGCGGCCGGGCGTGGTGCTGGCCACCCACCCCCTCGTGTGCCACAGCGCCGGCCTTCATAGGTGCTGCTCGCTAACAGCACTTGCCCCTACAGTCTGTTGAGGTTATATGGGGAATCTTTGCCTTTTGTTGGTGATACTTTTAATTATTTATCTTCGCCGGGAGCTGTCATTGCACCAAGGATGCTCGCGGATCCACGCCGCGTTCAGTCAATAGACTAAACTTCAAACAAAAATCCTGTTTTTCTTATTTATTTGACCGGATTACCTGGCCCAGGTTTGTTTTGTTGCGTTTTGTTTTAAGAAGCCACCCTGGCGGTCACAAATGATAGGTCAACGAAGTGGGCTTTTCATCATCATCATCAGAATAATCACGTGGGAATTTATCGCAGCAGCCAACTAACTCTGAACGCGTGACGTTGATTCTTAAAGCGGAGGGGACAAACCGGAAGGCCACGAGAAAAATCCACGCGACCACGGAGAGAGAGAGAGACACGCAAACTGCAAATATACAGCAGCAGGCATCAATGTCGGGATCGAACCCACGACCTCCTGTATACCAGGCGAGGTAGTTAACATCTCACCACGCAGAGAGAGAGACGCGCAAATTCCAAATATACACCAGGTATCGTCAGGGTCGGTATCGAACCCACGACCTCCTGTATATCAGGCGAGGTAGTTAACATCTCCTAGCCAGCGTGATGATGATGATGAGAGAGAGATGGAGAGACGCGCAAATTCCAAATATACAGCAGCAGGCGTCAGGGTCGGGATCGCACCCACGACCTGTATACCTGGCGAGGTAGTTAACATCTCCTAGCAATTGAACCCAGGACCTCCTGTAGACCAGGCGAGGTAGTTAAAATCTCCTAGCAATTTAACCCACGACCTCCTGTAGACCAGGCGAGCTAGTTAATATCTCCTAGCAATTGAACCCACGACCTCCTGTAGACCAGCCGAGGTAGTTAACATCTCCTAGCAATTGAACCCACGACCTCCTGTAGACCAGGCGAGGTAGTTAACATCTCCTAGCGACCGCGGCGTTTGTGTGTTGTCGGGGGGGGGGGGGCACGTCAGTAGGCCGTCACTCAAGGCCCTCTAAACGGCCGCTGATGGCACCGCTCGGGGGGGGGGGTGGGCGCCTTTTGCAATGAAGAGCACCGCTCTTGAGCTACGCGGCTACAGCCACTTCTCCACTTCATCTTCTTGGTTCTTTCGTTAAAGTCACGTAGAATGGAAGTAATACAATAATACAAATAAAACATAATAAAATAATTTATTTTATTTCATTATTTCTATTCATCTTCTTGGTTCTTTCGGTAAAGTCACGTAGAATGGAAATAATAAAATAATCTAAATAAAACATAATAAAATAATTGTCTCCTCGACAGACATGTCCTCCACCTGAGGACGGCTACTTGCGTTGTGGCCAAAACGTCGTGAGAATGATTTAATTAATTCTAGATTTGAAGCTTTCGTGACTGCAAGGATTCATATTCTTAGGTTTTTTCGGTAAAGTGACTTTACCGAAAAAACCTAAGAAAATGATTTAATTGTTTTATTTTTATTATTTTATTATTTCCATTCTATGTGACTTTACCGAAAGAACCAAGAAGATGAATGGAAATAATAAAGTAATAAAAATAAAACATAATAAAATAATTGTATTATGATGAATGTTTATTATTTTATAATTTCCCTTCTACGTGACTTTACCGAAAGAACCAATAAGATGAATCCCTGCAGTCACGAAAGCTTTAAATCGAAACTTCTCCACTAGCTGACGTCTTGTCTCTGGCATCTCCCTCCCCACCACCCCCACCACCACTCTGCTCATTTGTGACTTCGGCTGTCTTCTTCGAAAGGGCCCAAGCGTGTTTGTAGCGCGGCGTTTTGGGCCCAGCGGCGTCTCCCCAACATAACGGGAGGGCTGGGGGTGTGGGGTGAGGTGTGGGTTTGCCGTGGGAGTCACTCACGGTGGAATAGTGGGATGTGAAGAGAGGGGGTTGGGATGATGGGCACGTGCCGATAGTGCGTGCGCGTGTCCGCGTGTGTGTGTGTCCGTGGACTTGTCGATGACTGGTACCAGCGGTGCCAAGATCGGCCTCTGTGGAGGAGGCTCGTGAAGGACGCTACTGGGCAGTTGGAGGCAGTCGCCCTCCAACAACAACAGAGGGCGGAGGAGCGACGCTCACAACAACGAGCGGAGCGCCGGGTGGCTAAAGCACAGCAAGTTGGTACAGTAGGGGGCACAGGTGGTGCATCAGCCAGTCGTCTCGGTCATCTCAGTCAGTCGACCCGTGGCACCTGCTGGGTCTGCCCCGTGACCTCCTGCCAGCGGGCGTTCGACACTTCACGTGGCCTCAAGGTGCACATGGCCTGGCACAAGCGTCGTGGTGACGTCACCGCCACTTAGTGGCGAGTGGCGGTTGTTGTGTATCCGTGTGTCTTGTTGGGCAGCACCATTATTTTTGTACATTAACTCTATTTTTTGACACTTTTGACTCCGCGTAGCTAGGAGAGGTGGGGTGGTGGGGGGAGTAACTATCCCACCTTAGTCGCAAGTCAAATCTGCTCGGAACGTCAACGATGAACACGTGATTTTTTTTTTTAGTTTTTCCATTCGTCTCATTCTGTTCACTTGTTCATATAAAAAAAAAAAATTGGAAGAAAATATTAAAAATGAATAAATAACTAAAACGGTAAAAAAACAGAGGGGACCTTGAATTGTACTCTGAATTGGTTCTCTGTGTGTGTGTGTCTCTCTCTATCAATTTTCCGAGTCAATATCTCCGTGCCCTCTGGATCCGTATCGGAGCAGATGTCAACACAAAACTAAAAACACAGATTATGCTCAAAATTGCTCGTAGGCTTAGCGGGATTTTCTGGCTTATAAATTCGCTCGAGGAGGGTAAATGACAAAACGACAAGCATCCCCCTATGAAGGCCGGCACGGCACACGATGGGGGGATGGGTGGCCAGCACCACGCCAGGCCGCCTTTGTCTCCCCAGTGCCGATGTCTACGGCAAACCGCACCGAGGACGGTCTCATCTTACATTTACGTAGCGCCTTGTATAACCAAGGGGCCGTCCATAAATGACGTCACGCGATTTTTGACGATTTTTGATCCCCCCCCCCTCGTCACACGGCGTCGTAAAAAGTCAAATCTCTCCGCAAATATGACGTCACAAAGTTCTGCTCCCCCCCCCAAAACCATATTTCCATTTTGAAAATAAATCATGCTTCAAATCGCTTTAAACTATTGTCATTGTAGTGCGTATTTAATGTGGCGCTGCACTCTGATGTTGTAGGAGAAAACATTTATGAAAAAGTCTATTTGATTTAGTAGACCGTGTTGTCTATATTTATTTAAAGTTGCGCATTTTGATGTGACGTCACATTTCTCAAACCCCGCCCCCCCTCGTCACACATCGTCACAAATGTCTGAACCCCCCCCCCACCCCCCCAGGTGCGTGACGTCATTTATGAACGTCCCCCAAGGTGCTTCGCGAGACTTAGCAATGGTACAATCAGGTGAGCTGAAAGTGAACCGGCTGGCAATTGAGAGGAGGGGGAACGCGGGGAGAGGGGGGGTATGGGGGAGGGAGGTTTAGTGGGAACGTGAATCATGGTGGGCACTTAGGGATGGAGGGAACGAGGGGCCAGGGAGAGAGGAGGTGGAGCGGTGCCTGATTAAGCTAAGTTATACTGGTAGGAACCTCCTGGCTACACCAGCCCACAGGGGATTATTGTGTCCGTCCGTCCGTCGTGAATCCAAAAATGGGAGGGGTGGGTCTGGGTGGGGAGGGGAGGGTGGGGAGGGGCTGGGTGGGAAGGGAGGGGCTGGATGGGGAGGGGAGGGTGGGGAGGGGCTGGGTGGGAAGGGAGGGGCTGGGTGGAGAGGGGAGGGTGGGGAGGGGCTGGGTGGGGAGGGTGGGGCTGGGTGGGGGGTGGGAGGGGTGGGGCTGCGTGGCTGGTCACCCCGTGGTGCCCTTATAAAACTCAACGTTTAACCTACTCATGCCGGCGTGTGCCCGCCCTCGTCACTCAGATTGTAAACGTTGTGGCTTGATTATCCAACACACCGGTGTGGTGCTGTACTAGTATACTACACTATACACTACTATATACACTACACTATACACTACTATACACTACACTATACACTACTATACACTACTATATACACTACACTCTACACTACTATACACTACACTATACACTACACTATAAACTACTATACACTACACTATACACTACACTATACACTACACTATACACTACTACACTATACACTACTACACTATACACTACTCCACTATACACTACTATACACTACACTATACACTACACTATACACTACTATACACTACACTATACACTACACTATACACTATTATACACTACACTATACACTACTATACACTACTATACACTACACTACACACTATACACTATACTATCCACTACTATAAACTACACTATACACTACTACACTACACTATACAATACTATACACTACAATATACACTACACTATACACTACTATACACTACACTATACACTACACTACACACTAGTGCTGTACAAGTGACGAATTGGCACGTTCTGTTTACGTGACAACCCTCACTAGTTGGCCGTGTCGGGTGGTGGCGGGTTTTGACGACACATTTATACACTTACCCGACCTCGACCCCCAAAAAAAACACTATTATGGATGACATTGGTCGCGAAAGCCTCCTGAAATTGAGAGAGCGGTGCGGATGGGATGCATTCAGGACACAAGAATTGCGAGGTTCGCTGGGGCGAGGTCACCCGAGGTCTTGCTCGCAGATTTTCGTCAATCGGTGTTGGCCGTGAGCGGGAATCGAACTCGTTGCCGTATACCTGACGATCAACCAAAGGGACCCACGTGTTTCCATGCGCCAACGGCGCGGAGGGAAAGCACAAAAAAACACACACCGAACGAATTCACGGGTGGAGAAGCACCACCGCCATCAGATAAAATAATTATAGAAAACAATTACGTGCGCGCGTGTGTGTGTGTGTGCGTTATTTCATCCCGGTGATGGAGATGTGTTGTGGGGCTGTAATGGGAGGGGGGAGGGGCGGTGTTAAACTACATTGCAGGCTACTGGCTGAGAGGCAATAGCACAAGGAGAAGAGAGAGGTGATGTCAAAGTGAGGTCTCGCCAAATTATACCTGGCTTCTATTTCTAGCCCTCTTCCCATTATTTGGCAACATAATTCTTAGAATTCTAGATTTGAAGCTTTCGTGACTGCCAGGATTCATATTCTTAGGTTTTTTTCGGTAAAGTTAATTAGGTAAAAAATTAAAATTAATGAAAGTAAAATAAAAATAAAATAAATATTTTTTTAATTTTATTTTATTAATTTTTTAAAATTAAAATTCATGGAAGTAAAACAAAAATATATATTTTTTACTTTTATTAATTAAAAATCTTTACCTACGTGACTTTACCGAAAAAACCTAAGAATATAATTCTTAGAAATCGTAATTGCGGATTTGGTAGGAAAAAAAACGAAACGCGGGCGCCGCGTAACGGGGGGAGGAGAGTCCCCCTATCGAAAGCTGCCGACAACCTCTGGGTAACGATTGGACCCCGCTAACCAATCACGCGGGGCGGGTGCGGATTTGTCGATTCCGTTGGCCAATCACGCGGGGCGGGTGCGGATTTGTGGATTCCGATGGCCAATCACGTGAGGCGGGTGCGATTTGTAGATTCCGTTGGCCAATCACGTGGGGCGGGTGCGGATTTGTGGATTCCGATGGCCAATCACGTGGGGCGGGTGCGGATTTGTAGATTCCGTTGGCCAATCACGTGGGGCGGGTGCGGATTTGTGGATTCCGTTGGCCAATCACGTGGGGCGGGTGCGGATTTGTGGATTCCGTTGGCCAATCACGTGGGGCGGGTGCGGATTTGTCGATTCCGTTGGCCAATCACGCGGGGCGGGTGCGGATTTGTCGATTCCGTTGGCCAATCACGTGGGGCGGGAGCGGATTTGTGGATTCCGATGGCCAATCACGTGAGGCGGGTGCGATTTGTAGATTCCGTTGGCCAATCACGTGGGGCGGGTGCGGATTTGTGGATTCCGATGGACAATCACGTGGGGCGGGTGCGGATTTGTAGATTCCGTTGGCCAATCACGTGGGGCGGGTGCGGATTTGTCGATTCCGTTGGCCAATCACGCGGGGCGGGTGCGGATTTGTCGATTCCGTTGGCCAATCACGTGGGGCGGGTGCGGATTTGTGGATTCCGTTGGCCAATCACGTGGGGCGGGTGCGGATTTGTCGATTCCGATGGCCAATCACGTGGGGCGGGTTGCGGATTTGTGGATTCCGATGGCCAATCACGTGGGGCGGGTTGCGGATTTGTGGATTCCGATGGCCAATCACGTGGGGCGGGTGCGGATTTGTGGATTCCGATGGCCAATCACGTGGGGCGGGTTGCGGATTTGTGGATTCCGATGGCCAATCACGCGGGGCGGGTGCGGATTTGTGGATTCCGTTGGCCAATCACGTGAGGCGGGTGCGGATTTGTGGATTCCGTTGGCCAATCACGTGAGGCGGATGCGGATTTGTGGATTCCGTTGGCCAATCACGTGAGGCTGGTGCGGATTTGTGGATTCCGTTGGCCAATCACGTGAGGCGGGTGCGGATTTGTGGATTCCGATGGCCAATCACGTGGGGCGGATGCGGATTTGTGGATTCTGTTGGCCAATCACGTGAGGCGGGTGCGGATTTGTTGATTCCGATGGCCAATCACGTGGGGCGGGTGCGGATTTGTTGATTCCGATGGCCAATCACGTGGGGCGGGTTGCGGATTTGTGGATTCCGATGGCCAATCACGTGGGGCGGGTTGCGGATTTGTGGATTCCGATGGCCAATCACGCGGGGCGGGTGCGGATTTGTGGATTCCGTTGGCCAATCACGTGAGGCGGGTGCGGATTTGTTGATTCCGATGGCCAATCACGTGGGGCGGGTGCGGATTTGTTGATTCCGATGGCCCATCACGTGGGGCGGGTGTGGATTTGTCGATTCCGATGGCCAATCACGTGGGGCGGGTGCGGATTTGTCGATTCCGATGGCCAATCACGTGGGGCGGGTGCGGATTTGTGGATTCCGTTGGCCAATCACGTGGGGCGGGTGCGGATTTGTCGATTCCGTTGGCCAATCACGTGGGGCGGGTGCGGATTTGTGGATTCCGTTGGCCAATCACGTGGGGCGGGTGTGGATTTGTCGATTCCGTTGGCCAATCACGTGGGGCGGGTGCGGATTTGTTGATTCCGATGGCCCATCACGTGGGGCGGGTGTGGATTTGTCGATTCCGATGGCCAATCACGTGGGGCGGGTGCGGATTTGTCGATTCCGATGGCCAATCACGTGGGGCGGGTGTGGATTTGTGGATTCCGTTGGCCAATCACGTGGGGCGGGTGCGGATTTGTCGATTCCGTTGGCCAATCACGTGGGGCGGGTGCGGATTTGTGGATTCCGATGGCCAATCACGCGGGGCGGGTGAGGATTTGTCGATTCCGTTGGCCAATCACGTGGGGCGGGTGCGGATTTGTGGATTCCGATGGCCAATCACGTGGGGCGGGTGCGGATTTGTCGATTCTGATGGCCAATCACGCGGGGCGGGTGCGGATTTGTCGATTCCGATGGCCAATCACGCGGGGCGGGTGCGGATTTTTCGATTCCGTTGGCCAATCACGCGGGGCGGGTGCGGATTTGTGGATTCCGTTGGCCAATCACGTGGGGCGGGTGCGGATTTGTCGATTCCGTTGGCCAATCACGTGGGGCGGGTGCGGATTTGTGGATTCCGTTGGCCAATCACGTGGGGCGGGTGTGGATTTGTCGATTCCGTTGGCCAATCACGTGGGGCGGGTGCGGATTTGTTGATTCCGATGGCTCATCACGTGGGGCGGGTGTGGATTTGTCGATTCCGATGGCCAATCACGTGGGGCGGGTGCGGATTTGTCGATTCCGATGGCCAATCACGTGGGGCGGGTGCGGATTTGTGGATTCCGTTGGCCAATCACGTGGGGCGGGTGCGGATTTGTCGATTCCGTTGGCCAATCACGTGGGGCGGGTGCGGATTTGTGGATTCCGATGGCCAATCACGCGGGGCGGGTGAGGATTTGTCGATTCCGTTGGCCAATCACGTGGGGCGGGTGCGGATTTGTGGATTCCGATGGCCAATCACGTGGGGCGGGTGCGGATTTGTCGATTCTGATGGCCAATCACGCGGGGCGGGTGCGGATTTGTCGATTCCGATGGCCAATCACGCGGGGCGGGTGCGGATTTTTCGATTCCGTTGGCCAATCACGCGGGGCGGGTGCGGATTTGTGGATTCCGATGGCCAATCACGTGGGGCGGGTGCGGATTTGTGGATTCCGTTGGCCAATCACGTGGGGCGGGTGCGGATTTGTAGATTCCGTTGGCCAATCACGTGGGGCGGGTGCGGATTTGTGGATTCCGATGGCCAATCACGTGGGGCGGGTGCGGATTTGTAGATTCCGTTGGCCAATCACGTGGGGCGGGTGCGGATTTGTGGATTCCGTTGGCCAATCACGTGGGGCGGGTGCCAATCACGTGGGGCGGGTGCGGATTTGTGGATTCCGTTGGCCAATCACGTGGGGCGGGTGCGGATTTGTCGATTCCGTTGGCCAATCACGCGGGGCGGGTGCGGATTTGTCGATTCCGTTGGCCAATCACGCGGGGCGGGTGCGGATTTGTCGATTCCGTTGGCCAATCACGCGGGGCGGGTGCGGATTTGTCGATTCCGTTGGCCAATCACGTGGGGCGGGTGCGGATTTGTGGATTCCGTTGGCCAATCACGTGGGGCGGGTGCGGATTTGTCGATTCCGATGGCCAATCACGTGGGGCGGGTTGCGGATTTGTGGATTCCGATGGCCAATCACGTGGGGCGGGTTGCGGATTTGTGGATTCCGATGGCCAATCACGCGGGGCGGATGCGGATTTGTGGATTCCGTTGGCCAATCACGTGAGGCGGGTGCGGATTTGTTGATTCCGATGGCCAATCACGTGGGGCGGGTGCGGATTTGTTGATTCCGATGGCCCATCACGTGGGGCGGGTGTGGATTTGTCGATTCCGATGGCCAATCACGTGGGGCGGGTGCGGATTTGTCGATTCCGTTGGCCAATCACGTGGGGCGGGTGCGGATTTGTCGATTCCGATGGCCAATCACGCGGGGCGGGTGCGGATTTGTCGATTCCGATGGCCAATCACGCGGGGCGGGTGCGGATTTGTCGATTCCGATGGCCAATCACGCGGGGCGGGTGCGGATTTGTCGATTCCGATGGCCAATCACGCGGGGCGGGTGCGGATTTGTCGATTCCGATGGCCAATCACGCGGGGCGGGTGCGGATTTGTCGATCCGTTGGCCAATCATGCGGGGCGAGTGCGGATTTGTCGATTCCGATGGCCAATCACGCGGGGCGGGTGCGGATTTGTCGATTCCGATGGCCAATCACGCGGGGCGGGTGCGGATTTGTCGATTCCGTTGGCCAATCACGTGGGGCGGGTGCGGATTTGTGGATTCCGATGGCCAATCACGTGGGGCGGGTGCGGATTTGTCGATTCCGATGGCCAATCACGTGGGGCGGGTGCGGATTTGTCGATTCCGTTGGCCAATCACGTGGGGCGGGTGCGGATTTGTGGATTCCGTTGGCCAATCACGCGGGGCGGGTGCGGATTTGTCGATTCCGATGGCCAATCACGCGGGGCGGGTGCGGATTTGTCGATTCCGTTGGCCAATCACGCGGGGCGGGTGCGGATTTGTGGATTCCGTTGGCCAATCACGCGGGGCGGGTGCGGATTTGTGGATTCCGTTGGCCAATCACGTGGGGCGGGTGCGGATTTGTGGATTCCGTTGGCCAATCACGTGGGGCGGGTGCGGATTTGTGGATTCCGTTGGCCAATCACTTTGGGCGGGTACGGATTTGTGGATTCCGTTGGCCAATCACGCAAGGCGGGTGCGGATTTGTGGATTCCGTTGGCCAATCACGCGGGGCGGGTGCGGATTTGTGGATTCCGTTGGCCAATCACGCGGGGCGGGTGCGGATTTGTGGATTCCGATGGCCAATCACGCGGGGCGGGTGCGGATTTGTGGATTCCGTTGGCCAATCACGTGGGGCGGGTGCGGATTTGTGGATTCCGTTGGCCAATCACGTGGGGCGGGTGCGGATTTGTGGATTCCGTTGGCCAATCACGCGGGGCGGGTGCGGATTTGTGGATTCCGTTGGCCAATCACGTGGGGCGGTTGCGGATTTGTGGATTCCGTTGGCCAATCACGTGAGGCGGGTGCGGATTTGTCGATTCCGATGGCCAATCTCGTGGGGCGGGTGCGGATTTGTGGATTCCGTTGGCCAATCACGTGGGGCGGGTGCGAATTTGTCGATTCCGATGGCCAATCACGTGGGGCGGGTGCGGATTTGTCGATTCCGATGGCCAATCACGTGGGGCGGGTGCGGATTTGTCGATTCCGATGGCCAATCACGTGAGGCGGGTGTGGATTTGTCAATTCCGATGGCCAATCACGTGAGACGGGTGCGGATTTGTGGATTCCGTTGGCCAATCACGCGGGGCGGGTGCGGATTTGTGGATTCCGATGGCCAATCACGTGGGGCGGGTGCGGATTTGTAGATTTCGTTGGCCAATCACGTGGGGCGGGTGCGGATTTGTAGATTTCGATGGCCAATCACGTGGGGCGGGTGTGGATTTGTCGATTCCGTTGGCCAATCACGTGGGGCGGGTGTGGATTTGTCGATTCCGTTAGCCAATCACGTGGGGCGGGTGCGGATTTGTGGATTCCGATGGCCAATCACGCGGGGCGGGTGTGGATTTGTGGATTCCGATGGCCAATCACGTGGGGCGGGTGCGGATTTGTGGATTTCGTTGGCCAATCACGTGGGGCGGGTGCGGATTTGTGGATTCCGATGGCCAATCACGTGAGGCGGGTGCGGATTTGTCGATTCCGATGGCCAATCACGCGGGGCGGGTGCGGATTTGTGGATTCCGATGGCCAATCACGTGGGACGGGTGCGGATTTGTCGATTCCGATGGCCAATCACGTGGGGCGGGTGCGGATTTGTTGATTCCGTTGGCCAATCACGCGGGGCGGGTGCGGATTTGTGGATTCCGTTGGCCAATTACGTGGGGCGGGTGCGGATTTGTGGATTTCGTTGGCCAATCATGTGGGGCGGGTGCGGATTTGTGGATTCTGTTGGCCAATCACGTGAGGCGGGTGCGGATTTGTGGATTCCGTTGGCCAATCACGCGGGGCGGGTGCGGATTTGTGGATTCTGTTGGCCAATCACGCGGGGCGGGTGCGGATTTGTTGATTCCGTTGGCCAATCACGCGGGGCGGTTGCGGATTTGTTGATTCCATTGGCCAATCACGTGGGGCGGTTGCGGATTTGTTGATTCCGTTGGCCAATCACGCGGGGCGGGTGCGGATTTGTGGATTCCGTTGGCCAATCACGCGGGGCGGGTGCGGATTTGTTGATTCCGTTGGCCAATCACGTGGGGCGGGTACCCGGCCGGGTACGGGTAGCCGTTTGCGACCCTGGTGCGGCCGGGTACGGGTACGGGTAAGGAATCAAAACCCGTTTGCGACCTCTGGGAGACTCCAGCCTGCCACGTGGCCACTGGCGTACCGGAGACCCAGACGTGGTCTCTCCTCGAACCTCTCTACACTGACCACGAGCTGTCTCTCTCCACCCCTTATAACACCTGGCTCACGTGATGCCACGCAGCTTCACCCCTGGAACCTTCTAGATCTTGCTATGCAGCCACAGGGCCACGCCCCTGGCTCGACGTCCCATTGGCTGCGGGCTGAGGCCGGCAAAGCCTATCACCATCGCCCAGTTACCCCCCCGGGTGCATCCTCATATTACATAAGTAAGGGGCCATCTATAAATGACGTCACGCACCTGGGAGGGGGGGTCAGACGTTTGTGACAATGTTTGACGAGGGGAGGGGGGGAGGATTTGAGAAATGTGACGTCATATCAAAATGCGCAACTTTAAATAAATATAGACAACACGTTCTACTTAATAAAATTGACTTTGTAATAAATGTTTTCTCCTACAACATAAGAGTGCAGCGCCACATGAAATACGCACTACAATGACAATAGTTTAAAGCGATTTGAAACATGATTTATTTTGATAATTGTTTTTTTTTACCCTTCTATCTGGCAACAAAACTGACACCTTTTTTTACAAGGAGTCATGTTTGCATAGACCACAATACCTGCGGTCGTAATGCAAACAAAAAACACAACTCTGATAATGTATGCACTGTCCTTGACGTTGATTGGTCCACACCCGAGACAGCTTTCCTTAGAGCCTAGTCTCACATGGTGTTGGACCAGATGACGCCAAATGGAAATATGGTTTTGGGGGGATGGGAGCAGAGCTTTGTGACGTCACATTTTAGGGGGGGGGGGGGTCTGACTTTCTGTGACGCCGTGTGACGAGCGGAGGGGGAGGCAGTCAAAAATCGTCCCAAATCGCGTGACGTCATTTATGGACGGCCCCAAAGTGGGTACTCCTCTTTGCGGGCGCTTACACAGCAAGCAGGCAGCGGCAAGCAAGGCACGAGGCCATGGCTGCTGTGTGTGTGCGCGCGTGTGATTATCTGGTCGGGATTTTTTATTGCCCTCATTTCCCCGACCATGCTATCGCAGCTCCGGAAGAGGCCAGAGATTGCTTTGTTATTCGTCACCATACACACACAAAAAAAAAGCCAACTCGTATTCCATTCGTAAGATATATATACCGACCGTGTGCATAATGTGCACAATGCACGCACAGACGCACACACAGACTCACACACACACACAGAGATAAAGACAAAGATCCCCCATATAGCCTTAACAGACTGTAGGGGCAAGTGCTGTTAGCAAGCACCTATGAAGGTGCGGAACGGTACACGAGGGGGTGGGTGGCCAGCACCACTCCCGACCGCCTTTGCCTCCCTAGTGGCAATGTTTACACGCCGCACCAGATACTTATTTGAGGCTGAGTCGACCTAGGGGAGGCCCAGGAGCGATTCAGATAATCGTCACTGGTGTTAGCTGTGAGCGGGAATCGAACCCGGGTCGCCGGGTTCATAACGCAGCGCGCTAACCGCTACACTACCGCTCCCCACAGACGCACAGACACACACAGACATACACACAGACACACACAGACACACACACAGACACACAGACACACACAGACACACACACACAGACACACACACACATGCCGTACGCAAAGATATCACTGTTGTGACGACCAAATACTGTTCTGTTTAGCAAGCACATCATTCTACATGCCAGGATACTGGCGAAATGATTAAATGTCATGTTCATATGAAAGATGTTTTTGTGTGTGTGTGTCAGTGTGTTATGTGTGTGGGTTTACAAACCCCAACACACCGGTGGGGAGCGGTGGTCTAGTGGTTAGCGCTACGCCTTGTGACGAACCTGGCGACCCGGGTTCCAATCCCGCTCACGGCCAACACCAGTGTCGAATATCTGAATCCGTCACAAGGCCTCCTCCTAGGTCGACTCAGCCTCAAATGAGGACCTGGTGTAAACGTCGCCACTGGGGAGACAAAGGCGGCCGGGCGTGGTGTTGGCCACCCACCCCCTCGTGTGCCGTACCGGCCTTCATAGGTGCTACTCGCTAACAGCACTTGCCCCAACAGTCTGTTAAGACTACACGGGGGATCTTTGTCTTTGTTTGCTCCCCCAAGACACTGGCGGTGCTGAAGTCGTTAATGCATCGCCATGTTGTGTTCGTCACTTGACAAACCCATTACTAATTTGGCTGTGGCGAGTTTAACGACACATTTATATAAATATATATTTTTACTCGATCTAACCGCGTGGATAATATCGGTCGCGACAGCCCACAGCGTTGTTTTTATGCGTTCATGTAATTTTTTTGTATTTTTTTTCGCACGCCACGAATAAGGACCATTACCCAAAACGTCGCCTATCATATCTCCAGCGTTGAGTTTATATTATAAAAAATAAATTAAACAAAAACTACGTCCACGACCCACGCCGATGGCAAGCATCCACCGCCAAGACGCCGTCAAAGGCGGTGGGGGGGGGGGCATCCCCCCAACCCCCCTAGGTTTGCTCAGCCCTAAATATCAAAGGGGACGGCGCACTTTGCTGTAGACGCGCCGGGCGCAGCAAGGAGGGATTAGAGGTCAAAGGGTAAGAGTGGCCAAGACATTGTTGTTGACCACACCACCAACAACAACAACAACCACCACCACCACGGCAGCTTTTATCACATCCCCGCCATGAAATATCGTTCCACATTTGGCTCTCGGTCGAAAAAAAAAAGTGACCAGGCAGCATTTATTTTCCTTCCCGCGCCCCCCACCACCACCCAGGATGATGCGATTCTGCTTTTTAAAACGTTGCAAGAGGCCGCGAGACGGACTGGCAGAGATGGAGCGCGCGTATCGCTAGTGACTCCGTGTGATTTTGCCGGGTGAGGATGGGAGTAAATGGTCTAGGTTCATTTGTGCGTTTGCTGGGTGATCTGTTTGCATCTCCTGTACTTCGTACGGCTATCACGTGTGTTGGGGTTTTTTTTTATTGTTGTTGTTGTGACGTTCTGAGCCCCGTGTCCCTACTGGGCATCTGTGACGAAGAGCTTTGATTTGAAGCTTTCGTGACTGCAGGAATTACTCTTTGGTTCTTTCGGTAAAGTCGCGTAGAAAGAAAATAAATTCAATAAGGGAGTACGACGTTTCGATTGCAACACAAGCAGTCGTCATCGGGTAGAACTAAATTTGAGAGAGAGAGACAAAACACAGACACGGAGATACACAGACAGACACACAAGCAGAGAGATTGAACTCACGACCTCCTGCATACCAGGCAAGGTAGTTAACATCTCAATACGGAGAGAGAGAGACACGCAAACTTCAAATACACAGCAGGCATCGTCAGAGTCGGGATCAAACCCACAACCTCCTGCATACCAGGCGAGGTAGTTAACATCTCACCACGGAGAGAGAGAGACACGCAAACTCTAAATATACAGCAGGGGTTATGGTCGGGATCGAACCCACGACCTCCTGCATACCAGGTGAGGTAGTTAACATCTCACAACGGAAAGAGAAAGAAAGACACGCAAACTCCAAATATACAGCAGGCATCAGGGTCGGGATCGAACCCACGACCTCCTGTAGACCAGGCGAGGGAGTTAACAACTCACCACAAAGAGAGAGAGAGACACGCAAACTCTAAATGTACATCAGGCGTCAGGGTCGGGATCGAAGCCACGACCTCCTGTGTACCAGACGAAGTAGTTAACATCTCCTAGCCACCGTGATGATGATGCGAGAGAGAGACACGCAAACTCCAAATATACAGCAGCAGGCATCAGGGTCGAGATTGAACCCACGACCTCCTGTAGACCAGGCGAGGTAGTTAACATCTCCTAGCCACTGTGGCGAGAATCGCGCGGCAATCGCTGTCACACAGAGATGGTCGGGCATGGATATGTCACGCCGGTTATTGCTTTTTAGCGACACAAGCCGTCCTGTCTCTCTGTCCGTCTGTGTCCTTGACAATGTGGGGATCGCTTCGTAGCATCACAACGCGAGCGTTGTCAGATGTTGCCGGAAGGAGAGTCACATCCGTTTGATTGAATTTGTATTCATTTAGTCAAGTGCGGGGATCTTCTCCTATGACGGTAGGAGCAGCATTTCGCGAACGAAACCGCGTTCTGGACAAATCGCGGTTTTATTGGCCACTGGATACATATTCTTTGGTTCTTTCGGTAAAGGCACGTAGGTATAAAATAAAACACATTCCTGCGGAGGGAGCTGGTAGGAACGTCGGGTTGCTCGGTCAATGGCCTGCAGGGTCAACGGCGGCGTGGTGTATTCCGCAAATATGGCCGACTGTGAGGGCGGGCACAAGCCGGCGTGAGTAGGTGAAACGTTGAGTTTTATAAGGGCACCAGTAAAACTTCGCAGAGTCTCAAGACCACTTGCCAGGTTTTCGAATTCGCGAGTTATGTTGCGGCTGCTGTTTGATCCCAATTTAAGCAAATTTTCAGCGTCACTTGTAAATCACTGTGATGTTGTCGCAGATAATGACCAGATCAGCAGCTTACAGAACACGATTGTGCAATCGGGAGCAACGCCCTTGACCTCACCCGGGCATCGATCAGCCTCCCATTGTATCTGCTGCACCGGATGGAAATTCCTCAGGTAGAGCCTTGCAAAGCTTCTCGAACATACGTGGTCGAAAACGACGTTAAATAATGCATGAGCCAGATGGCATCTCTGACGCCACCCAAAGTGACCAGAGAAATGGCTTTTGACTCCCAGTCACGCGGCCGTAATCCGGGCCGACCCCCCCCCCCCCCGCCATCACAAAGGTCCTTAATGATTGTGAGCAGAGGGTCAGAGACCCTCGAAAGGACGACACAATAACCCAGAGACCTGGCCTATTGATTGCACCAAAAGCCAAGGACCAGATCACTCACGGACACTTACACACTCACTCATTCACTCAATCACACCCACTCTGCAGGATACGATAGGTGGAGGCGGATGTTGGTAGGGGGGGGAAGGGGGGAATTTGAACTCAACGGAGGAAGGCGACCGTGTCGGAAATCTAAGCCAGGGGCGCGTGTTGCTTGTGACTCAATGCGCGTTATCACCGCGACAACCTCGTAGGACAAGCGAGCGAGGTGGAGGGGCGTGAACACACACTCGGGGGTTAATTGAAGGCATCGTTAACGTGGATGCTGGTTGCCAATGAGGCCGTTTAAGACGTGCGTCTTGACGAACGATGTCACGGAAGATGTCAAAGGATGGGGCATTCACAACGGGCGAAGTTGAAGCCAAATAACTTTTTATTTTATTTTATTGCTCTATTTATATTTTTTTTATTCTACCAGGCAAGGACCCATCGAGCAATGTGGCTATTTTCGCGCAAGAGGACTGGCTATCTCAAACGGTAGCTCATTCATCGTGTGGAAATGCAGAGCAGCCAAAATGACTGGAAACGCGTGTTTGGAAATGTGGGGCGACGAAACCGAAGGACCCGGAGAAAAATTCATTCGACCACGTGGAGAGAGTGAGAGACACGCAAACTCCAAATATACAGCAGGCGTCAGGGTCGGGATCGACCCCACGAACCTCCTGTATACCAGGCGAGGTAGTTCACATCTCACCACGGAGAGAGAGAGAGATACGCAAACTCCAAATGTACAGCAGGCGTCAGGGTCGGGATCGCACCCACGACCTCCTGTAGATCAGGCGAGGTAGTTAACATCTCACCACTGAAAGAGAGAGACACGCAAACTCCAAATATACAGCAGGCGTCAGGGTCGGGATCGCACCCACGACCTCCTGTAGATCAGGCGAGGTAGTTAACATCTCACCACGGAAAGAGAGAGACACGCAAACTCCAAATATACTGCAGGCGTCAGGGTCGGGATCGAACCCACGACCTCCTGTATACCAGGCGAGGTAGTTAACATCTCCTAGCCACCGTGTTGATGATGATGATGAGAGAGAGACACGTAGACTCCAACTATACAGCAGGCGTCAGGGTCGGGATCGCACCCACGACCTCCTGTAGACCAGGCGAGGTAGTTAACATCTCCTAGCAACCCTTCCTTGTCCACTTAATTCCAGTTCCAAAACAAACGCGTCTGTCTCCTTCACTGCTCTGCATCCTCCCACAGTCTGACCGCTGCACCCCGCCCCACCCCCCCCTCTTTACATAAATAAATGTATACATAAAAATAAATATAAAAACACATAAATGCACGCATCTCCTTATTCTCAAATAAATATTCTTTCAGTTTCCCTCCTCCCCCGCGGCCACGCGTGTCTCACCATCGCCCTGTGCGACGGGTCGAGATGCGTTTGCATTTAGACGCTATATAAATTCAAATTGCGCTGGAATGCAATGAACAAACGTAGAGACTAATACACTCACGGACAGGAACGGCGGAAGGGTGGAGATGGGAGAATGGGGGGGAGGAGTAGCAGTGGCTCGAAACTCCGGTGAACCTAGGTCATTTAATTCTAGATGTGAAGCTTTCGTGACTGGAAGGATTCATACTCTGAGTTTTTTCGGTAAAGTCACCTAGGTAAAAAAAATTGGAATTAATAAAAAATAAAATAATAAAAAAAATCACGACATTTCGGAGGCAACACAAGTCTCCGTCATCAGGTGGGACCGTCACAGCCAGATTTGCTGTAGCAAGTGAATTTTTATTAATTTAAATTTGTTTTACCTACGTGACTTTACCGAAAAAACTAAGAGCATGAACCTCGGTCGCTTGTGGAGTGATCAGAATCGGAATATGTATTTAGACTGCATGAGGAACACGATGAACTTCGAAGCTGTTAATTCTAGATTTGAAGCTTTCGTGACTGCAATGATTCATATTCTTAGGTTTTTTCGATAAAGTCACGTAGGTAAAAACATTAAAAATAAAAATAAAAATCACGACGTTTCGGAGGCAACACAAGCTTCCACCTTCAGGTGGTACCGTCACAGCCACGACAGCTGTATCAAGTAAATGAGAGATTGCAGGAGTTACCACTGCGTTTACAACCATTATATAAACGCAGTGGTCACAGGCACGACAGCTGTATCAAGTAAATGAGAGATTGCAGGAGTTACCACTGCGTTTATAACCATTATATAAACGCAGTGGTAACTCCTGTAATCTCTCATTTACTTGATACAGCTGTCGTGGCTGTGACGGTTCCACCTGAAGACGGAAGCTTGTGTTGCCTCCGAAACGTCGTCATTTTTATTTTTATTTTATTTTACTTTTAAATGTTTTTACCTACGTGACTTTACCGAAAAAAACTAAGAATATACTTCGAAGCTGTGTTTCACAGATGTCCAGTCGGGGCCAGTCAGAAGATAATCTGAACTATATACAATTTTTTTTTACCAGGTAAGGCCTCACTGAGCTATATATTTATTTATTTTCAGAAGCCACCTGGCCACACAGTTGATAGCTCAACGAAGTGGCTTATCGCGTGGAAATGCTGAGCAGCCAAATACAAGAAACGCGTAATGTCGATTCTAAATGTGGAGGGAGAAACCGGAGAAAAATCCACGCGACTACGGGGAGAGAGAGAGAGAGACACGCAAACTCCAAATATACAGCAGGCGTGAGGGCCGGGAATCAATCCCACGACATGCTGTGTACCAGGCGAGGTAGTTAACATCTCACCACAGAGATGAAGATACACGCATACTCCAAATATACAGCAGGCGTCAGGGCCGGGAATCAACCAGACGACCTCCTGTGTACCAGGCGAGGAAGTTATCATCTCACCACGTAGAGAGAGACGCAAACTCCAAATATACAGCAGACATCTTCAGGGTCGGGATCAAACCCACGACCTCCTGTGTACCGGGCGAGGTAGTTAAGATCTCCTAGCCACCGTGATGATGATGAGAGAGAGACACGCAAACTCTAAATATACAGTCGGCGTCAGGGCCGGGATCGAACCCACGACCTCCTGTAGACCAGGCGAGGTAGTTAACATCTCACCCACTGGCACCATCAGAGCGGCGTCATCCGATTCCTCTAGTTTTCCTTTCGCTCGACGATTGCTTTATTTTTTTGTTTTTGTTAAAAACATATTTGTACTTGTTTGTTTCAGCGAAGGTGGCGGTGACATTGCGGGGCACACGCAATGGCAGGTTCACCTTTGTAAAGTCACGTAGAAGGGAAATAATAAAATAATAAAAATAAAACATAATAAAATAATTCTCACGACGTTTCAGCCACAACGCAAGCAGCCGTCCTCAGGTGAAGACCAGGTCTGTCGAGAAGACAGAGTCTGAATGACACACCTCAGGCTTAAATAGTCGCTCCAAGCCTGGGGTGTGTCATTCAGACTCTGTCTTCTCGACAGACCTGTTCTCCACCTGGGGACGGCTGCTTGCGTTGTGGCCGAAACGTCGTGAGAATTATTTTATTATGTTTTATTTTATAATTTTATTACTTCCTTTCTACGTGACTTTACCGAAAGAACCAAGAAGATTAATCCCTGCAGTCACGAAAGCTTCAAATCGAAATTTGTTGTTGTTGTTGTTCATTTCCGTCACGTTTTCAAACCCACGGTGGCACGCTCCGTCCGGCTCGCGCACACTGCGGCCATCGATACGAAGACAAAGACAAAGATCCCCCATATAGCCTTAGCAGACTGTAGGGGCAAGTGTTGTTAGCGAGCAGTACCTATGAAGGCCGCAACGGTACACGAGGGGGTGAGGGGCAGGAACCACGCCCGACCGCCTTTGTCTCCCCAGTGGCGATGTTTACACACCGCACCAGGTACTCATTTGAGGCTGAGTCGACCTAGGGGAGGCCCAGGACCGGTTCAGACAATCGTCACCGGTTTTGAGCTGTGAGCAGAAATCGAACTCGGGTGGCCGGGTTTGCAGTGTGGCACGCTAACCGTTCCACCACCGCTCCCCACAAAGACAAAGACAAAGATCCCCTGTATAGCCTTAACAGACTGTAGGGGCAAGTGCTGTTAGCGAGCACCTATGAAGGCAGGAACGGTACACGAGGGGGTGGGTGGCCAGCACCACGCCCGACCGCCTTTGTCTCCCCAGTGGCGATGTTCACACACCGCACCAGGATCTCATTTGAGGCTGAGTCGACCTAGGGGAGGTCCAGGACCGGTTCAGATAATCGTCACTGATGGTGTTGACCGTGAGCGGGAATCGAACCCGTGTCGCCGGTTTCTTAGCTCAGCGTAGCGTCATCACACACGTGAGTTTTCAGAAAAGCGCTATCTATGGCACTTTTAAAAAATCGTTCATCATCTCGATCAGTGGTTCTTCTTCTTAACCTGGGGGTGCGAGATGTCCTTTCTTTGAATTGGGGGGGCGAGGCACGGGCAGATGTTTTGTGTGAAGGTAAATGATCGAAACGACAAATTTAACATGGGCACGTAAGTTGCAACTTGCTTTGTTCCATAAAACCCATGTATTCATTAGCATTTCTAAAACAAATTAACGATTGACAACCGAAGGGATTGCAAGGCTGCAGTAAAGGTTAAGAACCACTGATCTAGATTGACAGCTCATTTCCTTAGAACTGCTTTCGTGTTCAGTTTTGTTATCATTCCACAGCATCTCCGATTAGCATGGTTAGCTACGAACTACGTTCAACATACGTACACACATAGACTCAAGCAGAGACGCATAGACTCACAGAAAGACGCATAGACTCACATAGAGACCCATAGACTCACACAGATGCCCACAGGTTCACACAGAGACCCATAGACTCACACAGAGGCCCATAGACTCAGATAGAGACCCATAGACTGACACAAAGACTCATAGACTCACCACAAAGACCCACAGACTCACACAGAGACCCGTAGACTCACACAGAGGCCCACAGGCTCACACAGAGACCCACAGACTCACACGGAGACCCACAGACTCACACAGAGACCCATAGACTCACACAGAAACCCACAGGTTCGCACAGAAACCGGTAGACCCACAGCAGAGACTCATAGACTCACACAGAGAACCCATAGACTCACACAGAGACCCACAGGTTCACACAGACACCCACAGACTCACACAAAAGCCCATAGGCTCTCACAGAGACCGGTAGACTCATACAGAGACCTAAATACTCACACAGAGACTCATAGACTCGCACATGAAACCCAAAGCCTCACATAGTTCCACAGATTCACACAGAGACTCATAGACTCACACAGAGCCGCGAAGACTCACACTGCTTGAAAACTAATTTTTTTGGAAACACTGTTATTTTCGGTGAAGTCACGTAGGTAAAAAATTCAAATAAATTAAATCACGACGTTTCGGAGGCAACACAAGCTTCCGTCTTCAGGTGGAACCGTCACAGCAAAATTACTGTATCAAGTTGATACAGTAATTTTGATACAGTAATTTTGATACCGTAATTTTGATACAGTAATTTTGCGTGTGACGGTTCCACCTGAAGACGGAAGCTTGTGTTGCCTCCGAAACGTCGTGATTTAATTTATTTTAATGTTTTACCCACGTGACTTTACCGAAAAAAATTAACCCGTAAAAACAAAGTTTTTCACTATAAATCCTTTATATGCGTAGCGGCTAGAGTCCTCTCGTCCTCTGGCTTGAGATTGGCTGCCCACCTATGGGTCAGATGATTGCCTGCCACCATTAAGCAAATGGTAATTAAATATAAATAATTTTTTCCTAAAAAGTGTAAAATTTTGGAATTTTTTTTCACGAAAATAAATTGTCACGCACAACGAGTCTGTGTGCAAAATGTCAGCTCGATTGGATCACGGGAAGTGGGTTAAAAAAACGACCGAAAGATTTGCACGGTCGTAAGCGCGCAAGCAAGCAAGCAAGTGAACTTAATATAAAGGATTTAAAAACAAAGTGCATGAATCCTTGCAGTCGCGAAAACTTCAAATCTATAATTAAACGCTCTTCTGTGTTTATTTGATCGGTGTCCTTCCTCCCC
>NC_136334.1:5413130-5439254 GCF_964198595.1 Lampetra fluviatilis | reverse complement strand
CATCACGGTGGCTAGGAGATGTTAACTACCTCGCCTGGATCACAGGAGGTCGTGGCTTCGATCCCGATCCTGACGCCTGCTGCTGTATATTTTGAGTTTGCGTGTCTCTCTCTCTCTCCCTGTGGATTTTTCTACTGGTCCTCTGCTCTTTCCCTCCCCATTTAGAAACACGCGTTTAGAGCATTTGGCTTGCTATACCTTTACACGTGATAAGCCACTTCGCTGCGCTATAATTTGTGACCATCCACGTCGCCTTCTTACCCGTTACATTTTTTTGTTAAACATCAACCTCATGCCAGCAAGGCAATGCCCATGAGCACGTGGACAACGAGGTACATTTCGATTTAACGCTTCTTTCGTGACTGCAGGGATTCATCTTCTTGGTTCTTTCGGTAAAGTCACGTAGAAGGGAAGTAATAAAATAATAAAAATAAAACGTAACAAAATAATTCTCACGACGTTTCGGCCACAACGCAAGCAGCCGTCCTCATGTGAAGAACAGGTCTGTCGAGAAGACAGAGTCTGATTGAGACTGACAGAGTCTGATTGAGACTCTGTCTACTCGACAGACCTGTTCTTCACCTGAGGACGGCTGCTTGCGTTGTGGCCGAAACGTCATTCAGATTCTGTCTTCTCGACATACCTGTTCTTCACCTGAGGACGGCTGCTTGCGTTGTGGCCGAAACGTCGTGAGAATTATTTTATTATGTTTAATTTTCATTATTTTATTACGACGTACATATTTCGTCAATGAATGCCGGCGGCTGCTGCCATTGTAAAATCTGGGACTTTCGGTGAACTGGGCAAAGGAGCGGTAGTGTAGTGGTTAGCGCGCTAGGCGTACTACAAACTCGGCCACCCGAGTTCGATTCCTGTTCACTGCCAACGCCATGGCATTGCAATCTTGATTTGAAGCTTTCGTGACTGCAGGAATCCATACTCATTTAACTCTTTCGGTAAAGACACGAAGAGTAGGAAAATTAACCCGTAAAAACTAAGTTTTTCTCTATAAATCCTTTACATGCGTGCCATCGGTTTTATTTTATTATTCATTTCTGTTTTTCTTGAGTAAGAGTTTCATTTTTATCACATTTGTATCTTCAATTAAATATAAGGAAAATCGAATATAAGGACATTGGTCTTTGAAACGGGCGGCTAGAGTCCTCTCGTCCTCTGGCTTGAGATGGCTGCCACCTATGGGTCAGATGATTGCCTGCCACCATTAAGCAATTGGTAATTAAATATAAAAAAAAAATAATTCCTAAAAAGTGTAAAATTTTTGAAAAACCTTTTCACTAAAATAAATTGTCACGCACAACGAGTCTGTGTGCAAAATGTCAGCTCGATTGGATCACGGGAAGTGGGTAAAAAAAACCACCGAAAGATTTGCACGGTCGTAAGCGCGCAAGCAAGCAAGCAAGTGAACTTAATATAAAGGATTTAAAAATAATAATAAACCACGACGTTTCGATCGCAACACGAGCCAATCGTCGTCAGGTGCGACAACCACTACAGAAAGAAAAAAACTGCTGAGGTAGGTGACAGATCTGCCGTGACACGAGGTTATATAGTAGTGTATAGTGTAGTGTATAGTAGTGTATAATGTAGTGTATAGTGTAGTGTATAGTGTAGTGTATAGTGTAGTGTATAATGTAGTGTATAGTGTAGTGTATAGTGTAGTGTGTAGTGTAGTGTATAGTGTAGTGTATAGTGTAGTGTGTAGTAGTGTATAGTGTAGTGTATAGTGTATTGTATAGTGTATAGTGTAGTGTATAGTGTAGTGTATAGTGTAGTGTATAGTAGTGTATAGTGTATGGTAGTGTATAGTGTAGTGTATAGTGTAGTGTATGGTAGTGTATAGTGTAGTGTATAGTGTATCGTGTAGTGTATAGTGTAATGTATAGTGTAGTGTATAGTGTAGTGTATAGTTGTGTATAGTGTAGTGCATAGTAGTGTATAGTGTAGTGTATAATTTAGTGTATAGTGTAGTGTATAGTGTAGTGTATAGTAGTGTATAGTGTAGTGTATATTAGTGTATAGTGTATATTAGTGTATAGTGTAGTGTATAGTAGTGTATAGTGTAGTGTATAGTGTAGTGTATAGTAGTGTATAGTGTAGTGTATAGTGTAGTGTATAGTGTAGTGTATAGTGGTGTATAGTGTAGTGTATAGTGTAGTGTATAGTGTAATGTACAGTAGTGTATAGTAGTGTATAGTGTAGTGTATAGTGTAGTGTATAGTGTAGTGTATAGTAGTGTATAGTGTAGTGTATAGTGTAGTGTATAGTAGTGTATAGTGTAGTGTATAGTGTAGTGTATAGTAGTGTATAGTGTAGTGTATAGTGTAGTGTATAGTAGTGTATAGTGTATAGCAGTGC
Source organism: Lampetra fluviatilis (assembly GCF_964198595.1). Taxonomy (NCBI): domain Eukaryota; kingdom Metazoa; phylum Chordata; class Hyperoartia; order Petromyzontiformes; family Petromyzontidae; genus Lampetra; species Lampetra fluviatilis. Next base: position 5,436,878 of record NC_136334.1, on the reverse strand, counting down.
ATAGTGTAGTGTATAGTGTAGTGTATAGTGTAGTGTAGTGTTTAGTAGTGCATAGTGTAGTGTATAGTAGTGAATAGTGTAGTGTATAGTAGTGTATAGTGTAGTGTATAGTAGTGTATAGTGTAGTGTATAGTAGTGTATAGTGTAGTGTATAGTGTAGTGTATAGTGTAGTGTATAGTGTAGTGTATAGTAGGCCTCGGCAGTAGGGGGGGGGAGAGAGAAGTGGGGGGGGGGGGGTTGCTTCTTGTGTGTGACTTGCTGGTGACCTTTAGTTGAATTTGTTAATTGCGCTGACACTGTTTGCTGTCGTTGCAATTCGAATGGAATTAGCCCCAAGTGCTACTCGCGCTCCAACGGCACGCACGCACGCGCACGCACGTGCACGCGCACGCACGCTCACGCACGCACGCGCGCGCACGCACGCACGCGCACGCTCACGCACGCTCACGCACGCTCACGCACGCGCACGCACGCACGCGCACGCACGCGCACGCACGCGGAACAAAGACAAAGACTCATATTGTAATTGGTGTTTTACCCTTCTATCTGGCAACAAAACTGACACCTTTTTACAAGGAGTCATGTTTGCATAGACCGCAATACCTGCAGTCATAATGCAAACAAAAGACATAACTCTGATAATGTGCAGAGTTATGTTTTTTGTTTGCATTATGACTGCAGGTATTGCGGTCTATGCAAACATGACTCCTTGTTGCCAGATAGAAGGGTAAAGAACCAATTATCATATTTTTACTGGCAAATGAGGTTCCCATAGTAAAGACTCATATTCTTAGGTTTTTTCGGTAAAGTCACGTAGGTAAAACAATAATTGATTAATTGATACAGCTATCGTGCTGTGACGGTTCCACCTGAAGACGGAAGATTGTGTCGCCTCCAAAACGTCGTGATTTTTATTTTATTTTACTTTTATTAATTTTAATTTTTTTACCTACGTGACTTCACCGAAAAAAACCTAATAATATGAATCCTTGCAGTCACGAAAGCTTCAAATCTAGAAAGACATAGAACCCCGTGTAGCCTTTAACAGACCGCGTGTGCAAGTTCCGTTAGCAAATAGCAGCACCCGTTAAGTCCGCGCACAGCACAGTAAGTTGGTGGGTGGCCAGCATCACCACCATCACTTACAAATCCATCCCCCACCCCCCATTGCCTTTGTCTCACTATTAGCATCTAAATACCATGAACGCGTGTTGTTTAATCGAAATGCGGAAGGGAAAACACGGAGAACCCGTAGACAAATCCGCTCTGTGTTGGTTGTGTCTCTCTCTGCTTGTATGTCTGTGTGTGCGTCTCCGTGTCTGTGTTTTGTTTCTCTCTCAAATTTAGCAATCTTTGGAAGAACGTTAATCAACCAGGTAGGGTGTTGACTGTTGTGTTAGCCGATTCTCTGTGTTGTATCGCATTATATTTCTAAGTTTACTATGTTTCGATTTAAAGTTTTCGTGACTGCATGGATTCATCTTCTTGGTTCTTTCGGAATAGTCACGTAGAAGGGAAATAATAACATAATAAAAATAAAACATACTAAAATAATTCTCACGACGTTTCGGCCACAACGCAAGCAGCCGTCCTCAGGTGAAGAACAGGTCTGTCGGAAAGACAGCGTCATTCAGAACAGGTCTGTCGGAAAGACAGCGTCATTCAGATGCTGTCTTTCCGACAGACCTGGTCTTCACCTGAGGACGGCTGCTTGCGTTGTGGCCGAAACGTCGTGAGAATTATTTTATTATGTTTTATTTTTATTATTTTATTATTTCCCTTCTACGTGACTTTACCGAAAGAACCAAGACGATGTACTAGGTTAGTTTTCTCATTCATTCGCACCTGATGATGATTGCTTGTGTTGCAATCGAAGCGTCGTATTCTATTATTATTATTTAATTTCCTTCTTTTTTCTACGTGACTTTACCGAAAGCTTCAAATCAGGTTTCATAACGACTGGAGTTCGCGTGACGAGATCGGCGAGGCTATCCGGTTCAATCGCGACAGGAAACTTGGCGTGTAAGCGCTCACGCATTACAGCTTCTGTTCACGCGACAGAATCATCAAAGCGAAGAGTTCAAAACGCCAGCGGGAGTTTATTGTATTTGAGGGTTAAGCGTGTCCTTACACGATGTCAATCGCATGCGTGATGCCTCCGCTTGTCAAGCGTTGCATAATAGAGGGGAATTAAAAATGCGTCGTCCTCCCTCTGACAAAGATGTGCATGTTGATACGTGAGACGGGAACGCATGCAAATTGATTAGCCGAGATTGATTGCCAGTTCGGTTCAAGGAGCTATTCTGCTGGAATTGCAATTGTCTGAAAAACGTGACCGATTCATTCATTATTTAAACTGGGATGTCCTCGGTATAGGGCGAGGTGGGGGAGGCAATCATCGCCAAGTCGGACTCATTGGGGGGTAGCTGTCGGAGAGAGGGGTGGAAACGCCTTTTCAGTTTTGGTAACTGTCGTGAAATAAATATATTTTAAAAACGCATCTAGTTTATATTAAATGAAATGCAAACTCCATGAGCAATTATTACATTTAAACAGCTTGTGATACGAGAAAAAAGATATATAAAATTTCAAATTAAAGATGAAAGTAGCACTACAAGATGTCTCTGCAGTGAGAAAATGCCGTCCGGAGGCGAAGAAAGATGGTGACATGTTTACTCTTTACATTTATGACAGGGGGCAAACAGAGGATGATTTATAAATCCTTCGTCAGAGGCCCGTTCTTTCATCAAGCGTTCGATATGTTAATGACAAATTAATTGATATTTACAATTTAGATTTTACTGTTTGATAACACTTTTAAAATGTATATGAAATTTTTTTAATGACTATATGAACTGTACAGTGTATCCCGAATCAGTTTTAACACCATCACTGTGATGCAGTGACAAGAATAATGAAACTAGCTTTTATTCACCCAGGAAAGCCACATTGAGTCTCAAAACTCATTCTCAGCCTCGACTTACATTAAGATGTTTGGCCAATTCCAACCATCCGGTTTGACACGTAGAAGGAAACCGGAAAATTGCACAAATCTCGTAAAACCGGTTCATCACTAGAAGTTGGTGCAGCCAATTTTTATCCGCAAACCGGTTACGTCTGTATGGAATTGAGTGTTGCCCCCTCGCACACGCTGTTTTTTTTTCCTGGTGCTCCAGTTTATTTCCACATGTAAACACTCATATTGGTAGGAACCTCCTGGTTACACCAGCTCACAGGGGATTATTGTGTCCGTCCGTGCAGGGAGGGGCTGGGTGGGGTGGGAGGGTGGGGAGGGGCTGGGTGGGGAGGGTGGGGCTGGGTGGGGAGGAGAAGGTGGGGAGGGGCTGGGTGGGGAGGGTGGGGCTGGGTGGGGGGGTGGGAGGGGTGGGGCTGGGTGGGGAGGGGCTGGTCACCCCGTGGTGCCCTTATAAAACTCAACGTTTAACCTACTCACGCCAGCTTGTGCCCGCCCTCACAGTCGGGTATATTTGTGGAATACACCACGCCGCGGTTGACCCTGGCCATTGACCGAGCAACCCAACGTTCCTACCAGCTCCCTCCGCAGGAATGTGTTTAATTGGCAAAAACATGAATTGGCTAATACCCTTATCCGTAAACCTACCCCTATCACTATAACGAATCAGCAAAGTCTACCTGTCATTAAATCAATCTACGATTCATGACATAACGATTATTACAAATTTCAACATGTAGCTTGTCACACGATTTTGCTTGATCTGGAAAAAGAGAGAGACCGAATGATGGTTTTTTGAGATGATTATGATGATGCTGATCTTGCAATGGCTGCTCACTTCAAGGAGTTTAAGAATCCGATGCTGGACTTGGATCATGCCAATGAGTTGGGCGCTTGCCATTAGCCCCAACCAACATATATTTTACATCAACAACTACTCAACCCCCATCATGGGACCTCCTTTTCCAGTACCAAAATATGAGAATAGGTTTTCCCCTTTTTTCTGGCAAAAAAAAACGGTTGTTTATCAGAGTACGTGTTTTGTTTGCATTCTGACCACAAGTATTGTGGTTAAGGCAGACATGATTCCTTGTAAAAGGTTTCAGTTTGGTGTTTTAACATCTTAGCACTTGTTTTGTTGCCAGAAAAAAGGGTAAAACCTATTCTCATACTCTACCCCCCTCAACTTGCTTTCTTTTTTCACACTTTTGTTATGTGTGCTAGGTGTTAGCTACAAACCGCACCTCTCCATAACAAAGGCTCAGTCCTTTGTTATGCAGTCTATTCGTAGTCTTAAGCCTCACCTTACCATATTAATAAAAAGTGTGCCGTTCCTGGCCCTTCCCCCCTCAACCATTTTATATACGGAGTGGTATCTCTTGCAATCTCTCATTTACTTGATACAGCTGTCGTGGCTGTGACGGTTCCACCTGAAGACGGAGGCTTGTGTTGCTTCCGAAACGTCGTGATTTTTTATTTTGTTTTATTTTACTTTTATTAATTTACATATTTTTACCTACGTGACTTTACCGAAAAAAACTAAGAATATGAATCCTTGCAGTCACGAAAGCTTCAAATCTAGAACCCCCTCAACTCGTCATGATAGGGCAGTTGTGGAACGAGTGACGCTCCTATTCCTGGTCAGTGGGCTCATGGCCAGCTCCAGTTTGAGAACGGAGGTCTTCCTCTGAATTAGTAGAGTAGCATTATATTTTGTTCAGCTGCACAACGCTGCGTAGAAGCAGTATGGCCTATCACTCCATACATAGGTCCAGTTATTCTCGGCCACAGTTGAGCTCTGCCTCTCTCAGCGATGCGTTCCCGAAAGCCAAATTCGGCCTTTGTTTCGACGAGAAAAAAACACAACATTGAAACCAAAACATGGAAAGTGTAATGACCAAACGTGAGGCAAGAACCAGAAGATCCAAATTTGGTTTAAAGAGTTTACAAAATCCAACAAGATCGACAATTTGAACAGCAGTCCAGCTTCGTCCATGTGTTCGTGTTGAATGCGTGTGTGCCGCTTTTCAACACCTCTGCGTGGCGCCTAAGGAGTAATGAATGATGCCTAATCAGGAAGGAATGGGGCCTATGGAGCAATGATACCTGACCAGGAAGGAGTGGCACCTAAGCATTAATGATGCCTGATTAGGAAGAAGTGGGACCTAAGGAGTAATGATGGCTGATCAAGAAGGAGTGAGGCCAGGGAAGCAAGAATGCCTGGTCAAAAAGTCAGTGGGGCCTAGGGAAAAAGGATGCCTGATCAGGAAAGAGTGGGACCTATGGTGTTGCGACGCTTGATCAGGGATTAGTGGGGTCTCGGGAGCAAGGATAAATGACCAGGCAGGATTGTGGGGCCTAAGAACTAATGATGCCTGATAAGGTGGGTTTGGGGCCTATGGGAAGTATGTTACAGTGGGGCCTAGGGAAAAAGGATGCCTGATCAGGAAAGAGTGGGACCTATGGTGTTGCGACTCTTGATCAGGGATTAGTGGGGTCTAGGGAGCAAGGATAAATGACCAGGCAGGATTGTGGGGCCTAAGAACTAATGATGCCTGATAAGGTGGGTTTGGGGCCTATGGGAAGTATGTTACAGTGGGGCCTAGGGAAAAAGGATGCCTGATCAGGAAGGAGTGGGACCTATGGTGTTGTGACGCTTGATCAGGGATTAGTGGGGTCTAGGGAGCAAGGATAAATGACCAGGCAGGATTGTGGGGCCTAAGAACTAATGATGCCTGATCAGGTGGGTTTGGGGCTTATGGGAAGTATGTTACATAACGTTTTTTTCGGCCTTCTTAAGCCCTTTTGCCACCAGTGGCACTTGAGACCAATTCAATGGCAGCAGTGGGTGGCAGCCACTTGGGTGGCATTGTCAGTGGAAGATCTGTCGGCCTCGGTCGGGGTGGCGGTGGTCGATCTGCCTGCAGACGCAGGGGTGGAGGTGGTGGATCTTCGAGTCTTGGCCGACCGGTAACGATCTCGAACAAATTTACGGAATTTACCGGACCTAGTGGCTTTGCACCAGGGCGGTGGTGGCACCCGGGTTGATGGTGGTGTTGGTAAATCTCCTGGTCGCAGCCCGAGATAGAAGCATTGCTTCCGACAACCTCAGCCGGTGTGGTGGCTTTGGCGAAGGAGCTCCCAGGGCAGCCGGTGTAGCAGCGTTGCATCTCCCGGGAGGATCCGAGGTGGTAGTGCCAGCAGTGAATCTGCAAGTGATGGCCGTGGTGGTGGCAATGCATCTCCCGGCAGGATCCAGGCTGGTGGTGGCGACGAGGGTGCTGCCAGCAGCAGGCACCGACGTGCCAGCGCTGGATCTGCCAACTCGAAATGGGGTGGTGATGGGGATGAATGATGTGCCAGCAATAGCAGCCGTGGTGGTGGTTGTGGTGGTGGTGGTGGTGGTGAAACTATGTGTGGCGGCCAGGGTGGCGTTGGTGGAGACCATGGTCATGACTTCCTTCAATTGGGTGAAGCAACCTCTCAGGGAAGTCGTCTGGGTCTCCATCTCCATGAGCTGTCGACGGATCATCTCCACCTGCAGATGGAGCTCTGCGTTCTCAAGTTCATATCTTGGGATGCGAAGAAATTGTCATCAGTTTGGTGAACTTTAGCCAGACACGAGCCTTCTCGTCACCTCGTTTCTTCAAACTTTATCGCATACATAACATACGTCCCGTCAATCACACCAACAGTTACTTATTTCACATTCGGGCGATGAAAATTACGGTGTCATATTTGCAATTTCTTGTCTTTCAAGAGAGGCTCATGAAATAATGTTGCTTGTAAGACCCATAGACTCGAAGGTCCCGTAGACTGATTCACAAATAGTAGTGGAAAGAGGCCGTAATATGGCGGTGTAAATGAAAATATAAACCCAACTGCATCATTCTGAATAGAAGCAGGGACTCGTGAAGTGGCGGGTAGTGTATCTACATATCTGCGTAGATATTTCACAAGTGTCGGTCATGTTATGGATCTCTCAAATGGAACGAGGGAGATAAACCTACGCACACTTGTATAAAAGTAGGTTTTTGGGTCAGATCGCGTTATTTGTAAATGTGTCGTAACCCTCCATCACCCGACACGGCCAATGAGCTTAAAATGTGTCACGTTTTCAAAGGACAAAATAATTCACTTCTTTAGCCCACCGGTGTGCTGAAGAGAGGATCAACAGCATTTAAATTGTGAGTAGTACGACGTTTCGCTGATAATTACAATCAGCTTCATCGGGCAAGAATGGTGAAGCTCTCTTGTTGCTTCCGTTCTTAAATAGAGCAGCATCAGGGCGACGCCATCATTTAATTCAATCTGGTGCAGTGATTCGAGGCAAGGAGGGGGGGAGGGTATTGTAATTATATAGATTGGTAATCATTCAATTGTTATTCATTGGTATTTGTTTCCCTTATAAGGAATTGTAATTGTATTTATTTGATAATACGCTTCCAACAGTAAAAAAAACGAGACACATTTTGTTACTGATTGGCCGTTGCGGGTGGTGAAAGGTTACGGTACATTTATAAATAACGCGATCTGACCCAAAAACCTTCATTATGAATAATATTGGTCGCGAAAGCCTACTACGTGTTAAATTGACTTGTGTAAAAGATCTGCGAATATATTTTCATCGTAAATGAACTTGTAGCTGAAACAGGCAAAACATGTTCATTTATGAGTCAAAACTCGCGTCTGATTTCCCCCTTGTGCTCAGCCTGTTGGTACGATTCAGGTCTCGTAGCGGAGTCAGAAATCATTAATGAGTTCCCCAATCTTCTTGGTTCTTTCGGTAAAGTCACGTAGAAGGAAATAATAAAATAATAAAAATAAAACATAATCAAATAATTCTCACGACGTTTCGGCCACAACGCAAGCAGCCGTCTTCAGGTGGAGAACAGGTCTGTCGGGGAGACAGAGTCAGACTCTGTCTCTGCTTGCGTTGTGGCCGAAACGTCGTGAGAGTTATTTTATTATGTTTTATTTTTATTATTTTATTATTTCCCTTCTACGTGACTTTACCGAAAGAACCAAGAAGATGAATCCCTGCAGTCACGAAAGCTTTAAATCGAGTTCCCCAATATTTTTTTTTTCCAATTTTTACCCTTGGTCACAGGTAGACCGAAATGCAAACATAGAGGTCCGTAAACATGCACAGAGACCCATAGCCAGTGACCATCTCATAGATACTCATTCAGAGGCCCAGACATGCATATGTAGTGGTGGTGTTGACGTGCGCCGACTGTGACAGTGATGGATCACGGGGCGGCGCGGGGTGCGGGGTTGGGCACGCGTTGTGGGCGTGGTGTGGACGCGCGCGCCGGGAGTGACAGATGACGGGGCGGCGCGGCGTGGGTGGTGAGGCACGATGAGATGTGGGAAAAGAGGATCGTAGCCAGCGCCCAGCGATTGGTCGAATAAGTGGGTGCTCGCAGCGACGTCCGCAGGTGGGGTATAAAGGGGGACGCGCGAGAGCACTCGGGGAGAGTTACCCAGTTGAAGACCCGAAGACGGAGCTGAAGACCTAGTGCCCCGAGACCCCTAGTCCCGCCGTCCTTGTGGGGACCGGGGCCCTGTGTGGCTCGGAGGCGAGGCTGTGGGACCCGGGGTCCGACGCCCCCGTGGGTCGGGCTGGGGACCCACAGTCGAGACGGATACCCCGGGCAGGGAGTGTCCCGAGTAGCTCAGTGGCGTTAGTCGCCGAGTAGCTAAGTGGATGTTGGTCATCCGAGTAGCTCAGTGGCGTTAGTCGCCGAGTAGCTAAGTGGGCGTTTGTCACCCGAGATACTAAGTGGATGTTAGTCGCCGAGTAGCTAAGTGGGTGTTTGTCACCCGAGATACTAAGTGGATGTTGGTCATCCGAGTAGCTCAGTGGGCGTTAGTCGCCAAGTAGCTAAGTGGGTGTTTGTCACCCGAGATACTAAGTGGGTGTTTGTCACCCGAGATACAAAGTAGGTGTTAGTCACCTGTGAACGAGTTTGATAAAATAAAGAGTGTGTTACCCGTGAAGTCGTCTCCCGCCGAGTTACTACATTACACATACAACCACTAAGTGCCAGTGACGTCACCATGGTGCTAGTGCCATGCGAGATGCACTTTGAGGTCATGTGAAGTGTCGAAGGCCCGCTGGCAGGAGGTCACAGGACAGACCCGGGTGCTATGGGTTGCCTGACTGAGATGAATGGCAGATGCACCAACTGTTCTCCCCACTGTGCCAATTTCTGTGTTTTCTCTGCCCTCAAGTGTTGCTGATGGACGACTGCCTCCAACTCCCCAGCAGCTTACTGCATTAACCTCCTCCATAGAGGCCTGGTAGCACTCATCAGCCAATTATCTCCACATCCTTCTGTTTTACATTTTTTCATCAATTTCTCTAGTCCGTGTCATGCCCATTTAGGCCCATCTATCCAGCCAAACAGAAGCTGATTAGGCATGCGGTGGCTGGCAATGCGAGCTATGTGAATCAGGCAACGCAGCCTCGCTTGCTGGAGGAGCTCACTGATGGGTATGTGTCTAGATCTTTCAAAGATCTTTGAGCTTCTCACAGGATCCAGTCTGGTTAAACCCAACGTGGATCGTAGACAGGCCAGACTAAATGTTTTAAACCAGCACAGGCGTTCCTTTAGAGTCACGTAGAAGGGAAATAATAAAACAATAAAATAAAACATAATACAATAATTCTCACGACGTTTCGGCCACAACGCAAGCAGCCGTCCTCAGGTGAGGAACAGGTCTGTCGGAAAGACAGCGTCTGAATGGGCACCACCAGGCTTGGCAGCGTATATTTAAGCTGGGTTGGAGGGGGGAGGTCATAACTGTTGGCGAGAAGACCCAGAGCTCCGAATGGAGTGACAGGCTACGTATTTTCCACACGGCAGTACACAGCTGATGAAAAGAAAAATTAACCCGTAAAAACAAAAGTTTTTCACTATAAATTCTTTATATGCGTGGCATCGGTTTTATTTTATTATTCATTTCTGTTTTTCTTGAGTAAGAGTTTCATTTTTATCACATTGGTATTTTAAATTAAATATGAAAAAAAAAATCCTAAAAAGTGGATGTATAAATTGTCACGCACAACGAGTCTGTGTGCAAAATGTCAGCTCGATTGGATCACGGGAAGTGGGTTAAAAAACGACCGAAAGATTTGCACGGTCGTAAGCGCGCAAGCAAGCAAGCAAGTGAACTTAACATAAAGGATTTAATAATGCCTCTCGACTAATTCAGTGGACACCTTGGCTGCCAAACCGGACTTGGCCATGAGCACACTGCTGATGAGAGCCTGCATGTGGAAACCGGTCTTTAAACGGCTGGGCAGTGCGTCAGTATTGGTTCAAGTGAGGCTGACGCTGCTGCAGATGGGACACTGGCCCGTTTCACCAGCGGCAGACCACGGAACGCCAAAAGGCAAAACGGTCCCGTCGATAAACCTGCTCAACCCGAGCCATGAACACTGGCGGCGAGGCGAGGAAGACGGCTCCTGTCTCTGGCTGTCTGTGTCATCCACTAACCAGCCCGGCAAACGCGTGTGAGCCCCCCCCCACTACCCCCCCCCCCCCACTATCCCCCCCCCCCCCCTTTCCCCCAACTCTATCCCCATCTCTCCCCCCAGCTCGTCTCCTGTAGAACACACGGTGGCTAGGAGATGTTAACTACCTCGCCTGGTATACAGGAGGTCGTGGGTTCGATCCCGACCCTGACGCCTGCTGTATATTTGGAGTTTGCGTGTTTCTCTCTCTCATCATCACAGTGGCTAGGAGATGTTAACTACCTCGCCTGGTATACAGGAGGTCGTGGGTTCGATGCAGTACATGACGCCTGCTGTTTATTTAGAGTTTGTGTGTCTCTCTTTCTCTCATCATCACGGTGGCTCGGAGATGTTAACTACCTCGTCTGGTATACAGGAGGTCGTGGGTTCGATTCCGACCCTGACGCCTGCTGTTAATTTGGAGTTTGCGTGTCTTTCTCTCTCATCATCACAGTGGCTAGGAGATGTTAACTACCTCGCCTGGTGTACAGGAGGTCGTGGGTTGGATCCCGACCCTGACGCCTGCTGTATATTTGGAGTTTGCGTGTATCTATCTCTTTCTCTCACCCCGTGGTCGCGTTGATTTTTTTCCAGGTCGCTTCTGAACAATAAAAAAATAAAAGCTATACAACTCATTGGGGCTTACCTGATAAAATAAAAAAAACGGCACAATTGGACAGTCAGTGAATTTTGTGTAGAATAGTATTGCCACGTGCATTAAGCGCCTGACTAACTTGAACTACAGAAGGTCCTGTGTGTCTGCGTGTGCGTGACATCTCTCGATCGATAGCGAGGGCATTTGCGCGAGAATGTCACTTCCAAAAAAAAAATTGTCCCAGAACAAAATGAAATGACGGCGGTTTTTTTTTATCACATATTTTTTTTACGGCGCCTTTGTCAACGTCTGGCAACGAATCACCGAGTTGCTCTGAAATCGAAGCAGCTTCCTCCCTATCCCCCCCCCCGCTCACACCACCCCCACCAACCCCCCTGACACTCACGGTCAGCCACAACAGAGACAACAAACGCCTCTATCCGACCTGATTGACGTCCCTTTCAGAGGGGCATCCTGCTGCTACTGCCGCTGCCATCGAACACGCTCGCTCGCTATCTCCACCCGTGCAGGTGGAGGGCAATTGTAGTGGGTGGGGCATTGCTGAAAAAATTAACCCGTAAAAACAAAGTTTTTCACTATAAATCCTTTATATGCGTGTTCAATGGGTTCACAACCCAGCTCACATTGGTCTTTGAAACGGGCGGCTAGAGTCCTCTCGTCCTCTGGCTTGAGATGGCTGCCACCTATGGGTCAGATGATTGCCTGCCACCATTAAGCAATTGGTAATTACATATAAAACAAATTTTACCTATAAAGTGTAAAATTTTGGAAAAACTTTTTTTACGAAAATAAATTGTCACGCACAACGAGTCTGTGTGCAAAATGTCAGCTCGATTGGATCACGGGAAGTGGGTTAAAAAACGACCGAAAGATTTGCACGGTCGTAAGCGCGCAAGCAAGCAAGCAAGCACGCAAGCAAGCAAGCAAGCGAACTTAATATAAAGGATTTAAAAACACGGAGGTGTCGATCAAATTAGGACATGCGCAAGGCATTTGGTGAGAGCCGGGGAGTGGTGGCACGGTGGTTACCGAGCTAAGAATTCCCCCCCTCCACCTCCCCCCTGGTGAACCCGAGTTCGACTCCCAGCCCACGGTCCTGAGCCTCCTCCCCCCTAGGTCGACTCAGCCTCAAACGAGTTTCCTGGTTTGCGGTGTGATGAAAAAAAAACATCGCCACTTGGGGAGAGAAAAGCGGCCGGGCGTGGTGCTGGCTAGCATCACCCCCTTGTGTGCCCTTCCGTCCCTTCACAAGATATGTTCGCGACAAAGCGCTTGCCCCAGCAGTCTGTTCAGGCTATTTGGGAAATTTCGATTTAAAGCTTTCGTGACTGCTGGGATTCATCTTCTTGGTTCTTTCGGTAAAGTCACGTAGAAGGGAAATAATAAAATAATAAAAATAAAACATCATAAAATTTAGATTTAAAGCTTTCGTGACTGCTGGGATTCATCTTCTTGGTTCTTTCGGTAAAGTCACGTAGAAGGGAAATAATAAAATAATAAAAATAAAACATAATAAAATTATTTTATTATGTTTTATTGTTATTTTTTTATTTTATTATTTCCATTCTACGTGACTTTACCGAAAGAACCAAGACGATGATCGAATACTGTGCAGCTTGTGCACGTTGCAAGTTTAATTCGTAATTATTATAATTATCTAAGGAAATTAGTTAATAATGTGAGGATGGCTGCCAGCATTCGAACTTAGGTGGGGCTCGCTCAGCGATCTAAAAAAATCGGGCAAAGACGTAATAAAGTTTTCTTGTTTTTCGGGTTAGATCACTTTAATATAAATGTGTATAATAATTGTTTTTTAGCCTTTTATCTGGCAACAAAACTGACACCTTTTTTACGAGGAGTCATGTTTGAATAGACCACAATACCTGCAGTCATAATGCAAACAAAAAACATAACTCTGATAATGTATGCACTGTCCTTGAAGTTGATTGGTCCACACCCGAGACAGCTTTCCTTAGAGCCTAGTCTCACATGGGTTGGACCAGATGACGCCAAAAGGCGCACAACTCAAAGGCAATGCACCATCAGAGTATGAGAGCTCGGGGTAAGCATTTAAACCATTGGAACCTCATTTGTCAGTAAAAAATATGATAATTGTTTTTTTACCCTTCTATCTGTCAACAAAACTGACATCTTTTTTACGAGGAGTCATGTTTGCATAGACCACAATACCTGCGGTCATAATGCAAACAAAAAACACAACTCTGATAATTGTGCACTATCCTTGAAGTTGATTGGTCCACACCCGAGACAGCTAAATCCCGCCACCACCACCACCCGACACAACCAATCACTAAAATAAAAGTTCACAATTCGTGACGAGTTCAGCAACAGCGGTTTGTGTGTTGGAGAGGAAACCCACTACGACATTTACAATTCGAGTGCCGTCACGTCTTCATCGGTAATTACAACAACAACAACAGCAACCAGCATCATCAGGCGAGAGGCAAAATAGTGGGTAAATCCTCCGAAATGGAGATTGGGGGGGGTATTGTGGATAATATCGGTGGTGAAAGCCATCTACCCGTGAAACGAAGCGAACGAAAGTGTTTCTCTCCCGAGTCACGCACAAGCGTCCTCCTCTCGACGTTTAATGACGCTTAGAACAGCAATCTGTAACACGCGGCGTCAAGCCTCCGAGGTCAAGGGTCATCTCACGTAAGCCACCCACCCACCCACCAAATGCCACTCACAGAGCCGATGTTTCTCGTTCAGCCCATCCGATAGCCAACTCATTCACCCATACAGCCACCTGCCCATCCATCCACACATCCATGTAAACACTCACTCCCCCAATGACAAAGTTACCCCGTATAGCCTGTAATAGACTGTTGGGGCAAGTGCTCTAAGCGAGCAGCAACCTATGAAGGCCGGAACTGTGGAACACGAGGGGGTGGGTGGCCAGCACCACGCCCGGCCGCCTTTGTCTCCCCAGTGGCGATGTTTACACACCGCACCCAGGTACTCATTTTGAGGCTGAGTCGACCTAGGGGAGGCCAAGGATAGGTTCAGATAATCGTGACTGGAGTGGGCCGTGAGCGGGTATTGAACTCGTCAAGGTTCGTAGCGCAAAACCGTTTGCACTACCGCTCATCACACCGACAATCACCGACACCCCACCCAGCGGCTTCCCAACCCACTCAATCTACAAATCATCCGCTCGCTCACCCAATCGTCCACTCATCCGCAGATTGCTCACCGCTCCGCCCATCCCCGCCCACTGGGAGATGTCATATCCCTCGCCTGGGGACGAGGGAGGTTCCGTGGGTTCGATCCCGGACCCTGGCGATGCCCGTTGTTGTATATTCGTAGGCCGCGTGTCTCTATCGGTGGCCGCGTGGATGTTTCTTTCCTCGTACAAAAATTCGAAACGACACGCGTTGAGATGATTTGGCTGCTGATATCAACGATGATGAACGGTGGTTGATGAAGCCTCGTCGATCTCGATTTAAAGCTTTCGTGGCTGCAGGGATTCATCTTCTTGGTTCTTTCGGTAAAGTCACGTAGAATGGAAATAATAAAATAATAAAAATGAAACATTATAAAATAATAATACATCTTCTTGGTTCTTTCGGTAAAGTCACGTAGAATGGAAATAATAATATAATAAAAATAAAACATAATAAAATAATAATACATCTTCTTGGTTCTTTCGGTAAAGTCACGTAGAATGGAAATAATAAAATAATAAAAATAAAACATAATAAAATAATAATACATCTTCTTGGTTCTTTCGGTAAAGTCACGTAGAATGGAAATAATAAAATAATAAAAATAAAACATAATAAAATAATTCTCACGACGTTTCGGCCACAACGCAAGCAGCCGTCCTCAGGTTGAGAACAGGTCTGTCGAGAAGACAGCGTCTGAATGACACACCCCAGGCTTGGAGCGACTATTTAAGCCTGGGGTGTGTCATTCAGACTCTGTCTTCTCGACAGACCTGGTCTCCACCTGAGGACGGCTGCTTGCGTTGTGGCCGAAACGTCGTGAGAATTATTTTATTATTATTTTATTATGTTTTATTTTTTATTATTTTATTATTTCCATTCAACGTGACTTTACCCAAAGAACCAAGAAGATGTATTATTATTTTATTATGTTTTATTTTTATTATTTTATTATTTCCATTCTACGTGACTTTACCGAAAGAACCAAGAAGATGAAGCCACTTCGATGAAGCTGCGACCACGTGTGGCCATGTTGCCCTTGAATGAAAGCCAATAGCTCAAATGCGGGCTACGGCCGGTAAATCAAATAGTTCATTGGAGTGTTCTTCGCACATTTTTAGAGGTGGGGGAGGGGGGGGGCTATACGCTGTCGTCGATCAGTGTGAACCAGCGAGCGCGAACAAATTCCGTTGCCAGTACAGCGGCCATCCGTTGCACGTTCCGTTGTTTGTGTTTGCTTGCAGCTACGAGCTCTAGTTCAGGATAACCTTGTAGGAAGTGGTTGAAAACGGTTGTCTGTTGGTTATTCTTTTCGATTTAAAGCTTTCGTGACTGCGGGGATTCATCTTCTTGGTTCTTTCGGTAAAGTCACGTAGAAGGAAAATAATAAAACAATACAAATAAAAGATATTTTATTATGTTTTATTTTTTTATTTTTTATTTTTCCTTCTCTACGTGACTTTACCGAAAGAACCAAGAAGATGTTGGTTATTCGTAACGTTTAATTAACTCAGAACCATGCTGGCTCATGCAAAGACAAAATAAAAAGGAGGGGGGGGGGAAGGGGTAACACAGTGGCGAACAAAATGTTGAGAACCACTGGGCTAGAGTCAGTGGTCTTCACAAGAGGCCTTCAGTTGGCACCGCAAACCTTGCAATGAAGAACACTGACATAGAGACATTTAGACCCACAGACACCCACACAGACCCATACAGACCCATAGACACCACATAGAGACATTTAGACCCACAGACACCCACGCACCCATACAGACCCATAGACACCACATAGAGCCATTTAGACCCACAGACACCCACACACACCCATAGAGACCCATAGACATCCATAGAGAGACATAGACACCCACACACCCATACAGACCCATAGACACCCATAGAGAGCCATAGACACCCACACACCCATACAGACCCATAGACACCACATAGAGCCATTTAGACCCACAGACACCCACACAGACCCATACAGACCCATAGACACCACATAGACCCATATAGACCCATATACACCCACACAGCCATACAGACCCATAGACACCACATAGACCCATATATACCCACAGACACCCACAAACCCATAAGACACATAGACACCACAGACACCCATAGACACCCACACACCCATACAGACCCACAGAGACCCACACACCCATACAGACCCATAGACACCACATAGAGCCATTTAGACCCGCAGACACCCACACACCCATACAGACCCACAGACACCCACACACCCATACAGACCCATATACACCACATAGACCCATATAGACCCACAGACACCCACAAACCCATAAGACCCATAGACACCACAGAGACCCATACAGACCCACAGACACCCACAGACACATACAGACCCATAGACACCACAGAGACCCATATAGACCCACAGACACCCACAAACCCATAAGACACATAGACACCACAGACACCCGTAGACACCCCGTAGACCCTTATGGACCCATGTAGACCCACCGACTACCCACACGAACCCAGAGATGTCACTTTAACTCGGTTCTCTTCACTAATTTTCAGAGCTCGGGTTCTGGGGCACTTTTGCAGACGAGACATCAGTCAGCGCGATTTTCCGCCACACCATTTGACTGGGGGGGGGGGGCTAAAGGCCCATAGGGGCCGCCAGTACCCAAGGGCTTGTGATTAAGAACAACGCTTTAGAATTCTTGCGTTTTGTCGGTAAAGTCAGGTAGGTAAAAAATGTAAATTAAAATTAATAAAAGTTAAAATGAAATAAAATAATTTTGTTTTAATTTTACTTTTTAAGTAAAATAAAAATGAAATAATTTTATTTTATTTTACTTTTAAGTAAAATAAAAATTAAATAAATTTTTTTTATTTTACTTTTAGGTAAAATAAAAATAAAATAATTTTATTTCATTTTACTTTTATTAATTTTAATTTTTAAAAGTAAAATAAAATTATTTCATTTTTATTTTACTTTTATTAATTTTTATTTTAATTTTTTTACCTACGTGACTTTACCGAAAAAAGCCAAGAATATGAATCCTTGCAGTCACGAAATCTTCAAATCTACCGCTTTAGTAGTTTAACCGGGGATTTATGTTTCCGTGTATATTTGTATTTTTGTGCCGTTGTTGACCTTCGTTTTTCTGCAGCTCTTAGAAGGGAAAAAAATTACGACGAAGCGGCTGAGCGATTTAATGGGGTTTATTTTAAAATTTTAATTTCCCAAAACAAATCTTTGGGTGACCAAGATTGCAGGGTTGGTGGTGGCCGTCCGGGATTGAAGTCCAAGATTAAGAATCCGGTATTAGAGTGAGCCCAGAAATATTAGCTGCAACAAAATCAATGCATGCGGGGGTCCATTCGTGTGCCTCCACATATCGGTGCGACAGAAGATCAACAAGGCGGGCACGGCACACGAGGGGGTAGGTGGCCAGCACCACACCCGACCGCCTTTGTCTCCCCACAGTGGCGATGATGTACACACCTCACCAGGTACTCATTTCGAGGCTGAGTCGACCTAGGGGAGGAGGCCCAGGACCGGTTCAGATAATCGTCACCGGTGTTGGTGGCCCGTGAGTGGGAATCGAACTCGGGTGGCCGAGGGTTCGTTGTGCAGCGCGCTCCCCACACTGAGACAAAGACAAAGATGCCCCGTATAGCCTGCAACAGACTGTTGGGGCAAGTGCTGTTAGCGAGCACACACAGTAGTTCGCTCTAAACCCGGCGACCCGGGTTCGATTCCCGCTCACGGCCAACAACCAGTGACGATTGTGATCGTTATCTGAAGCGGTCCTGGGCCTCCCCTAGGTCGACTCAGCCTCAAAATGAGCACTGGGAGCTGTGCGTAAACGTCGAACCACTGAGGGAAACGAAGGCGGCCCGGGCGTAGTGCTGGCCACCCACCCCCTCGTGCGCCGTGCCGGCCTTTATAGGTGCTACTCGCTAACAGCACTTGCCCCTACAGTCTGTTGAGGCTACACGGCGGTCCTTTGTCTTTGCCTCGGAGTAGGAGGAGGGAGGACCGAGGGGAGGTTGGACCAACGCACAACAGACAACAACAACAACAACACCCGCCTGGCAGCCGCTGATTTAAACTGAACTTTATCCTGCATGCGACGCAGATCAATTTCCCCCACGCCTCCCTCCCCCCCCCTCTTTCGCCCCTTCCCCCTTCAAAAGAGAATGTTGAAGGTCCTCCGTTCCCCCCCGCCTTGTGCAAGAGTGGCGAATTGATCGTGAGCGTCCATCTCTCGCTATTGAATGCTATCAGTGCGCTTGCAGAACAGAAGAGACTGACCCCCTCCATATGCCCCCCCCCTCTCCATGTGCTTGCCCCCCCCCCCCCCCTATCCATGTGTTTGCCCCCCCCCCCCCTCTTGCCAATAGCCCTCTGCACATTTAGAAAGAGCGAAAAACTCGTCAAAAGATAATTTCAAGGCCAGGGACAAATCTCCCCCCCCTCAATATTCAATATGCTCAAAATGTCCCTCCCCCCGCCAATATATTGCTATAAAAGAGATTTCTGTTTATATGATTGTGGTTATTGTTGTACTTTATTAATCCCTAATCTCTGCCATTACATACAATGAAACAAGAAAAGGTTTAAAAAAAGAGAAAAAACTGAGCAATGTAATACAATACACTGTTAGACATTATTGTAAAAAAATGAATAAAAAGTTCATCCTGTGTGTTAGTGATTCTTTTTAATATTTTAGGTAGGAAATTGCAGGAAATTAGTTTTCAAATTTACATTTTTTTTCTCGGGGGGGGACCTCGAGATTCCCTGGAAGATTTGATCCCCCCCCCCCCCCCCACAATGTTGACTCCATGGCTACGGCCTTGGATTATTTAGATTATTTTCGCCACCGCTACTGAGATGCTTTTGCGCCTTGACATGTCCACGTGATTGCGATCCGCGCGTGTTGAGCTGCGTCATTTGTGTTGGCCGGGTAGCTTCTGAAAAATTAAGTCGTTCGCTCGGTGGGCTTTACCTCGGTAAGATATAAAATATATTTATTTTTCACTTCTTGGTTCTTTCGGTAAAGTCACGTAGAATGGAAATAATAAAATAATAAAAATAAAACATAATACAACGTAGGTAAAAAAATAAATAAAATAAATGAAAACAACTACATTTAATTTTGTTGTTTTCATTTACTTTATTTTTTACCTACGTGACTTTACCGAAAAAAACAAAGCGTATGAATCTTTGCAGTCACGAAAGCTTCAAATCTAGAATTAAATAAAAATATATTTCGATTTAAAGCTTTCGTGACTGCAGGGATTCATCTTCTTGGTCCTTTCGGTAAAGTCACGTAGAATGGAAATAATAAAATAATAAAAATAAAACATAATACAATAATTATTATAATAATAAAAATAAAACATAATAAAATAAAATAATTATTGTATTATGTTTTATTTTTATTATTGTATTTTTTCCATTCTACGTGACTTTACCGAAAGAACCAAGAAGATGAATCCCTGCAGTCACGAAAGCTTTAAATCGAAATATATTTATTATTTAATTCTAGA
The DNA here is from genome assembly GCF_964198595.1 of Lampetra fluviatilis. Classification (NCBI taxonomy): domain Eukaryota; kingdom Metazoa; phylum Chordata; class Hyperoartia; order Petromyzontiformes; family Petromyzontidae; genus Lampetra; species Lampetra fluviatilis. The sequence continues at coordinate 5,417,039 of NC_136334.1, read as the reverse complement.
TTTGAAGCTTTCGTGACTGCAATGATTCATATGCTTTGTTTTTTTTCGGTAAAGTCACGTAGGTAAAAAATTTAATAAATGAAAACAACAAAATTAAATGTAGTTGTTTTCATTTATTTTATTTATTTTTTTACTTACGTGACTTTACCGAAAAAAAAAAGAGTATCTATTATTTCGTTTTATTTGGATATGTTTTTAAAGCGATGTGTTTACCTTACCTATACTTAGCACTACTTTCGTGTGGTTTTTTTTGGCACTGTTTGCTGTTGTTGTAATGTTTAACCCCATGCCCATACAGGACATCTGTGCAAAATAGCTTTATAGCTCATCGGATGCCTCCGGCAGTCTAAATAAATGTTCTCATTCTGATTTTGAATTCCGATAAATCCTGGGGACAACTCTCTCTCTCTCTCTCCCTGGGCGGGTCACGCCGTCTCACGCGTTTGATATTTCAACAAAAAGTTACTCCAAATTAAATGAATTAAATTAGACTTCTTCTGGTAAAGTCACGTAGAAGGGAAGTAATAAAATAATAAAAATAAAACATAATAAAAAAATAATTCTCACGACGTTTTATTTATATTATTTTATTACTTCCCTTCTACGTGACTTTACCGAAAGAACCAAGAAGATGAATCCCTGCAGTCACGAAAGCTTTAAATCGAAATTTAAATGAGACTTATTCTTTTCTCTACCCACCCTCCCCGCAGCCAGGGAGGTAACTCGCGATCTCGAGATTAAATAGATTGCATGATATCCAGGGAAGGCTGTCATCATCACCATCATCGTCGTAATTGTCGTCAATGACATGCTTGTAGAATTAATCAGCAGTGTAGAGCCCCCCTCCCCTTGCTGAAGTGACTGGCTGGGTAAAAGTTTAAGCTCTAAACTGAACTTCTAACAGTTTATTTTTTTTATTTTACCAGCTAAGGCCCACTGGGCTGTATCGATCTCTTTTTTCAGAAGCGACCCGGCTGCCAAAAATAATAGCTCAACTAAGTGGCGGCTCACCATCACGAACACGTGGAAATGTATGGCAGCAGAAAAATAAATTTTGATTTAAAGCTTTCGTGACTGCAGGGATTCATAGTCTTGGTTCTTTCGGTAAAGTCACGTAGAAGGGAAACAATAAAATATGAAAAATATGAAAAACAATAACATTATCACGACGTTTCAACTGCAACACAAGCAATCATCATCAGGTGTGAAAAACACTAAAATAATAAAAATATAAAACAATAAAATTATCACGACGTTTCGACTGCAACACAAGCAATCATCGCAAGCAATCATCATCAGGTGTTTTTCACACCTCATGATGATTGATTGTGTTGCAGTCGAAACGTCGTGATAATTGTATTGTTTTATATTTTTAATATTTTATTGTTTCCCTTCAAAGTGACTTTACTGAAAGAACCAAGAATATAACAGCCAAATACTACAAACTTGTGTCTCTGAACGTGGTGAGAAAAACCGGAGGACCCGGAGAAAAATACACGCGGCCACGGGGAGAGAGACACGCAAACTCCAAATACACAATCTTGATCCAAATATACAGCAGGCGTCAGGTTCTGGATCGCACCCACGTCCTCCTGTATACCAGGCGAGGTAGTTAACATCTCACCACCTTGCCACCAGACATACATACAGGAAATACGGTGGTTAAAATGTTGACATCTGACACGAGCAGAAGATCTTAACACCTTCTGAATTATTGCCCGAGTGGCTGGAGCCAATCATTGTTTGTCATCAACTTGAAATTACAGCAAACAAATTCCTCGAGATGTAACCGTTCAACCGCAGCTATCAATGCCTCGAAGCTTTCGTTACTGCAGTAATCCACACTCATTGGTTCATTCGGTAAAAGTCACGTAGAGTAGAAAAATAAAACAACTCACGACGTTTCGATCGCAACACAAGCGGTCGTCCTCAGGCGGAAAAAAAAATATATAATCCAGCATTGGAACTGCTGAACTTTAACGAAAGTTCCTAAGCGTACGGAGCTATTAATGTCTTGACGTTTGCATTTTCGTCGGGCCGTCCACATTTTGGCGCTGTTCTTTGATCTAATTCCGGCGAGACGTGGCCACAAAGGATGCTCTGCTCCGATGTAGGCCAATCGGGTTTCAAAGACAATGCGAGAGCGTGGTTTTTTTGCACATTTTAACACATGCATGCGTGATTCATGCAGACTTGCTGATGGCTCGTCATTAGAGGTGTCTATTTTTGTGTTTGTACATTCTTAACACACTCCTGTATTAAATTTCGATTTAAAGCTTTCGTGACTGCAGGGATTCATCTTCTTGGTTCTTTCGGTAAAGTCACGTAGAAGGGAAGTAATAAAATAATAAAAATAAAACGTCACAAAATAATTCTCACGACGTTTCGGCCACAACGCAAGCAGACGTCCTCACGTGAAGACCAGGTCTGTCGGGGAGACAGCGTCATTCATTATTATGTTTTATTTTTTATTATTTTATTACTTCCCTTCTACGTGACTTTACCGAAAGAACCAAGAAGACACTCCTGTATTCTTGCCGGTAAAGGGTAAAAAGGGTTTTCTTAAAAAAATACTTAACAATTATAATGTTGAGAGCCGTAACAAGGTCCCACAGATGTAGAGAACAATTACATCGCTGTGGTGACCTGAGCGATTTTTCGTGCTGGCAGAGATAATGATTCACGTCTGCGTAAGTGGCGTCTCCGTAGCTAATGCAACCAGCTTCCTCGCAGTATTCGGCTAAGATAAAACTTTGACGAATTATACATATCATCGTGGGACCTCCTTTGCCAGTACCAAAATATACTAATAGGGTTTTACCCCTATTAGTATATTTTGGAGACAGCTTTCTTTGGAGCCTAGTCTCATATGGTGTTCGACCAGATGACGCCAAAGGCGTCATCTGGTATGGACCAATCAGTTTCAAAGACAATGCATACATTATCAGAGTATTCATCTTATTGGTTCTTTCGGTAAAGTCACGTAGAAGGGAAGAAATAAAATAAAAAAAATCATAATAAAATAATTCTCACGACGTTTCTTCACCTGAGGACGGCTGCTTGCGTTGTGGCCGAAACGTCGTGAGAGTTATTTTATTATGTTTTGTTTTTTTTATTATTTTATTACTTCCCTTCTACGTGACTTTACCGAAAGAACCAAGAATATGAATCCCTGCAGTCACGAAAGCTTTAAATCGAAATTTATCAGAGTTGTGTTTTTTGTTTGCATTTGACTGCAAGTATTGTGGTTAATGTAAGCATGATTCCTTGCAAAAGGTGTCAGTTTTGTTGCCAGAAAAAAGGGGAAAAACCCTATTAGAAATATACATATTTATAGCAATAGATCTAAGTGTACCTTCGTCCGCCAAAACGTTACCTTGAAAGCGGTGGGTACCGAAGTATCGAGCGCGGTTTGAAAGTATTGCTTTTTTCGGAGCGCGTTTTCTGAAAACTCATAGTATAATTTTGGTTCATTCATGTCTACCTCCTGTGGAAGAGAACGAGTTGGCCTTTCGAATGACAAGTATTTCTCTGGACCTATTGCTTATCTTAAACTATTTCCCCGCTCGGAATCGATAGGGCCGAAAAGAAACGAGGCATGGTCAGCTTGAACATCAAGTACACATATATATATTTAATCAATTATTTCTCAAAAGGTTGCCTTTGCACGAAAGAGATACTACACATGTTTATCCGCTATGGAAAAAGAGGAGAATTCAATAGAGATTCAAAGATTTTGTTGCGCGCGTGTCAGTGTGTGTGTGTGCAATGTGGGGAGCGGTAGTGTAGCGGTTAGCGCGCTGCGCTATGAACCCGGCGACCCGAGTTCGATTCCCGCTCACGGCAAACACCAGTGACGATTATCTGAACCGGTCCTGGGTCTCCCCTAGGTCGACTCAGCCTCAAATG